>NC_136711.1:688546-706046 GCF_947650265.1 Symphodus melops | reverse complement strand
TTTCTCCCTCAGATACGGGGTTTGTTGACGAGGGATTTGATTGGAAGATTTCGTCTGTAGCTCACGTCTTGAAGGTAGACAACAATCTGTGCTCATAGATTTAAAGCAGCATGAAGAGACATCATGTTTGAGTTGTCTCTGGTCCCTCTGCTGTTCAGTCGGACTTTTTCAGGTTGTGCAAATCAACAGCCAATCACTACAGACTGTTGAATACCAGCACAAAGAGGTTGCAGGAACCAGGGAAACTCAAGTCCATGTGAACTCACTCGAAACATCTTTGACTGAAATTCTGCTTAAAGCTATGTATTAAAGGTCACATGACCTCCTCCTCTTCTTCAGGTGAAATCAGTGTCCTCGCTCCTCTTCATCATGTGTGTGAAGTGTGTTGTTGTAAATCCACTCTGATCCTGTATTTGATCATGTCTATAAACCCCTCTATTTCAGCCCTGCTCAGAACAGGCTGTTTCTGTGTCTGTAGCTTTAAATATGTAAATGAGCTGTGTCTGACCACGCCCCCTCTCTGGAAGGGCTCGGGTGTACTCGCTGCTTTCTGGCTCCATGTCCTATTGTTTACGGTGAGAAGGCAGACTCAGAGGGCAGAACAAACACCTAGCTGTGGGAGTGTCACCCACCTGGGGGAGGGGCTACTGCCCTTTGTGATGTCATGAAGGGAACATCTCCAAACAGCCTGTTTGAGCACACATTTTCTGAAAAGTGGAGCAGACAGAAGACGGAGAGGATGGACTTGTCTCATGATTGGGGGGTTTGTAGACAGACTGGAGACACATGTTGGAGTGTATATTTGATAATATGTGACCTTTAACCTCCGGGCGGTTCTTGTTTTGTCTGGCTGACTGTGGGGTCTAACACACCTGATAAGCGTTTCACACATGCAGCTCAAGCAGGCTGATGTAAGGGTTTGCTGAAATGAATAGAAGGTGAGGAAAAGTCAAAGTTTCCAGCAGATAAACCAAATGTGAAGAACGTGTAGCTCCAGCTCTCCCGCTGAGACTGAATGTAAATATGAACTCATCACAGACCCATGTGCACTCAGGCTGACCCATTTCTGTTGCCGTACATTTTCCGGCCTTAGACTTTCCTCTGACTATGTGAGGAATGTTTTGGCTGTCAGTCTGAGGGAATTCCTCACATGTCTTCTATTCAGAGCGGCGCTTTGAAGTGAGCGCGCTCCACCATGAAGACGACCTGGTGCCTGCGTGTGCGTCTGACCGCTCGCTGACGGTTTTACAGTCAGCAGCTGCAGCGCTCTCATCACGCAAACTCTTAGAAACCTCTGTCAGAGAAAGAATGGAAACGAGCTTTACATATGAAACATATGTTATATATGTATTTATATATATATATATGTTTGTCCAGCAGAGGGCGCTCTGACTCCACAGTTTACAATCCTCTCCGCACTGTCTGCAGCACATGAGTGCTGGTAACTTAACCCACAGAGAAAGACGTTTATTATGCATCTATCAGAGAGTAGCAGTTTTAAAGGACCAATCAGAGAGCTGCTCTCTTCCTCTGTGATCAGTCAGCCAATCAGAGAGCTGCTCTCTTCCTGTGTGATCATGAAGGAAACCTGCTGTGTTGAAGCTTCTCTGACAACAATGCAGCAGCCAGTATGTCCTCCTTCTAACTTTAGATTCTGCTCCTGAATGCTCTGGATCTGATTGGACCAGAGAAGGTAGGCGGGGCTTTGAAGGCCGTTTTGGACGCCCCTGGGTTTGCCAGATATGAGAGCAGTTATCAGGTGAACAGGTGTTGCAGCGATGGAAGCGGGCAGTGGAACTGCTTCAGATAGAAGTGATTGTACCCGAGCTAAAAAGCCTCTGCATGTTTCTAATAAGCTCCAGCAGCAGAAAGCTGCTCAAACTAGGATCAATGTTGGAGATGAAACATGGAGAGAGGTTAGAACGCAGAAAGCTTTACAGACCCATGCAGAGCTGGCTAAACACTGAAGCTACAGTGTCCACCACATGCAGAGCTGGCTAAACACTGAAGCTACAGTGTCCACCACATGCAGAGCTGGCTAAACACTGAAGCTACAGTGTCCACCACATGCAGAGCTGGCTAAACACTGAAGCTACAGTGTCCACCACATGCAGAGCTGGCTAAACACTGAAGCTACAGTGTCCACCACATGCAGAGCTGGCTAAACACTGAAGCTACAGTGTCCTCCACATGCAGAGCTGGCTAAACACTGAAGCTACAGTGTCCACCACATGCTGACCTGTGTGAGAGGAGGGGGGGAGACAGATCTCTGTGATGATTAGAGTTTAGGCTGCAGTACTCATTTTAAACACTAGGGGAGCTACAGACTGCTCCTTTAACAGAGAAGAGAAACAGAATAAACAGGACAACTTTATATGAATTAAATCCAACTAAGTGGATTATAATTGTTCTGATTCAGACAGAGAAAATATTTTCTTCACATAAACAGATTTGAGCTGTCGAGTGTTGACTCAGTAAATTGTTTCTGTATTTATTGTGGCTTTGATAAAGTTATTATTTTAAACCCAGCTGGGGGTTAATTCTTAGCGTGTGTATTAGCTGTCTTCTCTTTAAGAACCCCGCCTGCATGTTATGTCCTCCAGCTGTGTTTAAACTCTACCTTCGCTCGGCTCTGCAGATTTACTGTCACTGCTCCATCTGTGAACTTCTGCTGCTCAACTCCATCTGTGTGTGTGTGTGTGTGTGTGTGTGTTGCCCCCTCCTGCGTGTCTCTCAGTGAGCCTGTGTGTGTGTGTGTGTGTGTGGTCTCTTCCTGGTGTGACTTATTAAACTTCTTCTCCACTCTGGCAGGACTCTGGGGGAGGCCTGGGCTCAGCTGAAGAGGAGTCTGGCAGACGAGGCAGAGGTTCATCTAAAGTTCTCCTCTAAGGTAATCCGTCACGCCTGCAGGAGAGCCCAGCTCTTCATAACACACACGTGCATGATGAGCATGAGCACAAGCATGAGCAGAGCTTAGGCCACTGCTTTGCTGAATAAACAGGACGGTCTGAGAAAGGGACACGCTTCCTGAAGAAGCTGCACGCCGTCAGCTCACGGTGTGTGAGTCTTTGAGACATAAGACCAGAAGGGTTCCCAGGTCTTCAAACACTAACAGAGACATGCAGCATGTCTCATTTCGGTCAGGACGTTACATCGAGGCCGAACATCGTCGTCTTCTTTTACACCCTGAGATCTGCAGAGAGGAGGCGTGTGCTGTTCTTCCTTCAGGGTTACAGACTCATCACACCATGACACACAGACTCTTGGACGCTCGGTGTTTCCGTCCTCACCGTGTGCTCGGGCAGCATGTGTGACTCGCCAGGCAGACAGACTGTGTTCAGATGGGATCACACTGAAGGGTTTCCTGATGGCTCTGTGGGCTGCAGCACACACACACACACACACACACACACACACGTCTGCAGTGGTGATGATTTCCTGCACACGTGCACAGATGTGAGGTCCAGCTGTCAGAGCCGTAGATCTTTGGAGTGATCAGATAACAGATGGCAGACAGGAACTCACGGATACATATCACAAGACTTGATAAGATCCAAGGAGCTGAAAGGAGGGAGTGGAGCCGCTCCTCCTCCTCTAAAGGAGCCAGCTCAGGTGGTTCAGGTCTCTGATTAGGATCCTTCAGGATCCGGGGTAGACCCAGAGCTGATAAGGGATCATAGGGACCACCTCAGGATGCACCTCAGACGGCGGCTGCGGCTCCGTTGGTAGTGAAGCCTTGTTGTTCTCAGCTCAGTGTTCACACTGACTGAAGAGGCTCATATCGTTACGTAAAACAGATTACAGCCCTCGTCTGCTGCTGCGTCTGCCTTACGGGGGGGGGGGCGGAGCCACAGTCAGCCTTTAAAACAGGAGCTGTGTTCCTCCTGGGTTTGAAGAAGGGAAGCTGCTGAGGACAGAGATGTTTGTTTCAGCGCAGAGCGAGTCAGTGCAGAGGATCTGTGGTGGTTGATGATGACATCATGCTGAAAGCAGCTGCAGGAAATGAAGTTAATGATGGTTTTAAAGATAATTCAATCAGATAGAGAGACGAGGGATTAGAGAGATTTCCTGATTTTGATTGATTACTTTTTGATTACTGTATTATAAAAACTTTCATTTATTTCACGGCTTATTGCTGTGGAAAGAAGTCAGCACTTTATACACATGGCGAGTTTCAGAAGTCCTGCAGGCCTTTGGACAGTGAACACAACACGAGAACAGAGGTGACATTTAAAGTCATCCGCTCCACGTGATTCAGGATCCAACATGACGAGTATTTTGGTGAATAAAAACCCACCAACTGAAGTTTTCCAACTGAGCCATCATCCTTCCAGTTTTAAAACGAACCTGCGACAACATTTGGCTCCTTCAAAGTTTTTCTGAAATCACAAAATGTTTTCGTATTGAACGTCTTGTTAGCCATACGCCAGTGTTCAGCCCAACTATCAAGCAGCAACCGCCATACTGAAACATGAAGTCCATGCTGAAGTGTAACATCCTGCAGTACCTGGAGGGTCCACTAGAGGCTGGCTGCAGTACCTGGAGTGTCCACTAGAGGCTGGCTGCAGCAGCACAGGAAGTCACATACACACCCATTCAAACAGCCTGTTTTTACAGCAGACATGAACATGTTTACAGCCTGCTTCAAAAAACCAAATAGGTGTGATTAGCTCATGTCTCTTAGTGCATCAGTAACATTTGATCAGTCACCTGTTGCTGAAGCCGTCAGACACAACCAATCGATGCTCGGTTGTTGCTCAGCAATGGAGACGACTCAAAAATTTGATTGTGGTGCTTTATCTTGGTTCTGCTCGTCAGGTCTGATTGTGGTGCTTTATCTTGGTTCTGCTCGTCAGGTCTGATTGTGGTGTTTGATCTTGGTTCTGCTCGTCAGGTCTGATTGTGGTGTTTTATCTTGGTTCTGCTCGTCAGGTCTGATTGTGGTGTTTGATCTTGGTTCTGCTCGTCAGGTCTGATTGTGGTGTTTTTTTGATCAGCTGCAGAGCGAGGTGGAGAAACCTTTCCTGACCTTCAGAGAGAACTTCAAGAAGGACATGAAGAGGTTCGACCATCACATCGCCGACCTGCGGAAACAGCTGGTCGGACGCTACGCGTCGGTGGAGAAGGTACACATATAAACACACACACACACACACACACACACACACACGCACATAAACACACACACACACATACACACACACACACACACACACACACACACACACACACATAAACACACACACTTCATCCCATGCTCCAGTGTTCACTAATGTTGAACCCTCCAGACCTGCTGCTTCGTCTTATTAAAGACGGCGCCACGCTGACGTCTAACGTGTCGTCCCTCTCTCTCGCTCTCTCTCTCGCTCGCTCGCTCGCTCGCTCAGGCCCGGAAAGCTCTGGCCGACCGGCAGAAAGAGCTGGAGCTGAAGACGCAGCAGCAGGAGATCAAACTCAGCAGCAAGATCGAAGAAGACATCAAGAAGGCCCGCAGGAAGTCCACGCAGGCAGGTCAGAGCCGGGGTCAGGGGTCAGGGGTCAGGGGTCAAACTGAAGGGTCAGTGTGGGGACGTTTGAAATACTAAACCTGAGTCCTTTCTGCAAAGATGCTTTTATTTTGAAATACAGTCAGGGCCAGTTTTGTGAGGTCATCAGTTCATCATTAGACAGTGAAAACACAAACAAGTGTGTGTGTGTGTGTGTGTGTGTGTGTGTGTGTGTGTGTGTGTGTGTATGCAGAGGAGGGTCGACCTGAGGTGAGGGGGGGGGGGGGGGGGGGCTCACAGTAAACAGATGTAAACTCTCCGTCTCTGTGTGATGTCATCAGTCATCCAGGCACGACCGCACACTGTCACACACACTTACGATTTCACACACACACACACACACACACACACACACACACCTCCTCTGTGCTGCTTATGTAAGCAGGCAACAAACAGCAGCCGTTGTTGACAGTGTCTGTGTGTCAGTGATGAAGAGCGAGGAAGAGGAGGAGGATGACAAACGCCACCTGGCGTCGGTCTGCTCATGGCGAGGAATCATTTGATGCACGGACAGACTTCCTGTTTGAGCTGCAGGCACCCGTCTGTATCTCTGCTCTGATTCGTTCACTGAAGACGAGTCCAAATAAAAGTTTGAAACAGGAAGGAGCCCAGAGAGTAACCAGTGCTGATCCGCCGCTCTGTGGGCTTTTATCTCCCCCTGGTGGACAGATTGTGCACTGCTCCTCTGGCTGTGTAGAGAGGGTTTACGTTTGAGTGATCCGTCTGTGATTTGTCTCCACCAGGAGACGACCTGATGCGATGTGTCGACCTCTATAATCAGACTCAGTCCAAGTGGTTCGAGGAGATGGTCACCACCAGTCTGGTAAGACAGCAGTCATTCACACACTACAGCACTCTGCTAGCTGATGAATGCAACCATGCTTTTATTTTGAAATGTGCGTGCGGTTCTTCTGGACTGTGATGAAGGAGTTTGAGGGCTGCAGAGACTTCTGTCCCTCTTTTGTCCTCTCTCTCTCTCCGGTGGTCGAAGGACGAGCTTCATGCTCTCCACGCCTCGACCCCTGTCTCCTGATTCTCAGAGAAGCTTTTTAAAATTGTTCGAGCTGTCTAATTATTTTAAACAATTTTAAATCACATTGCACTTTTAATCACGTGTTTGAAATTCATTTTTTATCCCATTTTAAAAATTCTTCTGCTTTTATTTTGAATGTTTGTTCTCTAAACTGAGAGTCCTGCTCTATGACTACAGAGAGACACTGAGGACCATCTACGGGAGCCTGAAGGGACAAAATAAAGAAGAGATTCTTTGATGTTTTAGTGCTGCGTCATGCTGAGTGTTTCATGTTGTGCAGACGTCCTGGTGGACACACGTGGTCGTGTGGCGTGTTCACAGTGTGTGTGCTCTCTGCTCGCCAGGAGCTGGAGCGTCTGGAGGTGGAGCGGGTGGAGATGATCAGACAGCATCTGTGTCAGTACACGACCCTGAGGCACGAGACGGACATGTTCAACCAGAGTGTGAGTGTGTGGGACTGTCCCTGTCCTCAGGACAGCAGAGACAGGAACCCAGCCTGAATGCTAAACCTGACAGCTGATGATTCTTAGTTGTGTAACAGGAAGTAGCAAACATGGAAGTCCTTCAGGACTCTGTAATAACTTCATGCTGTTATCTGGACCTGTAGATAAGTAAGACTTTCCTCCCACAGTCCAAACACACAACAAACTGTCCGAGCAGTTTAGGTCATGTTTACTGAGGGAATGAATCAGCTGAGACCTTTGACGCCCCCTGCTGGTCATAGAAGGAATGCAGAGTTCAGATTCAGCAGGAGACGAAGCTTCTGTCTGTTGTATTCTAAAACATCCACTGAACTCAAGCTCCACATTTCCTGCTTTGCCCAGCAGAGGGAGCCAAAGAGTCACGGTACAGCCTCTCTATGTGTCACCTGTTGATCGCTGTTCTTTGTCCGTCCAGACGATGGAGCCGGTGGACCAGCTGCTGCAGTGTGTGGACCCGGCCAAGGACAGGGAGCTGTGGGTGAAGGAGAATAAGACGGGAGAGATCAGACCGGTGGACATTGAGATCTGACCTGACCCAGAGGACAGATGAGGACATGAAACCTGAGCTGGGCCCTAAACCCCGCCCCCGATGACTCACCTGTGACACCGTATAGACTGCTGGAGGAGGAGTCAGCGCTCGCTGCAGCCTGCTGACGATGACGCTCGGGGTCATATCGGTGAAAGTGATGGATGCAGATGTCAGGTTCCTGCTATGCACGCTGATGACATCACAGGAGAAGCATGAGTGTGAATAATGAGGAACGTTTTAACATCTGTACATGTGGAACTGCTTCATGTGATGCAGCGCTGTGTGTGTGTGTGTGTGTGTGTGTGTGTGTGTGTGTGTGTGTGTGTGTGCGCGCTTCGCTCTGTGAGGTCACAAGAATGGTCTAACAGAAGCTGCTGAGCGAAATGCATCCTGACCCTGACCCGTGAGGATTCAACTAAAGTATTTGAATACTAATCAGTTCAGGTGTTGATTGTTTGCCAAGCCCCGCCCCCTTTAAGTGTCAGGTGTATTGGTCTTTTGACGAACCTTCTGTGCAGAGTCACCCACTGTAGCTGATGGTCATGTTGGAGGGGCGGGATTCTCTTTGGATCTGGTTGTGTTTCTTCTTCACCAACGAACAAATCTGCAGCTCCAGACGTCTCATGCTCCTACTTCCTGTTGTTTCTACTTCCTGTTGTTTCTGCTTCCTGTTGTTCCTACTTCCTGTTGTTTCTGCTTCCTGTTGTTCCTACTTCCTGTTGTTCCTGCTTCCTGTTGTTTCTGCTTCCTGTTGTTTCTGCTTCCTGTTGTTCCTGCTTCCTGTTGTTTCTGCATCCTGTTGTTCCTGCTTCCTGTTGTTTCTGCTTCCTGTTGTTCCTGCTTCCTGTTGTTCCTGCTTCCTGTTGTTCCTGCATCCTGTTGTTCCTGCTTCCTGTTGTTTCTGCTTCCTGTTGTTCCTGCTTCCTGTTGTTCCTGCTTCCTGTTGTTCCTGCATCCTGTTGTTCCTGCTTCCTGTTGTTTCTGCTTCCTGTTGTTCCTGCTTCCTGTTGTTCCTGCTTCCTGTTGTTCCTGCTTCAAAGAGCAGCTGATTGCACTTTACACCCAAACTGGTTGAAAAGAAAAATACTGTAAATGACTGTTCATATGAAAAGTCTTCTAAAGAGTAAAGA
This sequence comes from Symphodus melops, assembly GCF_947650265.1. Classification (NCBI taxonomy): domain Eukaryota; kingdom Metazoa; phylum Chordata; class Actinopteri; order Labriformes; family Labridae; genus Symphodus; species Symphodus melops. Next base: position 697,326 of record NC_136711.1, on the reverse strand, counting down.
GCTGTAACACGTTTTATTACTGAGGACAGTTTGAACTGTTCACAGGTGTAAATAAATATATGCAATGTGTGATCAAAGAAAGGAGAGACAGAAATGTATTCAAGCTTTACCGTAAAACTTATTTTAAAAGCACCCAGCTGTAAATGACTCCTCCTTTATTTGGGACAGGTGACTTTAAAGGTCACATGACCTCCTCCTCTTCTTCAGGTGAAATCAGTGTCCTTGCTTCTCTTCATCATGTGTGTGAAGTGTGTTGTTGTAAATCCACTCTGATCCTGTATCTGATCATGTCTATAAACCCCTCTATTTCAGCCCTGCTCAGAACAGGCTGTTTCTGTGTCTGTAGCTTTAAATATGTAAATGAGCTGTGTCTGACCACGCCCCCTCTCTGGAAGGGCTCGGGTGTACTCGCTGCTTTCTGGCTCCATGTCCTATTGTTTACGGTGAGAAGGCAGACTCAGAGGGCAGAACAAACACCTAGCTGTGGGAGTGTCACCCACCTGGGGGAGGGGCTACTGCCCTTTGTGATGTCATGAAGGGAACATCTCCAAACGGCCTGTTTGAGCACACATTTTCTGAACAGTGGAGCAGGCAGAAGACGGAGAGGATGGACTTCTCTCATCGTTGGGGGGTTTGGAGACAGACATGTTAGAGGAACATGGAGAAGAGGAGTTTACAGAACATGTGACCTTTAAAGCTGTAAATTGATAAAAGATATACTTAGATGTCCTGCACACATGGAAGCTTCTAGTTCATGTTTCTTCTTTGTGTGGAGCGGCTCTTTATGGAAGCCTGTTTCCTCCTTTCTCATAAATAAGAGACGTTTCATCATAATGAGATGTTAAGTCATAATTATGAGAAAGTAATGCTTATCAATGCCAACTGGTGTAAACGGGCTTCCATAGTTCTTTCTCCTTGTTTTAAAAACAAACAGTGAACACATGGAGGCCTTTAGACGAACACAGGCGAGAAAAGACGTTTTATGGTAAATGTTTGTGATTGTATGTTAGCGTGCTGCAGCCTGGAGAAGCTCACGAGCTGAGACGTGTTCTGTACATTAACAGCTGAATGAAGGTTGACCTTTTGTCTTTAATAAAAACAAATCACACCTCACATCCTCACATCTTTTTTTTTTTACATGTTGCATATTTAGAGGGAGAATGTGACTTTTTGATCCAGTAGATGGCGTCCTTGAGCACCACAGGAAACCAAAACCAACTGCTGTTAGGCCACGCCCCCTTCGTACTGAAGCCTCCGCTCTCAGTCGCAACGATAAAAACGTTGCATTAATTAAACTGGGATACGTCATCAGCTCGTCTGTGAACACGGTCGTCATGACGACGGGGTGTGGAGCAGCAGTGTGAACCAGCTTGTGTTATAGTTTGGATTGAGAGCCCCCTGGTGGTGGAGTTTAAATACTGTACCTTTAAATGATCAGAGACGTGACAACCATAAGAAAGTTTATTAGCAAAGAAAAAAAAAAAACATTTTAACATTCAACATCACTGATTGGTCCAGACGCCTGGTTACACGTTTACACAGAAAATAAAGAGGTGGTTAAAAGTTCACACTGATACACTTTGAATAATTGAATGTGAGACACACCTGCCTTTTCTATTATCATTGACCTTTAATAACCTTTAATAACCTGATGAGCGGCTGCACTTTGTATCATAGAAATCATTGATTATAAGACATTTATAAATCGTCAGCTCATCAGGTGTGTTCACAGATCTCTGCAGACTCACGCTGTCGCTGTAAACACTTTGATTTGAATCAGTCACACAAACATCACATTAGACAAAGACACATGAACTGAACCCTATCAGGCCTCTCTGACTGCTCTACACGCGTGTGTGTGCTCGTCATCAGAAGGTAAAGGTGTGTGTGAACACTTCCTGCAGACATACATACGTCTGTTAGTGACCTGAATGACGCGCTCGCTCGTTTCCTTCCTCCACATTAATCCACCATCAGCTTCTTCAGCGAGTTGAGATAGGCGGGGATGAGCGAGCTGACCGACTCCTCGTCGTCGTTCAGGATCTTCTCTCCTCGGCCCTCGGAGCCCACCGAGCTGGGTGACCTGACCAGGCCGGGGTACGGCGTGCTGCAGCCCTGGAGGAGGAGGAGTCAACCACACACACACACACGGGCTTCAGTCACCCCGACCCCTGAAGCTGAATGATAGCAGATAAAGAGAGCGTCTTACAGAGGAGTATCCTTTGCCGAAGCTGCCTCTGTTCTTGGTCCTGATCTTGGTGAGTGCTGACTCAGCGATGTCGGCGCGCTCCTCGGCGTCGTCCAGCTCGTTAACCGTCTTCCTGTACTTGGCCAGGTTCATGTTAGCTTGTTCCTCCTGCAACAGAAAGAGAGTGTAACGAGCTGTGTTCTACACGGGCTGTGATGAAGGTGAGCGGAGACGTACGGCCTCCTCCACTTGTCTCTTGTAGGCCTTCATCTTGCTCTGCAGACGCTCCACCAGCTCCTGCATCCTCAGCTGGTTCTTCTGGTCCTCCTCAGACTGGAACAGCAGCTCCTTCAGCCGCCGCTCGTTCTTACGCAGCGTCTTCACCGTCTCAGCGTGTCGCTTCTGCTCAGAGTCCAGCTCCAGCTCCAGCTCCTTGACCTGCAGCGACACGGTGACACACACACACACACACACACACACACACACACACACACACACACACACACACACACACACTCTTAGAGGTGTGTCTTTAAAGTGCGTTGAGCTTTCAGGGCCTGCTCCTGGTCTCAGTACCTTCCCCTCCAGTTTCTGGATGATCTTCTTCCCTCCTTTCAGAGCCGTCTGCTCCGCCTCGTCCAGACGGCCGCACATGTCTTTGATCTGAGCTTCCAGACCTTTCTTCCCCCTCTCCAGGTGGAGCGCGTGCTCCTGCTCCAGACGCAGCTCCTCCCCCACCCTCGCCAACTGAAAGAGACAACGTCCAGGTGAAACCCTGACTTCCTGTTAAGCCCTGCTGCTGTCATGTCTCCGCTCTACCTCACACACGGCCTTCTTGCTCCTGTCTGTGGATCCTCTCAGCTCTGCCTGCAGCTCCTCGTGCTCCTGCTGCAGAGTCTGCAGATCCACCTCCAGCTTCCTCCTGCCGCTCAGGGCACACTGCAGCTGAAACACACACACACACACACGGGGAGTCAGGTCATGGGTCAGGCTCTGAAGTGAAGCCTGAGCAGTCCTGGTCTCACCTGGTTGTTGAGGTCGCTGTACTTGTCGTTCGCCTCCTGAAGCTCCGCCTCCAATCCTTTTCTCGCCCTCTCTGCACTTTCCAGCGCTGCTCGAGTCTCCTCCCCCTCGCTGAGCAGCAGGCCGCAGCGTCGCTCGACGGCTGCCTGCTCCTCCCTGTGCTCCTCATGGCTCCGCACCTCCTCCTCCAGCTGAGCCTGCAGCTCCTGAGACAGGGGGGACAGTGTGAGTAGGACGCAGACCACAGAGACGCCGTGTGTCTGTCTCCATCAGACCTTGATCTGCTGCTGCGTCTTCTTGCTGCTCTTGCTGAGCTCTGCGTTGTTCTTGGTCAGCAGGTCGACCTGCAGCTCCAGCTCGCTCATGTCAGACTCCAGCTTCTTCTTCAGCTTCAGGCCCTCCGCTCGGCCCCTCAGCTCCACGTCCAGACTGGCCTGCAGGGACTCCAGCGCCCTCTGGTGGCTTTTCCTGACACAGGAGGAGAAGACAGCATAAGTACGTCACAATGTGCATACGGACCTGCAGAGTGAGGAAAGCAGGGATCTGAGACACCTACCTCCAGGAGACAGAGGACTGTGAAGAGACGAAGGGACAGGAAGGACAGGATGAATAATCAGAGTGAAGAAGGAGCAGGGGGAAGGACAGGAGCATGTGGAGAGTGAGACAGAAGCTGTGGGAGGAGTCAGATGTACCTGGCAGCTTCAGCCTCCTCCTCCTTCTCTTGAAGTCTGCGCTCCAGATCTCCTTTAGCCTGAGACAGCTCCAGCTGCAGCCTCAGCACCTTGGTTTCCTCCACCTGCGGAGCGAGGAGACGGTGGGCCGGTTACATTTCATTCACTGCTGGAGGTGCACGTCGCCGAGATGATGTCTGTACCTCCAGAGCCGCCTCGGACTCCTCCAGCGAGGCCTGCAGCTCCTCTTTCTCCATCTCAATCTTCTTCTTGGCTTTCTGGAGCTCGTGCACGCTCTTCCCTCCGTCTGAGAGCTGCTCAGTCAGGTCGCTGATCTCCTCTGTCCGACAGAGACAAGCACAGGCTCAGAGGGACACACGCTGTGACAGAGTGATGCTAAGCTAAGTCTGCTAACACCTTTAAAGAAGAAACATTTTCCTTCCTTTGTCTCCGAGACGAACTGTCTGAAAACATTTCATCACCTCGCTGCACATCGTGACGCCATCATCACTTCAGAGTGAGCTGACCTCACCTGGAGCCAGTGGGAGGGGCTTAGACTGTCTGCACGCCACCTCTACCATCTCTACAGACTGTCTGCACGCCACCTCTACCATCTCTACAGACTGTCTGCACGCCACCTCTACCATCTCTACAGACTGTCTGCACGCCACCTCTACCACCTCTACAGACTGTCTGCACGCCATCTCTACAGACTGTCTGCACGCCACCTCTACCGTCTCTACAGACTGTCTGCACGCCATCTCTACCGTCTCTACAGACTGTCTGCACGCCACCTCTACCGTCTCTACAGACTGTCTGCACGCCATCTCTACAGACTGTCTGCACGCCACCTCTACCGTCTCTACAGACTGTCTGCACGCCACCTCTACAGACTGTCTGCACGCCACCTCTACCGTCTCTACAGACTGTCTGCACGCCACCTCTACAGACTGTCTGCACGCCACCTCTACAGACTGTCTGCACGCCACCTCTACAGACTGTCTGCACGCCACCTCTACAGACTGTCTGCACGCCACCTCTACAGACTGTCTGCACGCCACCTCTACAGACTGTCTGCACGCCACCTCTACAGACTGTCTGCACGCCACCTCTACAGACTGTCTGCACGCCACCTCTACAGACTGTCTGCACGCCACCTCTACTCCACGCCGCGTCTCGTACCCTGGTAGACCTTGTTCTCCCTGCGCAGCGCCTCCATCTGCTCCAGAGACTCCTCGTGAGCCGTCTTGAGTTTGAAGAGTTCTCCTGCGTGCTGCCTGCTCTCCTTCTGACAGCCCTCCACCTCGCCCACCAGCTCCTCACACTTCTGCTTCCAGTCGGCCAGCTGCTTCTCCAGGACGCGCTGCTTCTTATCCAGAGCCTGACCGCAGCTGCTGGCCTGGGACAGAGCACACACACACACACACACTCTGCTCACAGCGTGCACTGACATGCTGTTATTAACAGTCAGCAGGACGTTCTGCAGCTCTACCTTCTCCAGATCTATGCACAGCTCCTCCACCTCCCCCTGCAGCCTCTGTTTGGTCTTCTCCAGCGACGAACATTTAGCCTGAGTGGCCTCCACCGCCTCCTCGGCCTCCTGCAGCCGGGCCGCCAGCTTCTTCCTGTGACACACACACACACACACGGTTCAGACGGATGAGAAACACCTGAGAGCGTCACATGGAAGTGTCTGAGCGTGTCTTCATACTTGGTGTCCTCCAGCTCGTCGCTGTGCTGGATGCAGTCGGACTCGTGTTTGCTCCTCCACAGCGTCACCTCGCTGTTCAGTTTGGAGACGAGTCGCTGCAGCTCCTGTTTGCTCTCCTGCTCCTCCTCCAGCTGCTCCTTCAGCACCTCGCTCTCCTGACGCAGCGAGCTCAGACTGCTGCTCACTCCCTGCTTACACTGACAAACACAAAGAGGCGTGTGTGAGAGGACAGCTTCTCCTGCTGGTGACGGAGGCGCAGGAACACACGCTGACCTTGCTCTCCTCTTCCAGCTGCTTCTTCAGATCCTCCAGCTGGTTCTGCAGCTGAGTTCTGCAGCGGCTCAGCTGACTGGCTCGGCTCTCCGCCTCCTCCATCTGTCGACTCACGTCTGCGTTCTCAGCTGATGGGAAACACAGAGACAGAACACACACGCTGAGTCTGCAGCTCATCAGGAGACTGAACTGTGATCAGTGTGACTTCCTGCACGTCACCTGTGAGCCGGTTTTTAGCCACACTGAGCTCAGTGAGCGCCCTCTGCAGGTCGTCTCCTCTCCTGTGTGCGTCTGACAGCATCTCCTCCATCTTCTTCACCTGAGAGTCTGAGGACGTCTGCAGCGCGCACACACACACACACACACACACACACACACAGTTACAGTCTGACTTATTAAAATGAATGGTATCAATCAGTGACACCAGCAGACCTTTGCTTTCTGCAGACTGTCCAGAGAGGCGGACAGCTCGTCCACCTCCATCCTCAGGTTCTGTTTCTCCTTCTCCAGCTTGGCTCGGACCCTCTGCAGACCCTCGCACTGCTCGCTCAGCTCCGACATGGCGTCTGCGTGGCGTTTCCTCAGAGTCAAGGCGAGAGCCTCGGACTGCAGCGACGTCTCCTCCAGGTCTCGTCTCAGGCGCTGCACTTCAGCCTCTCGCTTCTTGTTCACCTCCACCTGCTCATCACACACACGCTGAAGGTTCACACCTGGATGTACGGCTGCCATTCACCATGAGCTAGCTGCCTATTAGCATACTGTCTGCTGATTGGTCGCTATGAAAAGCATCAACAGCTCCTTATTCTAGCTGACCAGAGTCTTTAGCTAACAGGTCCTAATAACTAAGTCCTAATGTGTGTGTGTGTGTGTGTGTGTGTGTGTGTGTGTGCGTGCATGCGTGTGTGTGTGTGTGTGTGTGTGTGTGCGTGCGTGCATGCGTGTGTGTGTGTGCATGTGTGCGTGCGGTTGACCTGAGAGGCGGTGACTCCTCCCACTTCCTCCAGCCGGTCTGTGAGGTCGTCCAGCTCTCTGGTCAGATCAGCTCTCTGCTTCTCGACCTGACAGAGAACCAAAGGAGTCAATGATTCATCTTTTCTGTCCTGGAGTCAGGTGAGGAGTCAGGTGAGGAGTCAGGTGAGGAGTCAGGTGAGGAGTCAGGTGAGGAGACAGGTGAGGAGTCAGGTGAGGAGACAGGTGAGGAGTCAGGTGAGGAGTCAGGTGAGGAGACAGGTGAGGAGTCAGGTGAGGAGTCAGGTGAGGAGACAGGTGAGGAGACAGGTGAGGAGTCAGGTGAGGAGTCAGGTGAGGAGTCAGGTGAGGAGACAGGTGAGGAGTCAGGTGAGGAGTCAGGTGAGGAGTCAGGTGAGGAGTCAGGTGAGGAGTCAGGTGAGGAGTCAGGTGAGGAGTCAGGTGAGGAGACAGGTGAGGAGTCAGGTGAGGAGTCAGGTGAGGAGTCAGGTGAGGAGTCAGGTGAGGAGTCAGGTGAGGAGACAGGTGAGGAGTCAGGTGAGGAGACAGGTGAGGAGTCAGGTGAGGAGTCAGGTGAGGAGTCAGGTGAGGAGTCAGGTGAGGAGACAGGTGAGGAGTCAGGTGAGGAGACAGGTGAGGAGTCAGGTGAGGAGTCAGGTGAGGAGACAGGTGAGGAGTCAGGTGAGGAGACAGGTGAGGAGTCAGGTGAGGAGTCAGGTGAGGAGACAGGTGAGGAGTCAGGTGAGGAGACAGGTGAGGAGTCAGGTGAGGAGTCAGGTGAGGAGTCAGGTGAGGTCTCTCCTGATTCACAGTCTGATATTTAATGATGAAGACATCGACGAACAGTTCAGACTTCTGCCACCAGGGGCGCTCTGCAGGGGTTTAAGATGCTGCAGGGAGGTTTCTGCCTCCAGCTGTGGGCTGATAGGACGAGGAGGCGCTGTGTGATTATGTGTGTGTGTGTGTGTGTGTGTGTGTGTGAGAGGCTGAGCAGGAGTTGACCTCTGACCTTTAGCCCAAACAGCAGCAGGGGGTCTCTGTGACTGACAGCAGACACGGGGTCAGAGGTCAGATAGAAGCTGGTAACCAATCAAAGAGGAGCACACAAAGGTCAACTGCTGTCACATGATCTGTGACCTGAGCCAGTCAGTGTTCACAGGTGGGACAGAGACGAGGACAAACGTGTCCTTCAAAGATCTGAAGTGAAGTAGGAACAACAAGAACACAAACAAATAAACTCGACGAGTTTTTTGATCGTTACACATTTAGACTTTTCTCTTCACATCGTCTGTTCAGGGCGCTGACTCCGCCCCTTGTTACGCTGACTCCGCCCCTTGTTACACTGACTCCGCCCCTTGTTACACAACCTGCATCAGTTTACAAGAAGACTCCCGCTGACGAGGTTCAGAGAAGTTTCTGGATTTAGATCTAATCTGAATCACATACACTGCCCCCTAGCAGCTTGGTGGTGAACTGCACAGCAACGCGTACGAATGCTCAACGACGGCGCCGGGTCAACGCTGTCGGCACGCCGTCGAGGCGATGCAGAAGTACCAACTTTACTGAGATAAAAAAAAGACTGAGGTCACATCATCTGAAGGTCTGTTTGTCTCCAAACTCAAATAAACATGATGAAGAAATGAATGTCACATCACATCACATCAGCAGATCTCAGATCAGTTAGTGTGTGTGTGTGTGTGTGTGTGTGTGTGTGTGTGTGTGTGTGTGTGTGTGTGTGTGTGTGTGTGTGTGTGTGTGTGTGTGTGATGGGGTAAAGGAGAAAGTGGAGCCGACTCAGACTGAGAGGAACTCAGACAGACGAGCTAGAGTTTCTGAAAGTGTGTGTGTGTGTGTGTGTGTGTGTGTGTGTGTGTTTCAGGGTTGCTCCAGGTCTCTGTAGTCCCAGCAGCTCATTCTCACACACACACGCACACACACTCGCACA
>NC_136711.1:683546-686046 GCF_947650265.1 Symphodus melops | reverse complement strand
TTTGGGAACGCCGCTGCGCTCCATGAGACAGGAGATGTTTGGGAACGTCGCTGCGCTCCATGAGACAGGAGACGTTTGGGAACGCCGCTGCGCTCCATGAGACAGGAGACGTTTGGGAACGCCGCTGCGCTCCATGAGACAGGAGACGTTTGGGAACGCCGCTGCGCTCCATGAGACAGGAGACGTTTGGGAACGCCGCTGCGCTCCATGAGACAGGAGACGTTTGGGAACGCCGCTGCGCTGTGACTGAAGGCGCTCGCTCTTCCTGTTCGCTTCAAGGAGACAAGTAAAGTGGATGACTAGAAGCAGAAGGAGCTCGGAGAGATACATGGGGGAAATGAGATAGAAGTAAGCAGTGAAAGGATGTTGGGTCCCTGGGGGGGGGGGGGGGGGGGGGGGGGGCTGCATGTTAATCAGAAACACGAGGTCCCCCTCCCTCACTTTATTATCACAGGTGCAGATGGTTTGGACCGACCGGAGGAGGAGCAGCCACACGTGCTGCAGACACATCACAAATCTCTCTTTATTTTCTCTCTCTTTTAAACGTTTCCTAAACACAGAATCCTCGGAGCCGCTGGGACGCCATGTTGGTTTTCTGATGAGAGGGAGGAGCCAGAGGCTAACCTGGGCCGCTTCCCTCTCTGCTGATCAGAGACGAGCCGATTATCTGATGGATCCAAAGAGGACGTGGACAGATCTGTCCACCTGCTCATAGAGTTGCATAAACATTCAGCCCGTACATGAAGAGAGAAATGATCTGGAGAGACCAGGCTGTAAACATGTTTATTTTAACATAGAGCTCTATGGAGACTGACTCACTGCAGGAGACAGACTCTAGTGGACACTGGAGGAACTGCAGCTGTAAAGTTGGACATTTTAACATAGAGCTCTATGGAGACTGACTCACTGCAGGAGACAGACTCTAGTGGACACTGGAGGAACTGCAGCTGTAAAGTTGGACATTTTAACATAGAGCTCTATGGAGACTGACTCACTGCAGGAGACAGACTCTAGTGGACACTGGAGGAACTGCAGCTGTAAAGTTGGACATTTTAACATAGAGCTCTATGGAGACTGACTCACTGCAGGAGACAGACTCTATTGGACACTGGAGGAAGTGCAGCTGTAAAGTTGGACATTTTAACATAGAGCTCTATGGAGACTGACTCACTGCAGGAGACAGACTCTATTGGACACTGGAGGAACTGCAGGTTTTCATGTTGTCTGTTTCGTGGACTGACCTTTGCTCTCATGGCTCGCTCCGCCTCCAGCTCCTCCTCCAGCTCCTCGATTCGAACCTGAAAAGATGGAAAAAGATTTGAGCTGAAGTAAAAGGCGGCCTGTTTTTCCTCCAGTCTGAAGTCTGAGGGTGATATTGGCTCTGCTTTCACAGAGCTCATATCGTCCTGACAGAGAACAAATGGGGCGTCAGCTCGCACGCTGTTTGCTATTCCAGGCCGTCTTTCTGCTTTCTCCTGGGATTTGGCACGCCTCGTGTTTTTTTCCTCAGGTAGCAATTTAGAGCAAGAATGTGAGTAGTCACCATCATTATCTGTATCCTGACCCTGAGCCGGGTCCGTCCACACACACACACACACACACACAGCGCTGCCCTTTCTCAGGACCGTCCAGGAATGTGTGTTATGTTTTGGTTTGCTGCTGGTTTTACAGTCGGGCTGGCAGCTTGACTTTCACTGTTTTTACACCCTGAGTCTGTTTCACGTTTCAAACAGAGAAGAGCAATCTGAGCAAAGCTTTGTTATCAGCTTAAAGGTCATTATGCCATGTTTAAACTGTGTTCATGTGTGAGTGCTTGATCATCTGCAGGATGGATCTGAAATAAGCAGAATAATGAAAGCTTGAAATTTTCTGCTGCACTGACAGTCTGACCACAGCTCTGTGTGTGTCTGAAATCCACATGATAAAGCTTCTGTGTCGACGTCTCCTGCACCCTCATATACATGTATACATGTATATATGTATACATATACATGTATATATGTATACATGTATATGTATCCATGTATACGTGTGGAGAGATGCAGTGAGACGAGCAGCAGGCGTGTGTTCACGATGACATCACGGTGTTTATGAAGCTCCATGTCCTGAGATGTTTCACTTTATGATCCAGGTTTCATCATGCTGAGGATGCTAACACAGTCTGAGGTGTGTGAGCAGCATGTAGCCCTGAGGATGCTAACACAGTCTGAGGTGTGTGAGCAGCATGAAGCCCTGAGGATGCTAACACAGTCTGAGGTGTGTGAGCAGCATGTAGCCCTGAGGATGCTAACACAGTGTGAGGTGTGTGAGCAGCATGTAGCCCTGAGGATGCTAACACAGTCTGAGGTGTGTGAGCAGCATGTAGCCCTGAGGATGCTAACACAGTCTGAGGTGTGTGAGCAGCATGTAGCCCTGAGGATGCTAACACAGTCTGAGGTGTGTGAGCAGCATGAAGCCCTGAGGATGCTAACACAGTCTGAGGTGTGTGAGCAGCATGAAG
>NC_136711.1:646046-678546 GCF_947650265.1 Symphodus melops | reverse complement strand
CACACACACAAAGACACACAGTGTGAAACTCACATGCCAGCGCAGGACGTCTGCAGAGAGAACAGCCATGGTGAAGCAGCAGCAGCCCGACTGACTGACTGACTGTCCACACACACACACACACACACACACACACACACACACACACTGATCCCCTCAGGCGGTTCTCTCTCCACACCCCCTCGTGCTGCACGGCCCTCCTCAGATCTGCTTCTTGTTAAACTCCTGCTCTAAATGTTGTGGCTCTAACCAAAAACTAACAGTGTAAAGATGTTTGTGAGGAGTTTAAATATTCAGTTTTACACTTATTAGATCCTCTCTGCTGGACTCTGCTAGACTCTGCTGGACTCTGCTAGACTCTGCTGGACTCTGCTAGACTCTGCTGGACTCTGCTAGACTCTGCTGGACTCTGCTAGACTCTGCTGGACTCTGCTGGACTCTGCTGGACTCTGCTAGACTCTGCTAGACTCTGCTGGACTCTGCTAGACTCTGCTAGACTCTGCTGGACTCTGCTGGACTCTGCTGGACTCTGCTAGACTCTGCTAGACTCTGTTGGACTCTGTTGGACTCTGCTATTTCTTCGATGGTTCTTAAACGTTCCCTTCCTCTGCTGTTCTGGGAAACAATCACAGTCTTCAGATTACAGTCAGATGTCCTGACGTCTCCTCTCTGAGTCTCAGCGGCGTGGGCAGTTACATCCTGTGACCCCCCCCCCCCCCAGCAGACCCCCTGCTGTCAGCCCACCATACTGTCCACACATGCTCTGCCTTTAATCCAGACCGTCTTCAGATGCTGCCAGCAGTAACAGTGCTGACGTTTGATTGGCTGACAGGTGCTGTGTACCTGGACAGGTGCACATCAGAGTCCGGGCGTCTCGTGACCATGCAGCCCGATCAGCTTGTTTTCAAATCCATCATCAAACACTCCCTCCTTTGTTTTTGTTTGCTCTCAGATCGCCGTGTTGTGAACAGCTGAGTTCAAAACTGCGACTCCCACATCAGTCACCATGACAACGCCCAAAGATCCAAACAATGCTCAGGCTGCTCCGAGACGCCGCAGCTGAGAGGAGAGAACTTCCTGTACAGAACTCCTCCGGAACCATCATCTATCCAGAACAACAGGCCCAGAGTCCAGACCTGCACCGGGTCAGTCTCTAAAGGTGGTTTCACACTCAGGACCCCCCATGTCTCGCCTCAGGTGACCCCCTGCCCCCCCCACCATGTCTCGCCTCAGGTGACCCCCTCCCCCCCCATCACTGGCCTCAGGTGACCCCCTGCCCCCCCCCATGTCTGGCCTCAGGCGACCCCCTGCCCCCCCCCCCCCACCATGTTTCGCCTCAGATGACCCCCTGCCCCCCCCCATGTCTGGCCTCAGGTGACCCCCTGCCCCCCCCCACCATGTCTCGCCTCAGATGACCCCCTGCCCCCCCCATGTCTGGCCTCAGGTGACCCCCTGCCCCCCCCTCATGTCTGGCCTGAACCAGCCTGCAGGCTCAGAGACAGTCACTGCTTTATGACATGCTGTAAACCCAGTGAGAGGACGGAGCGCTCAGACTGCAGGACCCCTACACAGGGAGGGGGCGGGGCTTCATATTAAAGATGGACGGACACTGATGTCTTTGATTCCTCTCCAGTTTGTCGACGTGGTTGTGATGTCAGACGCAGACGAGCGTGGGCTGTGCTGCTCGTCCACCTGCGTCTCCATCAGTGGGAGGGGCTTAACATATAAAGGCCTCATTGTGAGATCATGCCATGAAGAACACGCCCACCCCTCAGAGACACTCACACGAGGCCCGTCTGTTCCTCTGGATGAAGAAGAGGGTTCAATCTGTGCCACGCACAACCAGGACCAGGACCAGGACCAGGACCAGGACCCGTCTCTCAGGCTCTGACCTGCAGCAGCTGGTCCAGGTGTCAGTGAATAGGATGATCAAAGAAGGATGAAAGCATGTGGCTTTAAGTCTTAGGTCCTAACCACGTCTCTGCCTTAATCACACTCATTAATCAGAGCTGTAATCCAGCCATCTGATTGGTGGACATGATGGAGCAGGACTCATCACAGATTTTTCTCTGTGATCAGCTGTCAACAACAGATCAATACAAACGATGCAACATGTGAAGACAAAGTCACGACGCTGTGCAGAGTCAGATCATCCATCAGACCTCATGTTTGTGTGGATGTATGAAGCAGCAGTGACCTCCGTCGTCCAATCAGGTGTCTCTGCTCGTCAACATAGTGGGAGAGGAACTCTGTGTGTGTGTGTGTGTGTGTGTGTGTGTGTGTGTGTGCATGTAAAAAGTCCAGTTAGCAACATTAGCGCTAGCACGAGTTTGGTTCCGTCTGTCACGTCAGGCGGAGGAGGAACAGGCGCACAGCGAGACGTGACAACAACACAACTTTTATTTCTCCGTCTCCACAGAGTTCCTGCCCCCCCCCCCCCCCCCCCCCCCGGAGGACTTTCACTGAAGGACTTTCCCTGAAGACAGCTCACAGGGACCTCAAACACCGTTTACCAAAATGCAAACCAGCGGCTCCCGATCACCTGGCCGACCTGTGGAGCTTGGAGCTGCGCGGGTTTGTTGAAGTCGTGTACTCAGATGAAACGGCTCAGACCTGGGACGGTGTGTTGACGTCTCCTGACAGGCACTGAGCTGTGAAGTGATTCGTCCAATCACAGAGCAGATGGCAGCAGCTCTGTTGAAAGGCAGGAATGTCGTCTGGATGAAACGAATGAGCTCACTGTCAGAGTCTCCTTCGAAAGCAAACTGCCCCCAAAGAAGATCATCGTTACGATGTTTGTCCCGCCAAATTAAAGGTCCAAAAATAATCAACTATCTTTAATCTCATGGCATTTTGTCCCTTTCAGCACACCGTAACCGACTCTACCACTGAGCCACAGCTTGGTCACCAGCTTCTGTTTTTATCCAAACAGGAAGTAAAGCCACATGTTAACCTCATCGCAACAGTTGTCGGTTTGAATCCGAACACCCCCCCCCGTCTCTCTTCAGCTGCCAAATCCAAAAAAGGCCCTCAAACCTTAAAAATAAAAGCCCTTATTATCCCTACAAAACTTCAAAGTAAAAGCATGACAAAAGCTGCTTTCAAATGTTAAATAAAGGAATTTCAATCTGCAATAACAAGTGTTATTACATTATGATCCATTATGTTATTATCAGTTATTAACCAGTGGAATCGAGTGATTGATCGTAAAAAAGAAAAGATGAATCGAGATTTAAACAATCAATAATTTGACCGTCTTTAAAGCCAGGATAGAAAATGTCAGACCCACACACGTGTCCTCCTTCCACTCTGCTTCACATCCTTCATTCACCAAAATAAAAGTCTCAAATCAAACACCAGCTTTGTGTTTCCCTGAACATGTCCGACCTGCATCTCTTTGCTCTTCTTCTGCAGCTCCATGTTCAGAGCTTCTTCCTCCTCCAGCTTCCAGGTAGTGCTGCTGATCTCCGCTTCCTTCCTGCACACACAAACACATCCTTTGTTTTATGACTTTCAGCTCCACGTGCAGCCTCCTCCTTTCTGCTTCTTTCACCTCGATGTTCACGCGGTTCTTTACATGCGTTCACTTTGTTTCTGTATTTTGAATTTATGACACAGGACGCACTCACACTGAAAAACAATCTCATTAAAGCTTCTTTCCATTAAAAACGACGACACGCTGACTGACAGGTTTCATATTTTACCTGGCTGCTCTGTTTGTAAATACTGTTGCCTAGCAACAAGGTGAGTCATCATTTTATTAACACTCAGTAAAATAAAGTTCAACAGACCATTCACCCAGAAGATTTACATCATGATGCAGGTGTGTGTGTGTGTGTGTGTGTGTGTGTGTGTGTGTGTGTGTTGACAGCTGCTACTCGTCTCTTTATTGCTGCTGCAGGTAAAGTTCAGTGATTGATTCCATTTGCTTTTATATTAGAGGACAGGTGAGAACATGATGTGTGTGTGTGTGTGTGTGTATGTGTGTGTGGCTAACTGGACTGTGAACAGGTAGGATTTAATCACAGGTAAAGCTCCTCCCTCTGAGGATGACATCATCAGAGCGTCATGGATGGATCTGAACAGTGTATAAACTCAGAACGACAGACTGGATGAAACTTTTTCTCTGTTCTTCTTTGTTTCTTTTTTGTGAGCTGACATAAAAGTTTACGAGCTCAATGAAAAGACGGCTTTAATTTCTACATTGAGAATGTGCGTCTGTGTTTCCCTCTCATCTGTGACTGCAGGGTAACGTCGACTCAGCCTTTATTTTTATCACTTCAGGACAGATGAGAAGTTACAGAGAGCTCTGCAGACTGATGATGATGATTAAACATGAAAAGAAATCCTGGAACCAGTCAGGAGGGTTCATGTGTTTGATGAGACGGAAAGAGAAAACAAGACAAAACACGCAGACGTGCAACATGTGAGATTAGGACGGAGCTCAGCTTTAAATGAATAAGTCTTAACTTTGGTCTAAAGGCCAATCACACAGCAGCACAGGCTCCAGGGTGAGCATGCATCCAGACATGTTCAGCTCAGCACCTGTTCGCATCACACTGTGTCACAAATCTATATGTCACGATTCTACACATCACGATTCTACACATCACGATTCTACACATCACGATTCTACACATCACGATTCTACACATCACGATTCTGTACGTCGCGATTCTATATGTCACAAATCGATACGTCACGATTCTATACATAGATAGATAGATAGATACTTTATTGATCCCGAGGGAAATTCAGGCACGATTCTAGACGTCATGATTCTATACGTCCTGATTCTAGATGATTCTATACGTCCTGATTCTATATGTCCCACCTCGTCCTCCCTGTGAGGACATGTGTCTCTCCCTGGGTGGTGTGCCTCCCCAGGACAGACTGCATGGATCCCTGCAGAGTGTGTTGGGCTCTCTGACCTGTTGAGCAGCTCCTCCAGCCCGCCGCGGCTCCTCGCCATCTGTCCCACGCCGTCCTGCGCTGCTCTGCTGTCGCCCTCCAGCTTCCTGCGGCTCCTCTCCAGCTCGCCGCACTGACGCCGCTCCTGCTCCAGACGAAACTCCAACTGAGTGTAAAAATAAGATTCAGTGAGTAAGAACAGTTCACAGTTTGAAGCAGGATGTCTGTGCTTGTGAGATATTCACTAGGTTTTATGTCCTCTATTTATTTCATTTGACAACTTTGAGACATAAAATCTAATTTTTTAATGTTATCCCAGATTTTCCGAGTCGTGCTGGCTCACAGGGTTAGAATTAAGTCAAAGCTGAAGTTTCCATTCCTCATATTTCCATCTCATTTTATGACCTTCATATTTAAGAGTTTTTAATGTGTGCAGCATGTGTGCAGGTCTGACCTTCAGTTTGACCTCCGATACAAAATGTTATTTAGAGTTTCTCTAAATTCGTCCAGAGTTTAAAAACATCTTCAGAGCTCAGCTTCAAAAACGTCCACTCACTAAATGTTAGTGGATTCATCTCTTTCACAAAAGGTCATGTAGCTTCTTTTAGCTCCCACCGCTACGCTAATGACGCTCACACTGGGAGCTTTGCCTCCACCCCCACAGGCTCCTCCCCTTTAGGTGAAACCATTGGTGCAGCCTCATGACTCCCTAGAAGGCCATGGCGTGGGGCTCCACTTTTTTCTTCTCTAACTGTAAAGGCTGAGTCAGAAGCAGCGTAGCTACAAGCAGTGAACGAGGGGGAGGGGCCTACGACTGACCCCTCCCCTTTAATCATTAGAGGTACACAGAACCCTGATCAGAGCTGAAACATTTCATCTATGCTTTGCTCATCCCAACAACAAAAATAACTTTAATGGAGGGAGTGAAATGAATCACATCAAAGTTTAATGCGGGTCTTAGTAATGAGTAACATGCACATAACGGTTCTATTAGCAGCGTTTTCTCCTCACATTCTAATTTATGTCTTTTTTCTGCTTCATGTTTGATTTAACTCAAGGCAGCAAACGTGCAGCATGTCCAACAATCCAACCAGATTACATCAGACCCTCCACACACGTCTTCTTCCTGCTCAAACAGGCTGTTTGGAGATGTTCCCTTCATGACATCACAAAGGGCAGTAGCCCCTCCCCCAGGTGGGTGACACTCCCACAGCTAGGTGTTTGTTCTGCCCTCTGAGTCTGCCTTCTCACCGTAAACAATAGGACATGGAGCCAGAAAGCAGCGAGTACACCCGAGCCCTTCCAGAGAGGGGGCGTGGTCAGACACAGCTCATTTACATATTTAAAGCTACAGACACAGAAACAGCCTGTTCTGAGCAGGGCTGAAATAGAGGGGTTTATAGACATGATCAAATACAGGATCAGAGTGGATTTACAACAACACACTTCACACACATGATGAAGAGGAGCGAGGACACTGATTTCACCTGAAGAGGAGGAGGAGGTCATGTGACCTTTAATGATGCAGGGCTTCAAACTTAATAAGTGACATTTTGAAATGTAATTAATAAGGCATAAGGTCTGTACTGATTATTACATAAATATGAACTCACATCTTCAGCCTGAATCTGCAGGTTGGTCTTCTCTTTGGTCAGCAGGTTCACCTTGTCCTCCTCGCTCTGCAGGTCCTCGATGGCCTGCTGTCAGGAGGAGACATCTGAGTCAGTGCTGCACGTCCACCTGTTCCATCGTAACATGACACGGACTGAGACGCAGCATCAGCTCATCCTGTGTGTTTCTCTTTGATCACATGATGAGGATGTAGATTTCAGCATGCTGCCCGCAGCTTTTGCTGGTTAAACATCTGGATGGTGTTAGAGGCCGCGGCCTGTGGAAGCCGGCGCAGAGAGCGAGGAGGTTGTGAGAGGTTACGATCTTAAAGGTTTGAAAGCAGAGAGAGCTGTCTGCTGATCGGAGCTCATTTATCAGCAGAGACACTTCTGGCAGCTCCGCGGGACACATGGTTCAGTTTGACCAAAGCAGACCAGGCTTCACAACACAATCAGAGACAATGTCAAACATGTCGGGTCAGATCACACAGACTCATCTGAAGTCACCGCGTGGTGAACGTCTGCCTCTCTCTGCAGCTCCACTCACCTGGCTCAGCTCCACCAGGTGCTCCTTCTCCTCCTGCAGCTTCTGCACCACCTGGCCCTTCAGATGAAGCTGCTCCGACAGCCTCCTCACCTCGCCGTCTGACGACTGAGAGACGGAGAGGAAGGTCACACACACTTTAAAGGAGCAATGCGTGACTTTTTAAAGTGCAGAGGGAGAGACAGCAGCTAAATGCATGAGGTGATCGAACATGTTTTGGAGTGTTGTTCCTTCAGAGGCTGGGCGTGGCTGATTGGCTGCTGGAGCTCCATGTGATCACCTGATCATCATTGATACCCCAGCTCTCCTCTTCCAAGCTACCAGATGATTTCCCCCTACACAGAGAGTCAGAGCTTTGTTATCTTCAGCTAAATGTCCTCGTCTCTCTTTCTGTCCCAATCTACAAGCAGCAGCCAATGAGAGTGCAGCAGCTGAGTTTAGGGTTGGACACAGTTCAGTGATTGGACGAGATTTAAACCGGTGAATATGATGGACATGCACATAGCGCCCCCTGCAGGAAGAGATGGGTGATGTGACTAAGGCTTCAAACATTTGCGTTCTAGGTTGAGAGGAGGTCGAGCTCCCTGATTGGTTGTCCAGTCTCGTCATAAATGATTCCTTCAGTCTTTAGGTTTTGATTTGCTTTAAACAATCATCTCGTTTCACTGCCACACAAACAGACGTGAAGATCAAAGCTTCATCAGCATGTGGAGCTCGGCTCCTCCCGAACACTCGAGGAGCCGCAGAGACGAGGAGTGAAATCTGTCACATCATTGGACGGTTTACGGGGGCGTCAAACTTTTATTTCCAAACTTCAAAAACAGAAACAAATCTGAGTTTTTAAAACAAATCAGAAGAGACAGACGAGCTTTAGTTTGACTTCATGTTCAGAATGATCAGAGTGATGAAGCCAGCACGCTGCATCACACTGGGTCTCTAAACAGGTCTGAACCCCCCCCCCCCCCCCCCCCCCCCCCCCGTCCTGAGAACAGCAGAGGATCAGACACACGCTGACAGCCAGCAGCTTCATCAGGAGCATGAACCATCTTCCTGGTCCTCCTCCGACCCGCTCTGTGACCCGGGTCCAGCTCAGAGTACCTCAACCTGGTCGGAGTGACTCTCTGGTTTCCTGTTCTGAAACCCCCCCCCCCCCCCGATCCTCCTGATGGACCGTGTTCACCATCAGGATGTGACTGTGAGGGCTCCCCTCTCTACC
This sequence comes from Symphodus melops, assembly GCF_947650265.1. Lineage (NCBI taxonomy): Eukaryota > Metazoa > Chordata > Actinopteri > Labriformes > Labridae > Symphodus > Symphodus melops. The sequence continues at coordinate 670,265 of NC_136711.1, read as the reverse complement.
AAGGTGTAAAAACCTGAAGCCCTCCCCTGGCAGCCCCGCAGCGTCCTGCCCTCTGGAAGGCTGCCAGAGATCTAACCAATCAGGAAGTTGGCGTGTGGGGAGGGCGGGGCTTAAAGAGAACTGAGGCTCCCCAGCCTCTCCTACCTGTTTGTCTCGCTGGGCCGCAGTCAGAGCGCTCTCCAGCTCGTCCACGTCTCTCCTCAGGCTGCTGCACTCCTCCTCCAGTCGCTCCCTGTGGAGGAGGAGCTGAGCTGAACACGCCTCCTCCTCCTCCAGACGCTCCTCCAGACCGGACAGCTGCCTCTCCAGCTGCTGGACGCAGTGCTGCTCCGACGCCTGGACGCTCTGCTGGTCCTGAGGGGTCACAGGCACCAAATCTGTTACTGATCAAAACTTATTTTGTGTTTGAATTATCCTCCTAATATTTGGACTGTATCCAGGTTCTTTACTGGACCCGGCTGTCATTGGACAAGAGGCGGGGTTATACCCTGGAGCAGCCAATCACAGAGCTGACATACAGAGACCGACAAGCAGCCACTCTCAGACCTACAGACAGTTTAGACCCACGCATGCACGGGGAGAAGATCGAAACTCCACACAGAGAGGCTCCTGTCAGACAGGGATTCAAACCAGCAACCTGGACAGAGATAACCACTCACTCACGGGACAGTTTGAAAAAGCAGCAAGAGAGTCAAAACCCCGAGACAAACACACTCACACGTCTGCACTCGTCAGTCGAGTCATCAGGGCGAGTCAATGAGGACGCTGGTGATCGTTCAGAATGATGTTTTACATGTCTGCTAACATTTCTCTGATCTAACATTTCTGTAAAGTGAAGTGAGGAAGAAGGTCGACTGAGGTCAAAGAAGAAGAAGATCCAGCGATGACAGAGGAATTTTTAAGGATGATCTCAATAATGATTTACAATGAGCCGACACAAAGAGCTTCTTACCGCAGGTTCAGACCTCTCCTCCCTCAGCTCGTCTTTGTTCTCCTGCAGCTGTCCTAACACAGCCGAGCTGAACACATGACGCTCAACACTCATGAGCGAGTTCAGCAGCGATCAGTCAGCGAGCAGCAGTGAACGCAGCTCTGCTCGCTGTCTGCAGCGTGTGGAGCAGCTCAGGCTTCATATGAGAGCAGCTGGGAAACCATCAGGACACCACATTTCCATCACACTCAGTCTGAGCTCCTTTACACATACACACATACACACATACACACACACACACACACACACACATACACACACACACACACACACACATACACACACACACACACACACACATACACACACACACACACACACACACACACACACACATACACACACACACACACACACACACATACATACACACTCTCACACACACACACACACACACACACACACACACACACACATACACACTCACACACACTCACACACACACACACACACACACACACACATACACACTCACACACACACACACACACACACACACACACACACACACATACACACTCACACACACACACATACACACACACACACACACACACATACACACATACACACACACACACACACACACACACACACACACACATACACACACACACACACACACACACACACACACACACACACACACACACACATACACACACACACACACACATGACCGTGCACAAACACACACACAAACACACACATGACCGTGCACAAACACACACACAAACACACACATGACCGTGCACAAACACACACACACACACACACACACGCAGGACCGTGCACAAACACACTAATATACATGCACACACACGTAAAGTGACCTTGAGAGGTAAAGTGACCTTGAGTGGTAAAGTGACCTTCAGAGATAAAGTGACCTTGAGTGGTAAAGTGACCTTCAGAGATAAAGTGACCTTGAGTGGTAAAGTGACCTTCAGAGGTAAAGTGACCTTGAGAGGTAAAGTGACCTTCAGAGATAAAGTGACCTTCAGAGGTAAAGTGACCTTGAGAGGTAAAGTGACCTTGAGAGGTAAAGTGACCTTCAGAGATAAAGTGACCTTGAGTCTTATTCCTGATGCTGATGGATTTGAGTGTACAGACGGCAGGTTCTAATGAAGCTCGCTCATGACAAATGTAAAGTTACCCACAGCTGCCTCTCTGTGCTCCAGCGTGGTGCTGAAGCCGTCCCAGTCCAGCTCTTCGTGGTCTGGTTCTGGTCCAGGATCTCTGTGGTTCCCATTGGCTTCTTCATCAGAGAGGGAGGGGCAGCTCTGACGGCGGCGTGCAGACATCATCCTGACACCTCCTCCTGTCCAACACTCTACGTGTTCAGAGCTCGCACCACGCCGCCCGCTGCACAGGTAACGATTCACTGGTCCGTGTGTCCCAGCTGTTCAGATCCAGGAGAGCTGCTCCCTGCAGGCGTGCTCACGCTCCTCCACCCGTCAGCTTCCCTCAGTCCGCCTCTCTTTTCTTCTCTTTGTGTCGTCTGTGATTTATTTCAGGGTGTGCCGCGACACGCCACTGAAATCCAAACATCCGTACGTCCTTCTCACAGTGAGCTGTAGTTCACCCCCCCGTGTGGCTCCTCCCTCACACACAGGTGCTCTCCCGTCGTGCTGGGGTCCAGAGGAGTCCCACAGGGCAGCTGGGAGGTGTCAGATGTCAGGAAAGCTTCAGAAGACAACAAGAGCAGTGATCCAGAGGCACATCATGTTCAGCGCCCACACGCTGCCCCACACAGCCACGGCGTTCAGCCTCAGCAGAACAATGAGGCGCTGTGCTGCACATTCAGGAGGTCCAATGAAGGAAGCCACGACGACGAGACCGCAGAGGAGCACTCTCAGAGGAGCACTCTCAGAGGAGCACTCTCAGAGGAGCACTCTCAGAGGAGCACTCTCAGAGGAGCACTCTCAGAGGAGCACTCTCAGAGGAGCACTCTCAGAGGAGCACCAGCTCAGAGGAGCACTCTCAGAGGAGCACTCTCAGAGGAGCACTCTCAGAGGAGCACTCTCAGAGGAGCACTCTCAGAGGAGCACTCTCAGAGGAGCACTCTCAGAGGAGCACTCTCAGAGGAGCACCAGCTCAGAGGAGCACTCTCAGAGGAGCACTCTCAGAGGAGCACCAGCTCAGAGGAGCACTCTCAGAGGAGCACTCTCAGAGGAGCACTCTCAGAGGAGCACTCTCAGAGGAGCACTCTCAGAGGAGCACTCTCAGAGGAGCACTCTCAGAGGAGCACTCTCAGAGGAGCACTCTCAGAGGAGCACTCTCAGAGGAGCACTCTCAGAGGAGCACCAGCTCAGAGCGACAGAACAGAACAGTGCACAGACTAAAGACAGGTCTGATGCTCTAGAAGAAGTTGTGATATTGAAACAGTAAAGGGAACTGGTACGGTGGCCCTGAAGGCCAACACAGAGCGTTTGAGCAGACGCCTGAAGGACTGCTCTTCTGTAGAGAAACAATCCAACATGGACCTTCTGTGACGTGTTCACACACACACACACACACACACACACACACACACACACACAGATAAGTGATCACTGTTCAGTCACAGCAGACTCTTCTTTAAACAGTCTGTGTCACATGACGCAGGATGTTTCATCTTTATCCTGACAAACAATGTGAGGAATGTTGCAGAATTAGATTCTGTGAAAGGAGCAGCAGGCGGGGCTGAAGTGACTGTGAGCTTTGTAAATGACAGGAAGCTGCTGGAACATCGAAGTTCTACGAGCAGGATCAGAACTCTGCCAACGTCAGCGACACACCAGAACACACAAACAATTCAGAGAAGTGGATTCCTTTCTGTGGATGATGTGGTCGGGGTTTGAGCAGCATAGAGAGATGGTTCATGACCCGCCCACTCAGAGCTGCCAGAGACATGACACCACCACGCAATATCACATGATCAGATCTGTGGTCACATGGTCTCATGACCTTCATCAAACAACTGTTTAAAAACTACTTCAGCAAACCTGAAGAAACCCCCACCAGTCCCTCACACACAGCCGGGCGAGAGAGAGAGAGAGAGAGAGAGAGAGAGAGAGAGAGAGAGAGAGAGGGGCAGAGAGAGAGAGGAGCCCAGGTCAGACTCTAACCCGAGCCGCCCGCTCTCCAGGACTTCGTTTGGACAGTTTAAACCCTCATCATCCCGTCCTTGGTTTTCATATCTTGGCTCAAACTTTTCACGCAGCTCTCCTCTCAGTTTATCTCTTCTGGATACTTTGTTCATCCAATCGTGTCCTTCACCTCGTCCTTGAACATCTCCTTCGTCTTCCCGCTCCTCTCCCCCCCCCCTCTTCCTGCCAGTCTTTGTCGGACAGGCTGAGAGTTTTTCCACATGTAGGTCCGGAGCGTCTGGAAGCGTCTGGACCGCTCTGCAGGGAGCGCTCCACATTTATTTCCCATTAACAATAATTGAGGGGTAAACTGTGATCCTCTCTTCCTCAAAGATGAATAACAGAGTTTCACACTTCATATATACGTCTGCTGTCTCACAGCTCCACAGCTCAAAGTCAGCCAAGGATCCTCACCTTCCTCATGAGCTGCACCGCCCTGACACAACGTTACTACGTCTGAGAAAAAGCTGCACATGTTCATGGACACGGGGTCCTGTGTCAGGAGCGAGGCAGCAGGTCAGCGCTGATGAAGAAGCAGGAGCGCTGCGTCGCTCTGGTCCTGCTAACGAGCCGATGATGAGGACGGTTTCCTGCAGCTCAGAGGAGAACCGACACGTGGTCGTCTTTATTAATTGAGGGTTCTTAACAGTGAAGACACGTCAGTATCAGCAGAGCACACTGTGATTACAACCCAATGCACACGAGAAGAAACCAGAACCAGGGTCAAAGGTCATCGTGGTGACTGTGGTGCAGCGCACCGAGTCCAGTTCAGGTTTAGACATCACCAGTAAGGTCAACGTAGCACACGTTATACCTTTAAAGTGACTTTAGCATAAAGCTAACACCAACATTTAATATGAGCAACAGAAATCAGAAAATCCCCAAACTGAAGCAGAGAGAAATATTTAAACTGATTATATTTAATAAAACTCAGGAGACTTGGTTTGTATTGAAAAAAATAAAAATCAATAACAAATTCCAAATAAATCTCAGATCATCATTAAAGGTCTTCAGTTCATAAAGGTCAGAGTCTTTAATCCATGAAAGAAGAACCGAAGTTCATGGTCAGAGACTTGGAGACGGCTGGAGAACGTTTCCTGGTTCAGGTTGTTGGTAGCTCGCCACCCGGTGAAGGAAAACCTGGTCTGCATAAAACAAGGCCGGAGCTTAAAGATAGTCTATCAGAATACTGTATTTAATATAATATTACATTTAAATACATTCACCAACAACGCCCCACACCGTGTATAAAACTGATAGATGTAAATACATCACAAATATTAAAGTTAAAGTGACAGGTAATTAACTCAATGATTCACAGCTGGCCAATCAAACAACAACTCACCACTTCCGTATTCAGAACGAGAACGACTGACGTCAGCTGTCACACAACGCAGCGTAAACCATCTTTCTTCCCGCTCTTTGTTTAACAGAAGTTAGACAAGTAGAAGTTTTTCTCTCCTCTGTCTGTGAGCTGACGGTAAATCATGCTGCTTTCTGTTTATGGCTCTAATGACGCTAATCGGGTGCTCCGATTGGGCAACAAATTCCCGTGAGATTTGGGACAAAATACCGCGGGATTTTAACTCCGCTGTGCTCAAATTATATTTAATTAATCTCACCGTATCACATTTAATTTATTTTCAAACAATAATAATTTTAACATGAGATTTTTTACATCTGTGACCTGGGTTACATATCAAGTTTGTTTTTAAAAAAAGTTCCACGGTCACACAACAACATTTTTATAACTGCTGAGCAAAATGCATCTGTAAAAACAAACGAAAACGCTGTAGTACACATGCCAGGCCAGACGTTGGCGCTGTGACTTTCTAATCAACCAACAGGTGAGCGCTCACTCTCTCTCCTTCAACACATAGGAGCGTATATGTGGACGGATGATGAGCTGGATCGTTCGAGTCACCTCTGTGTGCTCAAACAGGCTGTTTGGAGATGTTCCCTTCATGACATCACAAAGGGCAGTAGCCCCTCCCCCAGGTGGGTGACACTCCCACAGCTAGGTGTTTGTTCTGCCCTCTGAGTCTGCCTTCTCACCGTAAACAATAGGACATGGAGCCAGAAAGCAGCGAGTACACCCGAGCCCTTCCAGAGAGGGGGCGTGGTCAGACACAGCTCATTTACATATTTAAAGCTACAGACACAGAAACAGCCTGTTCTGAGCAGGGCTGAAATAGAGGGGTTTATAGACATGATCAAATACAGGATCAGAGTGGATTTACAACAACACACTTCACACACATGATGAAGAGGAGCGAGGACACTGATTTCACCTGAAGAAGAGATGCGACCTTTAATGTCCAGCATTAACCCGACTGAACACAAATATCTGAGATGTTTGGGAGCTGAAAACCAAAAGAAGGATTTGGAACGAACAGAGAGGAAGTGGGAGCAGGATGGTAACCACAATGAGCAAACTAAATCAAATGTGTTATATTTATGGAGAGCATATGTCGGAGCAATAAAGCAGGTTTAGTTCTGACAGTAAAACTTGCGGTAACACTTCCCCTCTCACAGCGAAGGGGGACGTGTCACTCAAACTGCTCTCCTGTCTGTTAACCTTTTGGAGCGCCTCAGGTCAGGAAACAGCACGCTGCCTCTCGACAACACGGCAGCTCACTCTGTAAAACACACTCTGTACTTTCTGTCTCTATAAAAGATGGAAAATGGTCACAGAGCAGTAAAAACCCACAGAGAGAGAGAGAGTGCATTAAAACAAGCTCCAACACAGGGACTGCATGGTGGCTGCATGTCTCTCCCTCTGCTAACATGTCATTATCTGCTTAATATAATCCCACCGGGGGCTAGATAATGACCACGTTCAGAATCCCTTATCAAGCAGAAATTCAGCCTGAATCTCAAACCAGTGAGGAAGGATTGTGTCTGCAGCAGACTTTCAGCTGCTTCTCCTCCTGCACACTCCTGTTGGTGTCCTGCAGCTCTCAGACCTGACAGACCAGGACCCTCTCTCTCCCCCCTCATCTCTCACTGCCTGCTGTGTGTGTGTGTGTGTGTGTGTGTGTGTGTGTGTGTGTGTGTGTGTGTGTGTGTGTGTGTGTGTGTGTGTGTGTGTGTGTGAGAATGAGCTGCTGGGACTACAGAGACCTGGAGCAACCCTGAAACACACACACACACACACACACACACACACACACACACACTTTCAGAAACTCTAGCTTGTCTGGCTGAGTTCGCCTCAGTCTGAGTCGGCTCCACTTTCTCCTTTACCCCATCACACACACACACACACACACACACACACACACACACTAACTGATCTGAGATCAGTGAATCCACAGGTGATCAATCTGTTCGAGACTCGAGCTGCAGAGCTAAAACAGCTTTTATACACGAGGGGAGGAGCCATGTAAACACGGCTCTGACAACAACACAGCCAGCAGGACTCCAGCCTCAGTGATGCATCAGATTCACTGGATACACATGTCACACAGTGACACAGGATCTAATGTCAGCTAAACGTCTCTACACCGCAGCACCACGAACAGTCGAGAGTCCCTTCTTGTTGTTGTTGTTGTTGTTGTTGTTGTTGTTGTTGTTGTTGTTGTTGTGATGGATGCTTTAATACTGACTTCTTCACCTTCACAGTCGAACTTTCATCTTCACACTGTCGTTTCAGAGTCGACCTGCTCCAACCTCCAACAGAGAGAACGCCGTCTCTCTCGTGACAACAGAGCGCCCTGCTGGCCCGCACACCAGCACGGTGTGACTCTGATTAACCGTTATGATAAGTGTTGATATGAATCCAGATGTCAGAGGATTCATTTGTGCAGCTTATACAGTTTGAATGACATGAAGATGCACACAAACGTGTGGTTAAAGACAGACGTTTGATTGAGTCAGGATTTAATGACTGTTAGCATGCTGTTAGCATGCTGTTAGCGTGCTGTTAGCATGCAGTTAGCGTGTTGTTAGCGTGCTCTTAGCATGCTGCACATTTAAAGATCGGGCTCTAACCCAGGCCGTCACGGGGCAAACAGTGCAGTAAACATTTTCACGTCGTCCTTCAGTCACTCAGACTTTTTTCACTTCACACCAAACAAGACGCTACAAGAAACTCTGTCGTCTCCTCAAAGGGGTAAAAATAAAAATGTTTCCTTTCCTGGAAAAACAGATGTGAGCGGATTTTCCACAAGGAGACGATTAAGAGGGAAAGCTGTGAGACACACACACACACACACACACACACACACACACACACACACACACACACACACACTCTGTGCTGTTGGAAAGCAGCCGTCATTCTCTCTGAACCCTGACACAAAGATAACGCTCAGACCTGACAGACCGAGCCGACTGTCAGCGGGCTCATGAGTCGGGGGAACTCGGAGTCGTCCTCCCTGAGTGTGCGGCGCTAATAGACACGTTGTCCAAATCAGATTTGGGACATGTTGAGGATCTGCCTGCTGACACACCTGAACTTCCGTGTGCACGCTGATGGCAGCAGAGCAGCATTAATGTGACACAGGTTCACCTTTCACACGGTGCTCGAGCCTTTAAGTCATCTCATTGTGTCGAGCGCTCAGACTAAACGCTCCCTTTGTAACCGCCGTGCGTGATGGATGTGCGGGAGGCTTTAGAGCAGCTTTCCTGTTTTGACTTGAAGCTCGGAGACGTTTGTCCAATCGAACCTGCAGAGCCGAGCAGATCCTCCCTCCGAAGCAAACAAGACGAGGACCGTCCTCCTGGATGGTACGCTTCCCAGGACAGACTCTCGTCTCCTGGTTCTAGTCATTCCTCATCTGAGTCCCCCCCCCCAAGCAGGACCTGACACTGAGGGGGGGTGTAAGGGGGGCAGACAGACATCTGAACCGACACACTTCAAACTAAACACACAGACAAACAGACTGTTCTCGACCATAGAGAGACGTCTCGTGTTTGTCGATGAGACAAAGCGTCAGGAATGAAAACTCATTCAGACGCTGCGTCTCCTGCTCTGAACACCTGGTTCTGTTCAAGCAAAGAAGTGGAGGTCTGAAATCATCGGTTTCAGTTGCATCCAATCAGTGACAGTTCTGCGTCTCTGCAGACGACCCTTCGTACTGCACAGCCTGACTGGGTGCAAACTTGTCCCAGGTGGACGGACTGCAGCGTGGCCTCTGGGTGAACTCGTGGTCAGGGCGGCGTTTGATCAGTGAAGCTGCTCACGGTTCGATGATGTGGACGTGTGTCTGCAGGTCAGCAGCTTATTAATGTGATCACTGACAGCACTGGTGTCTGTCATTATGAAGCCCAGATAGCTGTGGTACAGTAGATTAAAGAGAGCAGAGTTTATGTGCTGTTATCTACATCACAGGGATTCCTTCCATTTTTGCTTCTTTCAGATGTTCTACATCACAGGGATTCCTTCCATTTTTGCTTCTTTCAGATGTGTAATGAGCCGCAGCTCTCTCCGACCCCCGAGAGGTGAGATAAAGACCCTCATAGAGCAGCATGAAAGACCAGACCCGCACGCCGTCTCCTGTCTTTGGCAGACGTGTGTGTGTGTGTGTGTGTGTGTGTGTGTGTGTGTGTGTGTACGGGTGTGAAAACACAAAACGAGACGAGAACAGGAAAAGATCAGCCAAACACCTGTTCACTTAAAGAACCATCATAAAGACGAGGTCGGTGGTCATGGTCACGTGGTTATCAAAGAAGAGGTAATTAAAAAAGGGTGTGCCATTAGATATTATCTACGGTGGCCATGAGGGACAAAATACAACACTTCTAATCTTCAGGACAACACAGAGAGTCTGACTGGTCTTTTAAAGCTCGCACACATTCGACTCACAAAGGGTTAAATGTTCCAAACTGAAGGTGAATCTGAAGACCTTCAAAATAAAACTCAGTCTCCTCCTTAAGTGAAGCTGCTCATTTGTCCCTTCAAAATAAAACTGTTGTTTGAGCTGTTTTATTTTGAGTGAGTAGCTGCACAGAGTGAGACGCTCAAACATAGAGTGCATATTATGGGCCTGATGATCCAGACTGCTCAGTGTAACATGTGCAGCAGCTGTTAGCTGAACTTCTATCTCGATACTTCACACTCAGCATCAAGCTTTAAAAGTTAGTTATCCAGTCAGCCTCACTTTCAGTTTGACCCTTACATGGTTGTTATCCAGAAACACACACACACACACACACACACACACACACACACACTCATGAAACCCTCCGGCACACACACTCTGACGCCCCCTGCTGAGTCATCAGCTCAGAGGTGGGGTCTGCAGAGGGCAGGGACAAACCGCTGTGATACGTTCTCTTCAAGGTCGTATTTGATCATTAGAGTGAATTTCACCTTTTTATGACATGATGATGTATAAGGCAAACATGAGACAACTTCTCAATCGATGCCAAAGACAGAAGGTAGAAACTGAAAGGTGCTGCCAGCTCAGCCTGCTGCCAGCTCAGGGGGCGCTCCGCTCCGACGGGAACGGGAACGCTTTCTGATGAGCGGATAGTTCGGCTTGGGCGGTTGGGTTATCGTTGTCATGGAAACGGGGCCTTAAGTTGCAGAAATGACATCATCATGATGCAAATGTGTGAAATTGAAAGTCGAGCTGTGTGCTGGTGACCTCGCCGCCCGTGTACGGATCTGACTCTCTCTCTCCCTGAGCTCTAGCTCTATCCTCTGTCCCATCTCTGAGACAGAGTTTGATCAGTTAGGAAATCTAACTGCTGATTGGCTTTCACTGCCCAACATCAAGCAGATAGTTTGCTCAGGTAGAGCAGATCGTTAGCTGTTAGCTGTTAGCCGTTAGCTGTTAGCCGTTAGCTGAGATGGAAACAGCTTCGTCCTGTTTCTGCTCTTCATACAGGATGGTTCCTGCAGACGCTCGTGATAATTCCCCTCATGGTCTGAACATCTAGAGAGGAGACGTTTCTCAGACGGCTGAGCAGAAATGATCTGTTTCAGAGGAATCCTTCCTGACACCTTTCGTGCTCTTTAAGAGGTTTTCTTTGGCGGGTTCATTCTGGATGGCGGCCATCACTTTTTTCCCCCTCTCGAATCCATCAGCAAGAAGGCGTTTGTTAGAACAGGAAGGCGGTGAGCCGCAGCTTCAGATCAGAGATAATAAGGGATTGAATGTGAAGAGTTCCTGCTGTCAGAGCGGAAAAGAAAACCCAACAAGAGATCAGAAAAACATTTTAGCCAGCAGCACATAAGCACCGGCTTTCACCTGTTAATAGCTGTAATCCAGCGTGCTCCGATCACGCTCTGATTATCCCCCTCTACACAAACACAGCTCGGATCACCTGCACTCTCTCCCGTCTTGCTCCGGCTTGTTGGCGGCGGATCGTCGGCCCGTTTGTGACACACGTTTATGGAATCTGATTAATTAAAGGTTTGTGTTGGCAGCTGAATTTTGACACAAAAATTACAACTCTGGCACACAGACAGAGGGCCGTGTGATCAGACGCTTCTGTGTCAGACTGTGTTGTGGTCGACTGAAGCCCGGCGCCATCAGGGGGCGAGCAGGCGCAGGCAGACATGTTGGAAATATGTCAGTCACTGTTTATCCTGCACTCATTTAAACCAGACGCTTTTATAAAACGCAGGACGGATTTCTTCTCCTGTCGTCCACACGTCCTCGCAGGCTGTGGGGACGAGACGGTCTGATGATGGAGGCCGAGCGTCAGGGCGGAGCCTCTCTGAAGAGGTCATTACCTGTAGATGTGAAGATGCAGGTGAGCCGTGCTCGCCGTCTCAAGCTTCAGCATCGAACACGAACACGTGACTTCACTGAACTGTCGTCTGACACAAACAAAAGAAACTTCTCTGAACTTCTTCACAGCTGAAGCATGTGGAGTGTTTGTGTGACATCATCAGAACGTGTTCTCTGAACGCCACATGAACCACGCCCATCGATAACCACGTCTGATTACGATCAGTGTGTTGGGATGTGATACACACACACACACACACACACACACACACACACACACACACACACACACACACACACACACACACACACACACACACACAGAGGGGACAGGTTGAATGTTTTTAAAATCTGACTTTTATTTTGAAAGAACCGAGTGGAGTCTGCTGGGACGGACTGGTTTGGACTTTAACAGAACCAATGTTCATGGATGATCTGGACAGTGCAGGTATGACGACATCATCATCATCCACCTTCATGATCCGGAGTCTGAAGCTCTCCGTGTTCCTCACTCTCCTCGATACATGACAATGTTTTTATCCGTCTCGTGGATCTTGATCTCGTAGAGCGCGTTTGGAGGGAGGACCTTCGCCATGTGGTCCCAGATGTAAACGGCCACGTTCTCCGTGGTGCTGACGGACGGAAACACAGAGGTCATCAGTGACCATGAGAGGAGACAGGAAGCAGCACGGGGGGGAGGAGACTCTCACCTGACCACTTCAGCGAAGTACGGCACGTCTCTGTCCAGGTTTTTATGATCCAGAGGATCCATGATGACTTCCTGCAGGAGGAGACGTCACAGGTGAACAGCTGGAGCGAGACCCGGAGACGCAGACCTTTGCTTTCCAGGACAGGAAGTCTTTATGTGCCATCGTGGTCGAGGACGCTGTCGGAGCCGGACAGCCCAAGACCTGAGCGAGCATGACGCACGCCATTTTAAGTATCCAAACGACCCGCATGACGCACACCATTTTAAGTATCCGAGTATCCAAACGACCCGCATGACGCACGCCATTTTAAGTATCCGAGTATCCTAACGACCCGCATGACGCACGCCATTTTAAGTATCTGAGTATCCTAACGACCCGTATGACGCACGCCATTTTAAGTATCCGAGTATCCAAACGACCCGCATGACGCACGCCATTTTAAGTATCCGAGTATCCTAACGACCCGCATGACGCACGCCATTTTAAGTATCTGAGTATCCTAACGACCCGCATGACGCACGCCATTTTAAGTATCTGAGTATCCTAACGACCCGCATGACGCACGCCATTTTAAGTATCTGAGTATCCTAACGACCCGCATGACGCACGCCATTTTAAGTATCTGAGTATCCTAACGACCCGCATGACGCACGCCATTTTAAGTATCTGAGTATCCTAACGACCCGCATGACGCACGCCATTTTAAGTATCTGAGTATCCTAACGACCCGTATGACGCACGCCATTTTAAGTATCTGAGTATCCTAACGACCCGTATGACGCACGCCATTTTAAGTATCTGAGTATCCAAACGACCCGTATGACGCACGCCATTTTAAGTATCTGAGTATCCTAACGACCCGTATGACGCACGCCATTTTAAGTATCTGAGTATCCAAACGACCCGCATGACGCACGCCATTTTAAGTATCTGAGTATCCAAACGACCCGCATGACGCACGCCATTTTAAGTATCCGAGTATCCTAACGACCCGCATGACGCACGCCATTTTAAGTATCTGAGTATCCAAACGACCCGTATGACGCACGCCATTTTAAGTATCCGAGTATCCTAACGACCCGCATGACGCACGCCATTTTAAGTATCTGAGTATCCTAACGACCCGTATGACGCACGCCATTTTAAGTATCCGAGTATCCTAACGACCCGCATGACGCACGCCATTTTAAGTATCTGAGTATCCTAACGACCCGCATGACGCACGCCATTTTAAGTATCCGAGTATCCTAACGACCCGCATCACGCACGCCATTTTAAGTATCTGAGTATCCAAACGACCCGCATGACGCACGCCATTTTAAGTATCCAAACGACCCGCATGACGCACGCCATTTTAAGTATCTGAGTATCCTAACGACCCGTATGACGCACGCCATTTTAAGTATCTGAGTATCCTAACGACCCGCATGACGCACGCCATTTTAAGTATCTGAGTATCCTAACGACCCTCATGACGCACGCCATTTTAAGTATCTGAGTATCCTAACGACCCGCATGACGCACGCCATTTTAAGTATCTGAGTATCCTAACGACCCGCATGACGCACGCCATTTTAAGTATCCGAGTATCCTAACGACCCGCATGACGCACGCCATTTTAAGTATCCGAGTATCCTAACGACCCGCATGACGCACGCCATTTTAAGTATCTGAGTATCCTAACGACCCGCATGACGCACGCCATTTTAAGTATCTGAGTATCCTAACGACCCGCATGACGCACGCCATTTTAAGTATCTGAGTATCCAAACGACCCGCATGACGCACGCCATTTTAAGTATCTGAGTATCCTAACGACCCGCATGACGCACGCCATTTTAAGTATCTGAGTATCCAAACGACCCGCATGACGCACGCCATTTTAAGTATCCGAGTATCCTAACGACCCGCATGACGCACGCCATTTTAAGTATCCGAGTATCCTAACGACCCGCATGACGCACGCCATTTTAAGTATCCGAGTATCCTAACGACCCGCATGACGCACGCCATTTTAAGTATCCGAGTATCCTAACGACCCGCATGACGCACGCCATTTTAAGTATCCGAGTATCCTAACGACCCGCATGACGCACGCCATTTTAAGTATCTGAGTATCCTAACGACCCGTATGACGCACGCCATTTTAAGTATCTGAGTATCCTAACGACCCGCATGACGCACGCCATTTTAAGTATCTGAGTATCCTAACGACCCGCATGACGCACGCCATTTTAAGTATCTGAGTATCCAAACGACCCGCATGACGCACGCCATTTTAAGTATCCAAACGACCCGCATGACGCACGCCATTTTAAGTATCTGAGTATCCAAACGACCCGCATGACGCACGCCATTTTAAGTATCCTAACGACCCGCATGACGCACGCCATTTTAAGTATCTGAGTATCCTAACGACCCGCATGACGCACGCCATTTTAAGTATCCGAGTATCCTAACGACCCGCATGACGCACGCCATTTTAAGTATCCGAGTATCCTAACGACCCGCATGACGCACGCCATTTTAAGTATCTGAGTATCCTA
The DNA here is from genome assembly GCF_947650265.1 of Symphodus melops. Lineage (NCBI taxonomy): Eukaryota > Metazoa > Chordata > Actinopteri > Labriformes > Labridae > Symphodus > Symphodus melops. The sequence goes on along the minus strand of NC_136711.1, from coordinate 655,205 downwards.
ACGACCCGCATGACGCACGCCATTTTAAGTATCTGAGTATCCTAACGACCCGCATGACGCACGCCATTTTAAGTATCTGAGTATCCAAACGACCCGCATGACGCACGCCATTTTAAGTATCTGAGTATCCTAACGACCCGCATGACGCACGCCATTTTAAGTATCTGAGTATCCAAACGACCCGCATGACGCACGCCATTTTAAGTATCCGAGTATCCTAACGACCCGCATGACGCACGCCATTTTAAGTATCCGAGTATCCTAACGACCCGCATGACGCACGCCATTTTAAGTATCCGAGTATCCTAACGACCCGCATGACGCACGCCATTTTAAGTATCCGAGTATCCTAACGACCCGCATGACGCACGCCATTTTAAGTATCCGAGTATCCTAACGACCCGCATGACGCACGCCATTTTAAGTATCTGAGTATCCTAACGACCCGTATGACGCACGCCATTTTAAGTATCTGAGTATCCTAACGACCCGCATGACGCACGCCATTTTAAGTATCTGAGTATCCTAACGACCCGCATGACGCACGCCATTTTAAGTATCTGAGTATCCAAACGACCCGCATGACGCACGCCATTTTAAGTATCCAAACGACCCGCATGACGCACGCCATTTTAAGTATCTGAGTATCCAAACGACCCGCATGACGCACGCCATTTTAAGTATCCAAACGACCCGCATGACGCACGCCATTTTAAGTATCCGAGTATCCAAACGACCCGCATGACGCACGCCATTTTAAGTATCCGAGTATCCAAACGACCCGCATGACGCACGCCATTTTAAGTATCCGAGTATCCAAACGACCCGCATGACGCACGCCATTTTAAGTATCCGAGTATCCAAACGACCCGCATGACGCACGCCATTTTAAGTATCCGAGTATCCAAACGACCCGTATGACGCACGCCATTTTAAGTATCTGAGTATCCAAACGACCCGCATGACGCACGCCATTTTAAGTATCTGAGTATCCAAACGACCCGTATGACGCACGCCATTTTAAGTATCCAAACGACCCGCATGACGCACACCATTTTAAGTATCTGAGTATCCTAACGACCCGCATGACGCACGCCATTTTAAGTATCTGAGTATCCTAACGACCCGCATGACGCACGCCATTTTAAGTATCTGAGTATCCTAACGACCCGCATGACGCACGCCATTTTAAGTATCTGAGTATCCTAACGACCCGCATGACGCACGCCATTTTAAGTATCCAAACGACCCGCATGACGCACGCCATTTTAAGTATCCGAGTATCCTAACGACCCGCATGACGCACGGCATTTTAAGTATCCGAGTATCCTAACGACCCGCATGACGCACGCCATTTTAAGTATCCGAGTATCCTAACGACCCGTATGATGCACGCCATTTTAAGTATCTGAGTATCCAAACGACCCGCATGACGCACGCCATTTTAAGTATCTGAGTATCCTAACGACCCGCATGACGCACGCCATTTTAAGTATCCGAGTATCCTAACGACCCGCATGACGCACGCCATTTTAAGTATCCGAGTATCCTAACGACCCGCATGACGCACGCCATTTTAAGTATCTGAGTATCCTAACGACCCGCATGACGCACGCCATTTTAAGTATCTGAGTATCCAAACGACCCGCATGACGCACGCCATTTTAAGTATCCAAACGACCCGCATGACGCACGCCATTTTAAGTATCCGAGTATCCAAACGACCCGCATGACGCACGCCATTTTAAGTATCTGAGTATCCAAACGACCCGCATGACGCACGCCATTTTAAGTATCTGAGTATCCTAACGACCCGCATGACGCACGCCATTTTAAGTATCCGAGTATCCTAACGACCCGCATGACGCACGCCATTTTAAGTATCTGAGTATCCTAACGACCCGCATGACGCACGCCATTTTAAGTATCTGAGTATCCTAACGACCCGCATGACGCACGCCATTTTAAGTATCTGAGTATCCTAACGACCCGCATGACGCACGCCATTTTAAGTATCTGAGTATCCTAACGACCCGCATGACGCACGCCATTTTAAGTATCCGAGTATCCTAACGACCCGCATGACGCACGCCATTTTAAGTATCCGAGTATCCTAACGACCCGCATGACGCACGCCATTTTAAGTATCCGAGTATCCTAACGACCCGCATGACGCACGCCATTTTAAGTATCCGAGTATCCTAACGACCCGCATGACGCACGCCATTTTAAGTATCTGAGTATCCAAACAACCCGCATGACGCACGCCATTTTAAGTATCCGAGTATCCAAACGACCCGCATGACGCACGCCATTTTAAGTATCCGAGTATCCTAACGACCCGCATGACGCACGCCATTTTAAGTATCTGAGTATCCTAACGACCCGCATGACGCACGCCATTTTAAGTATCTGAGTATCCTAACGACCCGCATCACACACGCCATTTTAAGTATCCGAGTATCCTAACGACCCACATGACGCACGCCATTTTAAGTATCTGAGTATCCTAACGACCCGCATGACGCACGCCATTTTAAGTATCTGAGTATCCTAACGACCCGCATCACACACGCCATTTTAAGTATCCGAGTATCCAAACGACCCGCATGACGCACGCCATTTTAAGTATCTGAGTATCCTAACGACCCGCATGACGCACGCCATTTTAAGTATCTGAGTATCCTAACGACCCGCATGACGCACGCCATTTTAAGTATCTGAGTATCCTAACGACCCGCATCACACACGCCATTTTAAGTATCTGAGTATCCTAACGACCCGCATCACACACGCCATTTTAAGTATCTGAGTATCCTAACGACCCGCATGACGCACGCCATTTTAAGTATCTGAGTATCCTAACGACCCGCATCACACACGCCATTTTAACTGTGACGCCCTGTTTCGTCTCTGTCGCTCACAGAAGGAGGAGGAGCAGGAGAAGGCGGGGCTCTACCAGGCTCAGCAGAGCTCGTGAGCGTGTTAACAAAGGGTTAACGCTGCGTTCATAACATGACTCAAATGTTGACCTTTGACCTCCGTCAACACCAGAAACATACGTTATTCAGCTCATCACCAGCCGTGTTGTGATTTGACTGAACAGCTCGTTGACACAAAGCACCAAATTAAAGTTTGACAACCTTCAAAATAAAATACCCACACTTACGTTTTTTCACCTTCAAAATAAAAGCACCATCACAGAACAGAGAAGGAACATTTAACGGATGCAGAGTGGACGGCGAGGATACGCTGTCTGTATAAAAGGACAGAATGTGGTGACGCTCTCACCTCGATGCATCTCTTCAGGTCGGTCAGGTTCATGACCATCCCAGTGAGCGGGTCGATCTGGACCAGATACAAACACGTCTGTTAGTCACGTATGTCACAACAGGCTTCCACATATGTAATACAATCCCAAAGTGAACTGACTTCAGGTCACTAAACCCTCTGAAAGGTCAAAGGTCAGCTCTAGTGATAAGATGAAGGGATGCTCACCTTGGCTCGCACTGTGACCTCCACTGTGGACAGAGAGGAGAGTGTGAGTGACACATTCAGGCTGCACGCTGTGAGTGGTAACGAGCGTGACTCACCTTTGTAGTTGTGTCCGTGACCGTTGGGATTGTTGCACTTTCCATAAACGCTCCTGTTCTCCTCGTCGCTCAGGTGAACGCTGGAACAAGTGCACACATTATCTTCAGCATGTTTGAGAACACAGATTACGCTGATTAAACACTGAGAGTTTGTTAGCACACGATGCCTTCAGGGTCATCAAGGGAGCGTTGGAACGAGTACGATAAGAAACCCAGCTCCCCCGCAAAAACAGGCTTTTTGAATGGGTGTGTATGTGACTTCCTGTGCTGCTGCAGCCAGCCTCTAGTGGACACTCCAGGTACTGCATGACTTTAGATAGATAGATAGATAGATAGATAGATAGATAGATAGATGATAGATAGATAGATAGATAGATAGATAGATAGATAGATAGATAGATAGATGATAGATAGATAGATAGATAGATAGATAGATAGATAGATAGATAGATGATAGATAGATAGATAGATAGATAGATAGATAGATAGATAGATAGATAGATAGATAGATAGATAGATAGACAGACAGACAGACAGACAGACAGACAGACAGACAGACAGACAGACAGACAGACAGACAGACAGACAGACAGACAGATGATAGATAGATAGATAGATAGATAGATAGATAGATAGACAGACAGACAGATGATAGATGATAGATAGATAGATAGATAGATAGATAGATGATAGATAGATAGACAGACAGACAGACAGATAGATGATAGATAGATAGATAGATAGATAGATAGATAGATAGATAGATAGATAGATAGATAGATAGATAGATAGATAGATAGATAGATAGATAGATACTATCGGCTTCATTTAGAAGCTTTGGTCCATCAGTTCTGTTCTGCTGCCTCTGACACCTCGGACCCTCGCTCTCTGAGCGGGGAACACCTCCTTCTGCTGGATCATCAGCTCACTGCTCACTGCTCCTGACACACACTCTGCATTTAGAAATGTAGTCACCACATCATCAATAACACCCTTACATTCCCTGATGTCTTCTTATGTCACTCATAAACTCCCAGCATATTAACATGAGGTCTGCCTGAGTGGGTTAAACTCCAGTCTATTCTTTAGGAGCTCTTTCTTACGATTGCACTTGAAGGCAGCACAAGCGCTTGCGCAGTATAGCTCATGTCTATGGACTAAAATGAACTACAAATCCCAGGAAGCCTGGCTTTAAATCCACAGGTTTTCTTTGGTTTCTTCGGTAAAGAAGTGGAGAGAGTGAGGCCGCTGTGCGCGCGCGCTCTGTCACGCGGATCAGCGGGTTCGAGCGCCGCGCGCGGAGTGTCTGCAGCCTCTGCACTCACTCATGGACGGATTAGAAAGTGCACAAGCAGCACACTTCCGGTAACAGAGGCTGAACATAACGGACTCTTTAACCGGCGCGTGCACACTAACCTGTGGAGCCGGTGACACGCGCTGAAGCTCTGCACGCGGCTGATGTACCCGATCCTCTCCGTCATGATGATGATGAGGAGGAGGAGGATGAAGAGCACCTGAAGAGACGCGCTGAAGAGGAGGATAGAGAGCTGAGAGGAGAGAGAGGGGATGAAAAGTGTGCAGCTATAACCGCCCCCTCCGTGACTCACGCTGCTCGCTGATTGGCTGAGATCAGGGCGTAATAAACTCACATGGTCCAGATTCATATCGGAACCGTGCAGCAGGTCATCCGGGTCAGATCACAGCTGATCAGACACGCTGTGAGACTCTCTGTCTGATAGCTGCTGTGTGACCATGATGTGACTGACATGTGAACATGACAGGGAAGGTTGGGATCAGTCTGTGATTGGCTGTTGTTGTGTAACTGACCTTTAGTAACCTGCTGCACAAAAACATAGAACTCAAAGAAGACGACGACGCTGCATCTGTTTAAGTGTTTAATATTTCTACATATACTGAAGTATCCATGAACAGATCGTGATGCATTCAATGACCACCTGCTGTACATTATTCACACAACTAATACACTGTATTTACATTCACATCTCCTGTCATGGTGACACAGTCTGTGTGCATGAAGGAATGATGGACATGTTCACAGGGACACAGGCTTTAACTTCTAGATGGTTCCAGGAGGAGGACATGCTCCTGAGCTGGACAACAGGAAACAGCGTGCAGCAGGTCGACTCCAGGTGGCGTGCAGCGCTCACAGTATAGAAAGGTCTCTCCCCCTCTGATTGGCTGGAGCTGAACTCTCCTGATTGGATCCTGCTGCGTTGTGAAACAGTCAGCTTGGTGTGTGTAACAGCTGATTTAAAACCATTAACATGTACACACACACACACACACACACACACACACACACAGTGGTCCGCTCCGTTCTGTACCCGCTGATCTACGTTTCCACTGTCAAAGTTGCGAATGGTACCAAAAAAACGGTCTGACCCTTAAAGGTGGCGAGACACTCTGCAGTCTGTTGATTGGTTGAGATAATCGCCACTTCCTGTTTGACGGCGGACATGAAGGACAAACACAGAACACGCTATGTTTAAATATCCGATGGATTTTAAAACTGAACCGGATTGGTTGTTGGAGAAAGCTGCTGAGTTAGCATGCAGCGGGGCGGTCTACGGTTAGCCAGAATATTAACCCCTTCAGGCGCACGCCACCTGCTGTATCAGACTGTGAACACGTGGATCATTATTTTCACTGTCGTTCTCTGATTGGCTGTTGGAATGATTTCAGTCCAAACATGAGTCCAACCTCACTCTGCTCCTTCAGTGACTCACTGCAGGACACCTGGGGACGTGGACTCCTCATGTGAAGGACACCTGGGTACGTGGACTCCTCATGTGAAGGACACCTGGGTACGTGGACTCCTCATGTGAAGGACACCTGGGGACGTGGACTCCTCATGTGAAGGACACCTGGGTACGTGGACTCCTCATGTGAAGGACACCTGGGTACGTGGACTCCTCATGTGAAGGACACCTGGGGACGTGGACTCCTCATGTGAAGGACACCTGGGGACGTGGACTCCTCATGTGAAGGACACCTGGGGACGTGGACTCCTCATGTGAAGGACACCTGGGGACGTGGACTCCTCATGTGAAGGACACCTGGGGACGTGGACTCCTCATGTGAAGGGTGGAGTCCTGAGTGTTTGTGTGTGAGGACGTCTCCGTCCTCGTCAGGACATTCATGATCAGAACTGGCTCTCTTCCAGGATCTCCTCCACGGTCTCTCCGAGCGTTATCTCCCCGTCGCTGCTCGACACACTCTTCCTGGTCATGAAGTCCACTCCCACCGTGTCACAGCCCTTCAGCCCCTGACCTTTGACCTCTCCTAGTCCCAGCCCCCCTCCTCCATGAACAGCCACCTGCAGCAGGTGTGGGTGCGTGGTGCAGGTGGCGTCGGCGTCGCAGGAGCAGCGCGTGCGGTGGGTTCGAGTGCTCTTCCACAGCTGTTTGAGGGGAACGCTGTGGAAGCAGCTCCTCACCTGGAAGCGGTTTGTAAACAGGAAGAGCTGCCAGCGCTTCTTCAGCTCCGCCTGCACCTGAAAACCAGAAGAAAGAAAAGTCACGGGTCGCTCCTGAAGGCCACACATCACATTCCTCTGGTTTCACATTTATTTCTGCTGTCAGAATGGGTGTATGGGACATTTTGAGCTTTTGCATCTGCCTCTAGTGGACATTTGAGGAACTGCAGGTTCGCTGGAGGACGCAAGGACGTGGAAAAGAAGAAGAAACGTACCTCTCCGTTGGCGAAACAGTAGAGCACAGCAACCAGGAAGCCCTGAAACAGAGGAGAAGCCCTGCGTCATGCGGCTGTGCTTTATTTAAATGTGGACAGATTTGACCAATCGGGTGTCACCTGAAAGGAGCTGAGGGTGAGGTTGACGAAGTTTCGGGCGTAGCGGCTGCTGCCCTCCACACATTCATCGATGAGCACGGTGAAGACGATTTCATGGATCCCCAGCAGAGGAATCAGGACCAGCGTGGCTCGGGCCAGACTGACAGAGACACCGAGGGGGGGGGCGGGGGGGGGGGGGGGTTAGGGTGACGCTTGTGTCGGAGCTGATTAACGTCTCAACGCTGCTCTGATTAAAGTCTCACCTGTATCTGTAGTCAGTAAACTTCACCTGATCGGCTTTCAGTTTGGACAGCAGCAGCATCAGAATCTTAACGAATATGAAGAAAATCACCTGAAACACAAAGAAGAAGGAGCTTTAAACTACGTGACAGACTGTGTGACCCCTAGTGGTCACAATGAGTACTGCAGTCTGTCTGATGAGAGAGGAAGATCTCTTTGTTCACTCATTCATCTCTCTGTCCGTGTGACCTTAGAAAGAGAGCGATCAGTCATCTCTCTCGTGATGCTCCTGACTTCACATGTGGTCACGTGACCCAGAGCGTCAAACTGCGTGTGAAATCACAAACCGCACATGCGAGCGTCCTCTCACCAGCACGGATAACGTGATGGGCCCTCTGATGATCCACCAGAACCACGGGTTCACTATCGACCAGCATCTGAGGAAGGCACAGACGCACTGTTCATGTCAGAGCGTCACAAACATCACATGTGAAGCGTGCAGAGACTCACTCACTCGGTGTTTTCATAGAGAATCTTCACCACGGTCCACGGGGTCACGAAGAGGACGGGCGTGCCTGAACACGAGGAGAGGGTCACTTCAGGGGATTCATTTTTGCTTTTATTTTGATAGGACAGCAGGAAGAGGAAGGACGACAGAGAGAGAGAGAGAACACGGTCTCGAACACGGACGACAGCGTGCGTACACAGAGTGTGACCTAACCACTGAGCCATCTCTGACACACAGCGCTCACCCCAGCCCAGCAGCATGTATTTCTTCAGCAGGCGTCTCTTTGTCAGCACGGCGGTGAAGAGCAGCGTGTGCAGGAAGACGGCTTCCACCAGCAGCCAGAAGTAGTTACAGGCCACAAAGTACTCCATGCACACTCTGGAGAACTTACACGTCCACGAGATCTGCAGGGAAACGCTCAGTTAGCATGTTAAGCGTTAGCAGCAGCTGCGGTGTTTGCAGGTGGGAGTGTTAGCTTTAGCGTACTGCAGACGTGGAGTACGAGTTCCAGCCCGGGTCGTCTCGCGGCAGGTTGGAGTACATGACGTAGAAGATGATTTCTTTGGAGATGACGGTGGCGGCTCTCAGGATGAACGACACAAACAGGTTCATGTGGATGTAGTTCCTGGTGCAGTGCAGCTTCCTGGAGACAGGACACACGGATCAGGTGTGTGTGTGTGTGTGTGTGTGTTTATTAAAGACAGGAAGTCAATACACGCTTCATGGAGAGCGTCCCGCTTTGTTCTAATGTCATTAGCAGCGATCGACCTGTAAACATCTCATCTTCACGCTGACAGCTTCTTCATCATCAGTGAAGCTAACTCCATTAAACCCGCCCCGCCCTGTGTGGAGGGTCGAACAGAGCGCACACACACGTGTGTGTGTGCAGGAGAAACACCGCGGTGTCATGTGATCTCCTGAACATCGTGTTTCCTTCCTTCGCTCGGAAAATCACAAAACAACATTTTATCTTAAAAAGGAAACAAATTACTTGTTTTTAACATGTGT
>NC_136711.1:634722-645846 GCF_947650265.1 Symphodus melops | reverse complement strand
TGTTGTGAGTGACACTTCTTCTTCTTCTCCCCTCCCCCCCTCGCCATCCTTAGCGGGCACCTGACAGGCTCAATGAAAGGCAGCTGGCAGGACCGAGCTGAAGAATAGAGTGAATAATTTATCTGAGCATCTGGGCTCATGTCCTCATTCATCTCAGCCCCTTTATCTCCCCCCGTCATCTCTCCTCTCCCCCTGCGCCCACGCATCCGTCAGGAGCGCACTTCTTATCCTCATTTCATATAGAGGGGGGGGGGAGGGGGGGAGGAGGGGGGGGAGACCCATCCAAAGTGTGTATTTTGTGATCCGTGCCTTCCTCCTCGATAAGGACGTCATAAAAGCATCTGAAAGATCTGACAGTGAACTTTATCTCTTTCACAGCTTCCCAAGCTCGCCACCGCCACCTCCCCAAGCTCGCCACCCCTCCTCCTCCTCCCCAAGCTCGCCACCTCCTCCTCCCCAAGCTCGCCACCTCCTCCTCCCCAAGCTCGCCACCTCCCCAAGCTCGCCACCTCCCCAAGCTCGCCACCGCCACCTCCCCAAGCTCGCCACCTCCTCCCCCAAGCTCGCCACCTCCCCAAGCTCGCCACCTCCTCCTCCCAAGCTCGCCACCTCCTCCTCCCCAAGCTCGCCACCTCCTCCTCCCCAAGCTCGCCACCTCCCCAAGCTCGCCACCTCCTCCTCCCCAAGCTCGCCACCTCCTCCTCCCCAAGCTCGCCACCGCCACCTCCCCAAGCTCGCCACCTCCTCCTCCCCAAGCTCGCCACCGCCACCTCCCCAAGCTCGCCACCGCCACCTCCCCAAGCTCGCCACCTCCTCCTCCCCAAGCTCGCCACCTCCCCCAAGCTCGCCACCTCCTCCTCCCCAAGCTCGCCACCTCCTCCTCCCCAAGCTCGCCACCGCCTCCTCCCCAAGCTCGCCACCTCCCCAAGCTCGCCACCTCCCCAAGCTCGCCACCATCCTCCTCCCCAAGCTCGCCACCTCCTCCTCCCCAAGCTCGCCACCTCCTCCTCCCCAAGCTCGCCTCCTCCCCAAGCTCGCCACCCTCCTCCTCCCCAAGCTCGCCACCTCCCCAAGCTCGCCACCTCCTCCTCCCCAAGCTCGCCACCTCCCCAAGCTCGCCTCCTCCCCAAGCTCGCCACCTCCCCAAGCTCGCCACCTCCCCAAGCTCGCCTCCTCCCCAAGCTCGCCACCTCCTCCTCCCCAAGCTCGCCACCTCCTCCTCCCCAAGCTCGCCACCTCCCCAAGCTCGCCTCCTCCCCAAGCTCGCCACCTCCCCAAGCTCGCCTCCTCCCCAAGCTCGCCTCCTCCCCAAGCTCGCCACCCGCCTCCTCCCCAAGCTCGCCACCGCCTCCTCCCCAAGCTCGCCTCCTCCCCAAGCTCGCCACCTCCTCCTCCCCAAGCTCGCCACCACGCCACCTCCCCAAGCTCGCCACCTCCTCCTCCCCAAGCTCGCCACCGCCTCCTCCCCAAGCTCGCCACCTCCTCCTCCCCAAGCTCGCCACCGCCACCTCCCCAAGCTCGCCACCTCCCCAAGCTCGCCACCTCCCCAAGCTCGCCACCGCCTCCTCCCCAAGCTCGCCACCTCCCCAAGCTCGCCACCTCCCCAAGCTCGCCACCTCCCCAAGCTCGCCACCGCCTCCTCCCCAAGCTCGCCACCTCCCCAAGCTCGCCACCTCCCCAAGCTCGCCACCGCCACCTCCCCAAGCTCGCCACCTCCCCAAGCTCGCCACCTCCCCAAGCTCGCCACCGCCACCTCCCCAAGCTCGCCACCTCCCCAAGCTCGCCACCTCCACCAGGCTTTCCTAATGAGGACTCGGGCTCTGGGCAGGCGGGTCAGATCCGAGTCTGTTTATCACCTGCAGCGCCTTCAGAGCTCGTTAGGAGGAAAAATCCTTCTTGATTAATAAAGTGTTCTTCAGTAAATCAACCAATCAGAGGCTTCAGAGAGGCGAGCCCTGCAGGTGGCCGACGGTCCCTGTTTTTAATCCCCCGCCTGGTTTCATCAGAGCGAGCGTCATTCGTCATCGATCACTGGGCGTCACGGAGGATCTGTGGCAGCCTGCAGCCCGTCGGCCCCGTTCCATTCTGCTTCACGCTGAGCCCTTAATGGAATGAATCCGACAGACGGACGGCGAGCAGAGAGGCTTTAACCCCTCCGGCTCGCAGAGAGACGGCGTCTCAGCGAGGCTTCGATGCTGTCCTCTTTCATTCAGATGGTCTCCTTCACGAGTCGCCGCCTGTCCCCCGTCTGTCCCCCCGTCTGTCTCCAGCTTTATGAAGTCGGTCCCCCGTCTGTCCCCCATCTGTCTCCAGCTTTATGAAGTCTGTCCCCCGTCTGTCCCCAGTCTGTCCCCCGTCTGTCTCCAGCTTTATGAAGTCGGTCCCCCGTCTGTCCCCCGTTTGTCCCCCGTCTGTCTCCAGCTTTATGAAGTCTGTCCCCCGTCTGTCCCCCGTCTGTCTCCAGCTTTATCAATCAATCAATCAATCAATCTTTATTTATATAGCGTCAATTCATAACAGGCGTTATCTCAAGACACTTTACAAAAGCAGGTAAAGGACCTTACTGTTTGTCTGTTAACATTAACAAAAGGGCAGGTAACAAGACCATGCTCATTGTTATGTTTACATAAAGCAGGTAAAGGACCTTACTGATGGCTATATTACAAGAGCTCAGCTTAATCCGTCATAGCATGGCAAGAACAAACTTCCTTTTAACAGGCAGAAATCTTCAGCAGACCCGGATCATGACGGAACAGCCATCTGCTAAACTGTGCTGGGCTTGAAAATGGGATGGGGGAGATGGGACAAGATGCAGAAAGAAGAATAGGATGGATAGGTTGGGGGGGGGGGGGGTCTGGGCAGGCCATCCTCAGGGGGAGGGGGGGGGGGGTGTTTGGGCAGGCCATCCTCACCAACAGTCCCAAGGAACCTAAGAGAGCTCAAGGAACCTAAGAGAGCTCAAAAGGAGAGGTTAGAATACAAAGATAGAGACAAGCTACTGCTTGTCACTATAGACATATCTTATTACTATAAGGTGAGAAAGCTGGGAGAGAAAGAGGGAGAGAGAGATAAGAGATCCTGGTGCCAGTTCCCCCGGTAGTCTAAGCCTATAGCAGCATAACTATGAGCTGGTCCTAAGCCAGCCCTAACTATAAGATTTATCAAAAAGAAAAGTTTTAAGTCTATTCTTAAAAGTACCTAGTGTGTCTGCCTCCCGGACCCCGACTGGTAGACGATTCCAAAGGAGCCTGATAACTAAAGGCTCTACCTCCCATAGTACTTTTAGAGACTATAGGCACCACGAGCAGGCCTGCATTCTGGGAACGTAATGTTCTTGATGGATAGTACGGTACAATTAACTCTTTAAGATACGATGGTGCCTGACCGTTTAGAGCTTTGTAGGTGAGCAGAAGGATTTTAAATTCTATTCTAGATTTTATAGGGAGCCAATGGAGAGAAGCCAATACAGGAGTAATGTGGTCCCTTTTCCTCGTTCTAGTAAGAACACGAGCTGCAGCGTTTTGGACGAGTTGGAGGGTCTTTAGAGATTTACCATAGCACCCTGCTAAAATAGAATTACAGTAATCCAACCTGGAGGTAACAAATGCATGAACTAATTTTTCAGCATCATTTTGAGACAGGATCTGCCTGATCTTAGAGATATTACCAAGGTGAAAATAAGCTGTCCTTGAAATTTGTTTAATGTAGGAATCAAAGGACATATCCTGATCAAACAGAACTCCTAGGTTCCTAACAGTGGTACTAGAGGCTACACTAATACTACTAAGGGCCGTCATATCGGCAGAGAAAGTCTCTAAGGTTCTTAGGACCAATCACTAGAACTTCAGTCTTGTCTGAGTTGAGCAGTAAGAAGTTTCTGGTCATCCAGGTCCTGATGTCCTTGAGGCTTCTAGTTTACGAAGCTGGTTGGCGTCTTCTGGCTTCATTGCTATGTAGAGCTGAGTATCGTCTGCATAGCAATGAAAGTTCATGGAGTGTTTTCTCATAATACTACCTAGAGGAAGCATATATAATGTAAATAAAATCGGACCAAGCACTGATCCTTGAGGCACTCCATGGCTAACTTTGGTGTACAAAGAGGACTCATCATGAACATGCACAAACTGAGATCTATCTGACAAATAGGATCTAAACCAACTTAAAGCAGTCCCTGTAACTCCAAGCAATTGTTCTAGTCTCTGTAACAGAATCTGATGGTCAATTGTGTCAAAAGCAGCACTAAGATCTAACAGGACAAGCACAGATAGAAGTCCCCTGTCTGAGGCTAACAGAAGATCATTTGTTACTCTAACAAGTGCAGTCTCAGTGCTATGGTTTATGCTTTATGAAGTCGGTCCTCTCACACTCACCGTCCCTGATGTCCTGTGTTTCTGTGTCCTGGATTCTTCTGTTTCCTGATTGGCTGTGTTCACCCACCGTCTCTCTCAGTGACCTCCAGTCGGGCGTTATGCTGCGTTCAGGTGCTGAGTTGATCTTCAGTGATGTCATGTGATCTCAGAAGGTCTGAATGTTGACAACAGAAAAGAAGCAGGAAGTAAACGTCAGCTGAGGTGGAACGTCCTCGGACAGTCCGGAGGTGTGTTTGTGTGCACTGATCTGATTGGGATTATTTCTTCTGTTACCATGGAAACTGCTGTCCGTCCAATCGTCCTCTGACCTGCTGCTTTGCATTGTGGGAAACAGGACGATGTGGACTCCAGGTGTTTCTGTGTTCGGGGCAGGAGGTCAGAGTTTGTGAATCTGAAACAGACGAGAAAAGAGTTCAGACGGATTCAGGAAATGAAAAAGGTCTGAAATATAAATAGATAGATAGATACTTTATTGATCCCGAGGGAAATTCAAGATACGAGCTGGTTCGACACGCAGCAGAGACGTGTGGTCATTTATTCACGATCAACTGTGACCCACATTTCACTGAGCAGCACCAGGATCATGTTCTGCAGAATAAAACAGCAGCATGGGACAGAGGGAGAGGAGGAGGAGGAGGAGGGGAGGAGGGGAGGAGGAGGAGGAGGACCAAGAGGAGCAGGAGGGGGAGGAGGGGAGGAGGAGGAGGGGAGGAGGACCAAGAGGAGCAGGAGGAGGGGGGAGGAGGAGGAGGGGAGGAGGAGAGGAGGAGGAGGAGGAGAGGAGGAGGTGGAGGGGAGGAGAAGGAGGAGGACCAAGAGGAGCAGGAGGGGGAGGAGGGGAGGAGGAGGAGGGGAGGAGGAGGAGGACCAAGAGGAGCAGGAGGAGGGGGGAGGAGGAGGAGGGGAGGAGGAGGGAGGAGGAGGAGAAGAGGGTGAGGAAGATAAGAAGGAGGAGGAGAAGAGGGTGAGGGTGAGCAGGAGGAGGAAGAGGAGGAGAGGAGGAGAGGAGGAGGGTGAGGAGGAGAGGAGGAGGAGGGGAGGAGGAGAGGAGGAGGAAGATGAGACGATGCTGCAGAGAATTCAATCCTCCACTCTGAGACAAATCGCTCCATTAGCTGCTTACTGTCCTCTGACTTTCTCTGCCTGTTGATTGAAAGCTAAAGAGCTCTGTCAGTCACAGTGTGTGTGTGTGTGTGTGTGTGTGTGTGTGTGTGTGTGTGTGTCTGTGTGTGTGTGTGTGTGTGTGTGTTTGTGTGTGTGTGTGTGTGTTACTCCCCCCATAATGAGGCTGCACTGTGCGGCCTGGTGACTTTGATGCTCCTGTTTACAGTTTCAGTCTGCTTCAGACACACTAATCCACACACACACACACACACACACACACACACACACACACACACACACACACACACACACACACACACACACACACACACACACACACTCAGTGTAATGGAGACAGAATGAGAGGCGTCACATGATCATGAAGGCTGATTGTCATGTGATTCAGTAAGGCAGAGCTGCTGCATATTTCCCCCCGAGATGAAACAAGAAGAAAGCAGAGAAAATCAATGTGTTTTGGTTGAGCTGCTGCGTAAGGCCTGGGAGTCAGGGAGGAATGCTGATGTTGTTCCTCGTCTTCATCACTTCCCTCCACGCTGCACGGCTCCTCTCACACGCTTTGAGAGGCTAACAGACCTCATGACCTCACCATCGCTCTAACTCAAGTTTAAAACAACATCTTCTGTCTGCAGATGAATCAAACATCAGGCTGAACATTTACATCGGACAGTTCAAGGTTGACTTCTTCATGAGTACAAAACAAATATCTTTTTACTTCATCGTTCAAGATGAACCATTCCCCTCTGTTAAAGGAGCAGCACCCCCTAGTGTTTAAAGTGAGTACTGCAGTCTAAACTCTAAGCTGGCTCCCCCCCCTCCTCTCACACAGGTCAGCATGTGGTGGACACTGTAGCTTCAGTGTTTAGCCAGCTCTGCATGTAGAGACACTGTGGCTTCAGTGTTTAGCCAGCTCTGCATGTGGTGGACATTGTAGCTTCAGTGTTTAGCCAGCTCTGCATGTGGTGGACACTGTAGCTTCAGTGTTTAGCCAGCTCTGCATGTGGTGGACACTGTAACTTCAGTGTTTAGCCAGCTCTGCATGTGGTGGACACTGTAGCTTCAGTGTTTAGCCAGCTCTGCATGTGGTGAACACTGTAGCTTCAGTGTTTAGCCAGCTCTGCATGTGGTGGACACTGTAGCTTCAGTGTTTAGCCAGCTCTGCATGTGGTGGACACTGTAGCTTCAGTGTTTAGCCAGCTCTGCATGTGGTGGACACTGTAGCTTCAGTGTTTAGCCAGCTCTGCATGTGGTGGACACTGTAGCTTCAGTGTTTAGCCAGCTCTGCATGTGGTGGACACTGTAGCTTCAGTGTTTAGCCAGCTCTGCATGGGTCTGTAAAGCTTTCTGCGTTCTAACCTCTCTCCATGTTTCATCTCCAACATTGATCCTAGTTTGAGCAGCTTCCTGCTGCTGGAGCTTATTAGAAACATGCAGAGGCTTTTTAGCTCGGGTACAATCACTTCTATCTGAAGCAGTTCCACTGCCCGCTTCCATCGCTGCAACACCTGTTCACCTGATAACTGCTCTCATATCTGGCATATATATATAAATATAAATGGATGTAAAGAGAGAGAGCCTTCGTGCCTTATGGCGCTCATTGAGACACACTGAAGATGCACGTGGTCGTTGAGCAGACGTCTTGGTGACCAGTTAAGATCTCTAAAACAGGTGCCTGTCCCTTTAATGAGTCTATAAATCACAGACTGGGAGACGTGCGGCGATAATCAATCACACACTTCAGTCAGGATCAGAGATGGAGACACGCTGAGCAGAGATTAAGAATAGAGTCTGAAACAGGAGGACAGACAGAGATGTGTAATGAATGGCTTTCTGTTAGTGAAGTCATTTCCTGCTGACATGTTTCACACGTGTGCAGTAAAGAGCTCATCCTGCTGACTCGGCTCGCTCTCTCAGGACGGGGAGGCTGGGAGGCGTAAACAATTGTTTTGTGATTTCCCCTCCTGACAACTAAATGGAAAAACCTCCCAGATTGATTGCAGCTAAAGCAGGCACTTACCGAGCTGTCAGCTGCAGAGAAACGGTCCTTCCTGCCCTGAAATGACAATCTACCTGACAGATAGGAGCAGCCAACCAGGAACCAGGACGTTTGTGTGCAGAACGGAAACAGCTCGTTAAAACACAGCGGCTCTGCCAGACTGGATCTCATCAGAGCTGTTAGCTTGAAGCCAACGATCAAGTCACTGAGACCACAGAAGAAGAAAACAACATTCACAGAGTAATCTGTCATCAGATTAGTGACATAATCCTCTGAGCCCGTCAAACACAGACCAATAATCCAATTACTCTCACTCACTGTGCTTCATCTGTGCCATCTCTTTATCTCCACTGCAGCTTTAAAGCTAATCAATGTTCACACGGGAGGAAAAGGACTTCGGCAGGAGGCCTGGGAACAAAAATGGGATGTTTGTTATCTTCATTATTTGCTGTCCGGCTTCGTTAATCCAGCAGCAGAGAGACGTGTGTGAGTCTGCAGACAAACACATTTAATGAGGAATCATCTGGAAGTCTGTCCGGGAGCGTCTGACAGATTCAACAGTTTAATGAGCAACAGGACGACTTGTCTCTGAACTCTGAGCTCCATCACCTGACGCTCCATCACCTGAGGCTCCATCACCTGAGGCTCCATCACCTGAGGCTCCATCACCTGACGCTCCATCACCTGAGGCTCCATCACCTGAGGCTCCATCACCTGAGGCTCCATCACCTGAGGCTCCATCACCTGAGGCTCCATCACCTGACGCTCCATCACCTGAGGCTCCATCACCTGACGCTCCATCACCTGACGCTCCATCACCTGACGCTCCATCACCTGAGGCTCCATCACCTGATGCTCCATCACCTGAGGCTCCATCAGGCTCCATCACCTGACGCTCCATCACCTGACGCTCCATCACCTGACGCTCCATCACCTGAGGCTCCATCACCTGAGGCTCCATCACCTGAGGCTCCATCAGGCTCCATCACCTGACGCTCCATCACCTGATGCTCCATCACCTGAGGCTCCATCACCTGACGCTCCAACACCTGACGCTCCAACACCTGACGCTCCATCACCTGACGCTACATCACCTGACGCTACATCACCTGATGCTACATCACCTGACACTCCATCACCTGACGCTCCATCACCTGACACTCCATCACCTGACACTCCATCACCTGATGCTCCATCACCTGACACTCCATCACCTGATGCTACATCACCTGACACTCCATCACCTGACACTCCATCACCTGACACTCCATCACCTGATGCTACATCACCTGAGGCTCCATCACCTGACACTCCATCACCTGATGCTACATCACCTGACACTCCATCACCTGACACTCCATCACCTGACACTCCATCACCTGATGCTACATCACCTGACGCTCCATCACCTGACGCTCCATCACCTGAGGCTCCATCACCTGATGCTCCATCACCTGACACTCCATCACCTGACACTCCATCACCTGAGGCTCCATCACCTGATGCTCCATCACCTGACGCTCCATCACCTGACGCTACATCACCTGACGCTCCATCACCTGAGGCTCCATCACCTGATGCTCCATCACCTGACGCTCCATCACCTGACGCTCCATCACCTGACGCTCCATCACTTGACGCTCCATCACCTGAGGCTCCATCAGGCTCCATCACCTGAGGCTCCATCACCTGATGCTCCATCACCTGACGCTCCATCACCTGACGCTCCATCACCTGAGGCTCCATCAGGCTCCATCACCTGAGGCTCCATCACTTGACGCTCCATCACCTGAGGCTCCATCAGGCTCCATCACCTGAGGCTCCATCACTTGACGCTCCATCACCTGACGCTCCATCACTTGACGCTCCATCACCTGAGGCTCCATCAGGCTCCATCACCTGAGGCTCCATCACCTGATGCTCCATCACCTGACACTCCATCACCTGACGCTCCATCACCTGACGCTCCATCACCTGAGGCTCCATCACCTGATGCTACATCACCTGACGCTCCATCACCTGACGCTCCATCACCTGACGCTACATCACCTGACGCTCCATCACCCGAGTAGTTTTTGCATTCCGCTCTGTGGCCGTTTGTTGCCGAGCAGTCAGAGAGTAATTGGCTGGATCAGACGGATCTATGCGTCCGCTCTGCAGCATTAATTGCACGTGTAAACCGGCCTTTCAGGGCGGCATGCAGCCCAGCTTTATGGATTAGTTTGCTGTCGCTTCCTCTTTGAAAAGCCGTCCATCGTGCTGGAGCAGAGCTGGACTGGCCCTGAGAACACTTGTATATTAATAGGTAGGGTGGCAGGCCGTGTGCACACTGAATAATGAGAGGAGGGGGGTACAGCCAGGACCAGGAGCTCTCTCTGCTCCGTCCTCCTCAAGAGTCTCAAAATGTCCCGACAGCTGAGGAGAGCTGCTCAACATTTAGTCTGCTTCACCACTTCCTGTCTGGGACGCAAAAACACAGAATACAGACAAGAAATAATCGAATCTATAAATAATAATAAAGTATAAAACATACCAGCACTTACAATAGGAGTGGATAAATAAAATAATAATAATAAAATGAGTCCAAAAACAACTAAATGCCAGAGTGCAATACATGTAAAGCACAGGGATTTGAAAAGTTGTCGTCGCCATGGAGACAGGTGACTCTTCTTCCCTCCATCATGACGAGAACAGAGATCAAATGTTACGTGTGGTGCGTAGATTCATCACGACGACCTGAAGAGTGTTCAGAGAGTTGAAGGTCGCTGCAGGTGTTGTGAATGTAAGGGGCGGAGTTAGAAGGTAAGGGGCGGAGTTAGAAGGTAAGAGGCGGAGTTAGAAGGTAAGGGGCGGAGATAGAACCCAAACGCAGCACACCTCCTCCCTCCTCTTCACATCGCCTCCACTCGTCCTGTTACCTTCACTTTCCTGGACCAATATTCTGTTTGTTTGTCTCTGTGCACAGGTGAGCTGGTCTGATGAGGTGGGCGTGGCTTGTAGGTGGTGTGGAGCAAAGGGGCACGTCTGTGAGAGTAAAACGATGATTCATGTGTTTAAGTATTTCTCCTGCAGAGAGTCCGAGTGAGCTGACTGAGAATTCACCTGGAGCCAGTGGGAGGGGCTTAGACTGTCTGCATGCCACCTCTACCGTCTCTACAGACTGTCTGCACGCCACCTCTACCGTCTCTACAGACTGTCTGCACGCCACCTCTACAGACTGTCTGCACGCCATCTCTACAGACTGTCTGCACGCCATCTCTACAGACTGTCTGCACGCCATCTCTACAGACTGTCTGCATGCCACCTCTACAGACTGTCTGCACGCCACCTCTACCATCTCTACAGACTGTCTGCACGCCACCTCTACAGACTGTCTGCACGCCACCTCTACCATCTCTACAGACTGTCTGCACGCCACCTCTACCGTCTCTACAGACTGTCTGCACGCCACCTCTACAGACTGTCTGCACGCCACCTCTACCGTCTCTACAGACTGTCTGCACGCCACCTCTACAGACTGTCTGCACGCCACCTCTACCATCTCTACAGACTGTCTGCACGCCACCTCTACAGACTGTCTGCACGCCACCTCTACAGACTGTCTGCACGCCACCTCTACAGACTGTCTGCACGCCA
>NC_136711.1:609722-629722 GCF_947650265.1 Symphodus melops | reverse complement strand
AGCTCATTGGCTGCTCCGTATCTGAAGGCTGCTGTGTGATGAAACGTTCACGACCTCGAGCCGCTGACAGAGTGACAGAGAGCTGAACACAGGCGAGCGTGGCGCTCCACCAGAGAGACGCCGTCCTCCATGTTGCGTGCTCAGCTCACTGCTGGTCATCTCCAGATAATATCCTCTCTTCATGTGAAATGCTTCATCTCATTTATTGATCACATGGTTTATTATTAATCATGTTTCTCATCATGTGATTCATGGTTTCCATCCGATGGTTCATTTTCTTAATGGTCTCTTCCCTCCCCGGCAGCAGCCTGCTTCCCTCTCCGTGTGCTCTGTTTGCCGTGACGTCAGTCCTCACTGCGTCTGAAGGACACGTTGTTCCCTCCATGCTTCTCCTACAGAGACGGGCCGAGGTGTCAGATTTCCCCCGAACACCAGGAAACACACTTCTCTTTAGAAACACGCCTCATGTCATCAGTGACCTGAGAAGACGCTGCACACGTCACGTCACGTCACGTCACGTCACGTCACGTCACGTCACGTCACGTCACGTCATGTCACGTCACGTCACGTCACGTCACGTCACGTCACGTCACGTCACGTCACGTCACGTCACGTCACGTGAACATGCCGCTTCACGAGCAGCGACGGGCCGCTGTTATTCATGGCGTCACACTTCAGTGTTGCTGATGGCTACAGCCCTCGATCATTAACATGATCAGGAACGTTGTTTGATTTTAAATGTAAATCGATGACAGATCAGAATTATTAAAGAAGAACATTTTAAAGCCGCTCCTCGCACGTCAGGTGACCTCCTGCGTCGCCTTCGTCTTGATGCCAGTTTAGATTTTGAGCTCTGAGCCTCGGAGGTTTTTAAAAGGTTTCCTGAGCTGCATCTATACTGACAGCAACCTCTCTACACTAAAGACATCACTCTCTCTCTCCCTCCCCTGGCCTGAGGAGAGATCCACGTTTAAGTTAGGAAACATGTTTTACATTCAACCTAAAACACTTAAATATATATAAAAATAAAAATGTAAAAGAAACTCAGAGGAGCTGACTTCAGATCAGAACCAAACAAACAGCCCTCCTCTCATCACTCAGGAACCTTTGGATTTCTAAGTCTGCATGCAGCACCAACACGACTTTCTCCAGACACAAACACTCGAACAGGAGCTCTGTGAGCGATCCTGCCGTCTGGGATTGAATGGAGCTGATTGCATTGATTGAAGAGGAGGCGAGTCGCTCCGAACACAGGTAAACTACGTGTCCCACTTCCGCCTCACACAAACACTTGTTGCTGCTTTTTCAGCTCTCGTGATTCATCACAAATGAAGAGAAAAGAAACTATCTGTGTTGGATGTTGCAAACAGAAACAACCTGCTCCCAACACGAGGAGAATCCAGCGTTGGTTCAGATTACATAACACGAGAGAGAATTGTTCCCACGATAAGCTCGCCGTCTTTCTCACAGCGTTTCTTCACTTCTGCAGCCCGAGGCTCGTTCTTATCTTCTGATTCATTTCCTGCACTTTAAAGCGCATGTCTCATTAAGGCATTGTGCCGGCTCAATCTTCTTTTCAGTAATTGCCCCCGTGCTCCGAGCGTCAGCGTGTATCTGGGTCAGAGCGCCACTGAACCCTGCGGTGCAGAGTGCTGGATGTTTTGTGGCTGTTTTCACGCCGTGCTGTGATTCCCCTGATCTTTCTGCCTCTCCATCTATGCTGCTCCTCGCCACGCTCCATGGAAACACGCTCTGATGTGCTGTGGTGTTACAGGAAAATCATCTACAAAGCAACGCCACGCTGTGAGAGAGACGAGCGAAACGTGTGCACGTGGTCGCTCCTCTGAGAGCGGCGCCCTCTCCTGTGTAATGAGCTGCTTTAAAACAGCGTCAGCATTTAAACTATGCACAGGTTCATGAGCCTCTCTGCTGGCAGGCAGCAGGTCAACTCAGTGGTAAAATGAAAAGTCCCAGGCAATCACCCGCCCCCCCCCCCCCCCCCGCCCCCCGCCCCGCCCCCCAGTCAGCTGGGGATTCAGTGTGAGTGAGGATGAAGAAGCAGCCAGTGTAACTAATGCAGCTCAGTGTCTAATATCCCGTCTGCTCACACAGATATGTGAGGAGCTGCGTCTGTCTCACGGCCTCGTCATGGCTACAGTCTGATTAATACTAAGCTAGCTACAGTCTGATTAATGCTAAGCTAGCTACAGTCTGATTAATGCTAAGCTAGCTGCAGTCTGATTAATACTAAGCAAGCTGCAGTCTGATTAATGCTCAGCTAGCTGCAGTCTGATTAATGCTCAGCTAGCTGCAGTCTGATTAATGCTAAGCTAGCTGCAGTTTGGTTAATGCTAAGCTAGCTGCAGTCTGATTAATGCTAAGCTAGCTACAGTCTGATTAATGCTAAGCTAGCTGCAGTCTGATTAATGCTAAGCTAGCTACAGTCTGATTAATGCTAAGCTAGCTGCAGTCTGATTAATGCTAAGCTAGCTACAGTCTGATTAATGCTAAGCTAGCTGCAGTCTGATTAATGCTAAGCTAGCTGCAGCGCTCTGAACAGACAGTTTGTTGTTCGCTCTGTGACCGTCATGGAAGAGTCTGATCTCAATGCTAACTAGCCTCTTCTCCTCTGTCGCCCCCTGGTGGTGCAGAGGCTCCTTACACCTTTAAGAAAAACATAAAGACCCAACTCTTCATGAACACCTACGTCCTTCAAGGTTCAAGGTTCATTTGTCAAATATGCTCCATGTTAAACATACAGCACAGATGAAATTGCAGTCCCCCCCAACCCCCCGTGCAAACCTGCAGTGCATAAAAAGAGCACTAAGAACTAGCAATAAAAAACGATACTATAAAACAAATAACTTAACTAAAGACATTTTGGACAACAAATAACGACGACAGACAATCGACAGACGAGGGCACTTGTGAGTATTTCACCATGAGGTAGTATGTGGATAAATTAAAGTATTAACAATATAAACAGAGTGCAGATTAAGCTAAAAAGTGAGGTAGTGCGTTGTAAAGTAGCAAAGTAGCATTCATCATGATGATGATGATGATGATGATGATGATGATGATGATGGGTTTGATTGCATATAGTGATTTTAAAATGGTTTCAAAATGGTTAAAATAGTTTCAATCCTAATTCGAGCTCTCTAGCTGTGTCCCATTCCAGAATAGACTGGAATAGACTGGTTTAAGCTGTGTCCCATTCCAGAGGCTGCAGCCTTCCTGGGCTGCATTCTAAGACCGATTACACCGGCGCGACAAGTTCTGTCCCAATTCAGCGGCTCCTTCGAATGCAGCCGAGAAATGCAGCCTTCCTTTCCCCGATTTTGGAGGCTTCAACGGTTGGATCCTTTGCAGCCTTCCCTTCCCAAGATGCATTGCGCGCAACGGTAAACATCAACAATGGCGTCCACGGTGAACCCAACCCAGACCTCCGCAGCTGATACAAATTTTACTTTTAAATGCAAGTGATGGGTTTTATTTCTGTCCAATAGTTAACGACACCCATGTTTGAAAGATGTTAAATGGTGATAAAGTATGATGATGAAAAGCACACGTAAAGCACACGTAAAGCACGTAAAGCACACGTAAAGCACACGTAAAGCACACGTAAAGCACACGTAAAGCACATGTAAAGCCCACGTAAAGCACATGTAAAGCACACGTAAAGCACACGTAAAGCACACGTAAAGCCCACGTAAAGCACGTAAAGCACACGTAAAGCGCACGTAAAGCGCACGTAAAGCGCACGTAAAGCGCACGTAAAGCACACGTAAAGCACACGTAAAGCACACGTAAAGCACACGTAAAGCACACGTAAAGCACACGTAAAGCACGTAAAGCACACGTAAAGCACACGTAAAGCACATGTAAAGCACATGTAAAGCACACGTAAAGCACACGTAAAGCACACGTAAAGCGCACGTAAAGCGCACGTAAAGCGCACGTAAAGCGCGCGTAAAGCACGCGTAAAGCACGCGTAAAGCACGCGTAAAGCACATGTAAAGCACACTTAAAGCACACGTAAAGCACATGTAAAGCACATGTAAAGCACATGTAAAGCACATGTAAAGCACACGTCGGCGCATATAATTCTCCCTCTCTCTCTTTTTCAGAATCATAAAAAACTGTACTATCAAAATAAATAAATTAATTATCTCCAGGCTCCATTGTAAATATAAAATAAATATAAATATAAAAATTAGGTGTTTGCGGTTGAGTTGTGTTGATAAAACGGTGCAATCAAAAAACGGACACTCTCAGGGTTGCTAGGAGAGAACAGTGGGTGACGCAAGTAGGAAAACTGGACCGTCTCATTTCGGAGACCGCGTGGATCAGCCTTCGCGGTCCACGGAGGGCGTGGCCTTTGTGGACCGCGAAGGCCACGCCCTCCGAAGGCTGCAACCTCTGGAATGGGACACAGCTACTGTTGTGCTTTGCCTCTGGTCACTTCCTGTCAGCAGTGTGTCACTTCCTGTCAGCAGTGTGTCACTTCCTGTCAGCCATGTGTCACTTCCTGTCAGCAGTGTGTCCAATCAGACTTGAAGCTGTTAGTTTGCACGCCTCTCTTGAGCCTCGCTGGCGTCCTGGTTACTCTCTGATGTTCGTCACGTTGGATGAAAGCGTCTGAAGTGAATTGTAGAAAATACGTTCAGGAAGCTGTGTGTTATGTTTTATTTTGAAATTGAGCGGATGCTTGTCCTCATCTGACTTCCTGTCCGGGTCGCGCTTGCAGTATAAGCCTGCAGTGTATTTGAGATGGAGGAGAGCTATCGGTGATGCCGGGACGCGCCGGAGACTGATGGCGGCGCTCGTTGAAAAGGAGCATCGACTAATGTGGCGGTGAGCGACGCCTTGGTGCTGACGGACCGCGGCGTTCACAGACGGAGGAAAGAGTCAGTGTATTCTATTTTGAAAGGTGTTATTCGAGGTCACGTTGTGCTCAGCCCTCGTGGCGTCGGTGAGCAGTCGCTCTCACAGGGTTTAAGTCGGAGGTAAATCCTCCAGGATCAACACGCCTCACCTCGCCCTCACACTGATTGATGCCTATCTGCCGTCTAGACCGGATAATCTTCGCCCAGCCGTCCGTCGCCACTCCTCCCAGTCTGACAGGAAATCTGCTCCTGCTGGGATCTTTGCGGTCTTCATTTCTCATCAAGTGGTTTCCGATGAGAGCTTTAAAGCTTAAGTCTGTCTTTAAAATGCAAAGATTACAAACAAGCATTTCTCTGAAAGTCGATAACCTTACCCGACTGACTGTGTTTCTCCGTCCATCCTGTCTTCAGAGCTGCTGGCACGTGATGTCCATGTGTCTCTGCAGCTCGGCCGCTCAGGGAAACTTCAGCTTCACTGCTGCACACTGGAGAGGGAGGAGGGCTGTTGTTCCTCTGGATACACAGAATATGTATGAGAGGAGACACCACACACACACATCATCTCTCCACTTTACAACATCTGTCCATCACAGCTGTGTCCCCGACTGACCCTTAATCCCCCTCACATCATCTGACACACACTCACACGCACACGCACACACACACACACACACACACACACACACACACACACACAGGTCAGGAGGCAGATATTGATGCAAAAAAAGAAATTTAATTTATTTACCAAAATATGTCCAAAACAGGAAAACATCAGTCCGAGGTAGAAAACAAGTTTAAATAAAAACAACCTGACTGTTGCTCACTTCCTCCTCTCTCTCTCTCTCTCTCTCTTCACTCGGCCTTTCAGGCTCCGCCCTTCAATTCAGCTCAGGTGGAGTCACTCAACCTAATTAGCCCACAGGCTGCAGGATAGTAGGGAGGGTGAAAACACACACACACACACATACACACACACACACACACACACACACACACACACATACACACACACACACACATACACACACACACACACACACAGACAGACACACACACACAGACACACACACACAGACACACACACACACAGAAACACACACAGACACACACACACACACACAGACACACACACAGAAACACACACAGACACACACAGAAACACACACACAGACACACACACACACAGAAACACACACACAGACACACAGACACACACACAGACACACACACAGACACACACACAGACACACACACACACAGACAGAAACACACACAGACGCACACGCACACACACACAGACAGACACACACACACACACACACAGACAGACACACACACACACACACACACACTCACCCTCTCAGACGATGGTTCAGTCTGGTTCTGTTGAGTCCGGTTGCAGACGGACTGATGCGTCAGATCTTCACGTTTCATCATTTTGCAGCTTCAACGTCTTCAGTTGATTTTCTGTCTGTGAACAAATCTGATGAGAAACTCTGCAGCTCTCAACCACTGCAAGACTTCCTGTTTCTACAGGAGCTCGTAAACAGGCGTGAGGCCCATTCACACTCGCTTCATACAAACATCACCTCCACACTGACTCCGTGCACGCCGCCTCTCCACTCACTGTGTTCAGACGGCGAGCGCCGCTGCACCCGGAGGAGAAGAGAGGAACATCCGGCTGATTGTGTTCACACGTGACGCTCGGCAGGAAAACTTCAGGAAGTGTTTCAGAGTCATGTGCAAAGAAAGTTTGAAGAAACATTTTATAGGAGCAACAATGTGCAGCTTCTAAAACAAGACTTTAGCACCATGAGCATCACCTCCCGTCACCTTTAACACTCATCATCGTCAGGACGCTTCACAGTCGCACCGTGGTGACGTCCTCTGT
This sequence comes from Symphodus melops, assembly GCF_947650265.1. Classification (NCBI taxonomy): domain Eukaryota; kingdom Metazoa; phylum Chordata; class Actinopteri; order Labriformes; family Labridae; genus Symphodus; species Symphodus melops. Next base: position 622,945 of record NC_136711.1, on the reverse strand, counting down.
CCACAGGCTGCAGCAGATAATAAATCAGTTGTGTTGTTTGCTGCAGGAACTGTCATGGTGCTGACACCATCAGCTCCTCTGAACGTCTCCTATCGTTAGCTCAGCTAGCTGAGAGGGAACAGCACAGCACCCTGGTGCAGCAGCAGATGAATCAGGACTCTCAGTTTAAGGAGCATTTCACTGACAGAGACACTTTAAGTTTACTTTAGCTTCAGTAACATCAAACACACATCTCCACCAGCCGTGGCTTTCGTCCTGTCTCCAGCGCTTCAGCTCCAAATATGCTCCAGCTAACAACCACACTCCTTCCTCCTGTCCCCTCAGCTCCTCTTCCTCGTGGTCTCAGGGTGACGTGCAGCTCAGCATGTGTTAGGGAGGACGCCGTGTGTGACAGCGTGCAGTAATTAGAGGGAGACGATGAGCGACACAGTCAGACACACGGACTGAGGGAGTGTTTGTCCCACCTGTCCCATCATTTAAACCAGAGGTGTGTTCATGCTACACGTCTCACAGACAAAGTCAGCTGATGGATTTACCTTCAAACATTAATGAGCTCCTTCAGGCAGACCGCTCAGGCTGCACACATTTTAGACTGACTCGTCATTTTCACGCTCTCCCAAGATCTCCACTCTCTCCCTCTCTTTTAATATTGTCTTGTGTCCCCCCCCCCCTTCAGCATCCACCTGTCCGCTCACACGGGGGGGGGGGTTATGGCGAGGTCGGTGACGAGGCTGGAGCCTCGATGCCAAACTTTAACAATGTTCAGCTGCTTCATTCAACTAAACCTGCTGGTCCAGTCTGGGCTCCAGATGTCTCTTGGTCCGGTCTGGGCTCCAGATGTCTCTTGGTCCAGTCTGGGCTCCAGATGTCTCTTGGTCCGGTCTGGGCTCCAGATGTCTCTTGGTCCGGTCTGGGCTCCAGATGTCTCTTGGTCCGGTCTGGGCCCCAGATGTCTCTTGGTCCGGTCTGGGCTCCAGATGTCTCTTGGTCCGGTCTGGGCCCCAGATGTCTCTTGGTCCGGTCTGGGCCCCAGTAGTCTCAAACCAGCAGGTACGCACAGGTACGCACAGTTCATCCAGACACAGCAGAGAGCGGACAGGAGACTCTGTACAGCTGTTTTTGTGTTAGGGTTAGGGTTAATAAATCGTAATAAATCGTCTCGCTCCCTTCACAGAGCCGAGAAGCCCGTCACCTGTGCACGCAGACCGGATGGACTTTAGGTTCTGATCCAGACGGTGCTGCATGAGTTACAGGGGCCTTGACGTGCATCGCTCCAGGTCTGAATGTTCCAATAAAACAAGCAGCATCTCGTGAAGCCTTTCTTTACTCTGTCTGTGTGTATATCCTCCAATGCTTTCACTCTTTAACATCTGGAAACACTGCACAACCGTTACCTCTGTGAGTCCACCTCAGGAGCCGGATTATTAACTCTGCAGGTCCTTCAACGTGGGCGTGCGTCTGTGAAAGTGCTGACTGCAGCGTTTTGTGTCTGCAGCCTGCTTCAGCTGCTTGAACTCTCACATGAAACTCATTTACAGGACAGCTTGTTGTCTCCTCTGTAACATCTCTAAGATCAGGAAGATCCTGTCGCAAAACCATGCAGAAAAACTGCAACCAATCCCCCCATCCGATCCTTCGTCCTGCATCTGATCCCGTCTCCCTCCAGACCAGCACAGTCTGGCAGATGTCTGATGTTATAGTGTTTTCTTGTCACGCTCTGATGGATTAAGCTGGGTCCTTGTGATATAACAGTCAGTAAAGTCCTTCACCTGCTTCCACTTGTTAAGGTGCTTTACAGGTTGATTGATTGATTGATCTTATTCAGGAGGGTGAGAGAGCGTCTTCTTTTCTCTGCCAAACAGTGAACCGAGTCTCTGATGATTATTGATTTTGGTCTCTGTGATCTTGTAGTTCTCCTGTGATCTTGTAGTTCTCTGTGATCTTGTAGTTCTCTGTGATCTTGTAGTTCCTCTGTGATCTTGTAGTTCTCTGTGATCTTGTAGTTCTCTGTGATCTTGTAGTTCTTCCTGTGATCTTGTAGTTCTCTGTGATCTTGTAGTTCTCTGTGATCTTGTAGTTGTTCTCTGTGATCTTGTAGTTCCTCTGTGATCTTGTAGTTCTCTGTGATCTTGTAGTTCTTCTGTGATCTTGTAGTTCTTCCTGTGATCTTGTAGTTCTTCCTGTGATCTTGTAGTTCTTCCTGTGATCTTGTAGTTCTCTGTGATCTTGTAGTTCTCTGTGATCTTGTAGTTCTCCTGTGATCTTGTAGTTCTTCCTGTGATCTTGTAGTTCTCTGTGATCTTGTAGTTCTTCTGTGATCTTGTAGTTCTCCTGTGATCTTGTAGTTCTCTGTGATCTTGTAGTTCCTCTGTGATCTTGTAGTTCTCTGTGATCTTGTAGTTCTCTGTGATCTTGTAATTCTTCTGTGATCTTGTAGTTCTTCCTGTGATCTTGTAGTTCTTCCTGTGATCTTGTAGTTCTTCCTGTGATCTTGTAGTTCTTCCTGTGATCTTGTAGTTCTCTGTGATCTTGTAGTTCTCTGTGATATTGTAGTTCTCTGTGATCTTGTAGTTCTTCCTGTGATCTTGTAGTTCTCTGTGATCTTGTAGTTCTCTGTGATCTTGTAGTTCTTCTGTGATCTTGTAGTTCTTCCTGTGATCTTGTAGTTCTTCCTGTGATCTTGTAGTTCTCTGTGATCTTGTAGTTCTCTGTGATCTTGTAGTTCTTCCTGTGATCTTGTAGTTCTCTGTGATCTTGTAGTTCTCTGTGATCTTGTAGTTCTTCTGTGATCTTGTAGTTCTTCCTGTGATCTTGTAGTTCTCTGTGATCTTGTAGTTCTCTGTGATCTTGTAGTTCTTCCTGTGATCTTGTAGTTCTTCCTGTGATCTTGTAGTTCTCTGTGATCTTGTAGTTCTTCCTGTGATCTTGTAGTTCTTCCTGTGATCTTGTAGTTCTTCCTGTGATCTTGTAGTTCTTCCTGTGATCTTGTAGTTCATAATGAAGCACGTTTTTTCTTAGATCCTAAAGTCCTCTTTTTTAATTTTCTCTGTTTGTTTAAGGAATCACATTTGAATCATCACAGAGTTAAGTATTTGTTTCAGTGTGATGAACTTCCTGCTTTTAGGACATTTATCAGCCCTGCTCTCGCGTCTTCATTGGATTACTGAATCCTGCAGAACTTTAAAAACAATCTCCCCAAGAGCTCCACCTTCCAGCGTCTTCACCCCGAGTCATGGGGAGGAAACAGCAGGCGCACTTTAATAGAATTAGCTGAGCACAAACCAGCAGTAAGATTGATACAGCGCTCTGCGTGTGTTTCTGGATCGTACATCAGGTCGCTGCCAGGGTCCAAGTGAAGCGTTACTAAAAGCTTATTGACCCTCCAAAGCTGCCATATTGGATCATATCTCATGTGCTGCAGAGAGGGAGGAATAAAAGCAGCTCATAGACATCCAGCTGTGAAGTATGGAGCTCATAAAGAGAGAGCGTGTGATTCATAAATGAGAGACAGAGTAATCCGACTCTGTAAGGCTCCATGGAGATCTATGGCGCTGTCGTTCTCCCCAACCTGAGCTCCCGTACTGCATGTCCTTATTCAGGACAGGAACCAGACTCAAACCTTTTCACACACATGAAGAGGATATGATAAGAAAGGCTTCAGTGTAAAACATGACTGTTGCTGTTTGAGCTGCTGTGATGTTCATCACACTCGGCTACATGACCAGCTCGTCTATAAACACATTCTCTTCCTCAGCTCGGTTATGACTACGGTCAGCTAGGAGGTCGTTTTCATCAGGGGTCGGGGGGAGGGAGTCGTGGAGAGAATCACATTTGTTGTGGTTGGAGCTGGTGTGTTTCCTCCAGCCAATGACAACGCAGCGCGTGAGTTTAGGAGTGGATACAAGTCAGTGATTGGAGGAGCTTATTTGGAGATTTCTGCTGACTCCTCCTGAAATTGCCTTTATTTCTGCAGAACATCAGAACATTTGTTCAGCTGAAGGTAAAAACCTCAAACCCTGAGCAGAGAACGGAACCCGAGTGTGGTGTGCACGTTCCCTCGTTAGCTTCATCTATTATCCTGTCGCATCATAAATTAGAGCTCCCTGGATCCTAATAAAGCACCTGAGCTGCGTCTCCATAATGAACCGTGACACCTTCATTTATCACCACGTCTGACACTCTGCAGCCGAGCAGGTGTTCTGATCTCATCACCGATCCATCTGCTGCGACTTCACGTCTGCGTTTACATCGCTCCTCATGAGCTACGTTTCTGCTAAAAATAACGGCTCGGGGAAGAATCCATCTTTGGCCCTGTGACTCTCTCTCTCTCTCAGCCTCCTTCTTTTTCTGTTACGCTTGTGTCTGCTTTGTAATTGGCAAGTGCGCCCCGCCACCTGAGACTCCTTTTAACCTCGGAAAAAAAAACACAAGAGGAGAGTGAAAAGACGGGATGAGATTCTTTCTCCACTAAATCAGCTCAGTGGAAAGTAGGCCACTGAACCCGCGGACACAGCTGAACTTCTCAAACAGAAATCAAACTTCTGTTTCACTGATTTAAAAAAAGAGAGAGAGGAAATATGTGTGAGGTGGTGAATCAAATCAAAGCGTGTGGTCACCTGTAACGTCGGGCTTTAAGGGAGCATGTGAGGTTGAAATGACGAGCTGACCTACCACATAGCACGATTTGTCTCCTGGTATGAATAAACATTGGCTTTGTGTCCCCCTCAGCTGCGTGACGTTGTTTTAAATGGATGCTGCAGGAAGGCTGCAGCAACGAGCTCAGATGCTCCGTGTTGACCAGCATGAAGCTGAACCATGTGACTCCTCTGCAGCGTCATCACGTCAGAGTTCCTGTGCATGTGACGAGCACACGCAACAGAACATATTCATGTTATAAAGACTTTGCTCCCTGTTCACCCAGCGTCTGTGTGGCCTCTCCGAGCGCTTCCAGTTGAAAATCTTTCAACCAATCAGAAAGCTGTTGACGTCACCGGCGCTCGTTCGTTTGATCTTCCTGTAGTTTTGTCTCCGAAGGATCGTGTCCCCACCTCGTCCTCGCTCCGTGTCTGATCAGCAAATAAACGATCTCCAATATAAAACATGCAGCAAATAATGAACAGCAGTGCTGGTCATACAGCGGCTAATGAACAACAGGCTGTTGTCATAGCGACAGGAAGGACGTGCACAAACACTTGAGAGTGCGCCGCCCTGTCACTTCGGTTTAGACCCGGGTTGGTTCTTCATTATTCCTGAGAAAGCAGAGTGAATCCAGGTCCGGCTTTGCCTCCAATTAAAGGTACGATTACTGAAACCAATAAAGCGTCTTCTGTGAATGCAGCGTGTTGAGGAAGGATTATTGGTTTATAGACGTTCAGCTCAGAGAGAGAGAGAGAGAGAGAGAGTAATGACTCTGTGAAACTCGCCCAGAGGTAGACAGCGGTGAACATGTCCATTAGCCGAGGAGCTAACGAGTCAGTGATGCACTCCTGACATTATTTTCAGACGTTAATCACATCTGGAGGAGCTCCGGGCTCAGGTGTGTTCATGAAGACGCTGTGACAGAGAGGGAGGCCGAGCCTGTTAACAGCAAATACAAACCGTCTCTGCTTCAGCTCATTACAGGGGGAGGGGGGGGGGCTATGATGGGTTGGGGTCACGGACTGCAGGACATGAAGAATGACATCCTGCCTCAGCAGCCTGTACTTATCTCTCTTCACCGCTGGCTGTTATTGAACGGAGCGAGCGGAGCAGCACAGAGAGGACAGTTCAAATCAAAAGAGACGAGACCACAGGAAACACTTCTTTATGGCGTCCCACAAGGCTCTATAATCATGCCTCTGAACTTCATATTTACACAGCATTGGGGCGTTTCATCCGAATGTTCTGAAGTTTGGAATATTTGTGGATCAGGAAGCTGCTGCTCGTCTCGTCCTCTTATGAAACAAATAAATGTCATAGATGGAGAAATGTGAAGATGCCAGAGAAGAGAAATAGATGACCTTCGTGCTGAGCGTGCTTTAACCTCCTCTGACAGTACATCAGCTGTTCACACCTTCCCTCCCTGAAGATGAAACATCTGTAATATTTATCTCTCTGCCCCCTCGCTCCACCGGCTTCAGCAAGGTCATCATGTGTGAGCAGAATTTATCACGCCGACCGGCCCTGCACGCCTCTCTCCTCTGAGGCAGAAAATAAGTCCAGCAGAGATATTTCAGTCCGAGTGAGACCTCCCTCCTCTATAGGATCATCTTCAAACTGAGACAGTGGCACACGTGTGCACGTAGGACACTACAGCCCACTATTGATTATCTCTGGAGGCCTGAGGGAGCTGTCACACACACACACACACACACACACACACAAGCACACACACACACACAAGCACACACACACACACACACACACAAGCACACACACACACACACAAGCACACACACACACACACACACACACACAAGCACACACACACACACACACACACACACACAAGCACACACACGTTGGATGTGATTGGAAGCACAGTAGCTGCATCGCTGATATTAATTATGATTCTACATCAACTCTGGGAGAAATCTATTGTACTGAATGGATATTGCTTGTGTGTGTGTGTGGGTGTGTGTGTGTGGGTGTGTGTGGGTGTGTGTGTGTGTGTAATGGGGTGGTGTAGGTCAGAGGAAGAAGGAGGGCAGGGAGGAAGAATGATGACTTTTAATCTCAGGGGACAAACGTTTGCAGTTCCTCGACAGCCTTCTTCGAAACACACACACACACACACACACCCAACTGTCACATACACACACACATGCAGACACACACACACATACACAACTGTCACATACACACACACACACACACACACATGCACACACACACACACACCCAACTGTCACATACACACACACATGCAGACACACACACACATACACAACTGTCACATACACACACACACACACACACACATGCACACACATGCACACACACACACACACACCCAACTGTCACATACACACACACACACACATGCAGACACACACACACACACATACACAACTGTCACTTACACATACACACACACATGCACACACACACACACACACATGCACACACACACACACATGCAGACACACACACACACACCCAACTGTCACTTACACACACACACACACACACACACACACACACAGAGAAATAGACCATATTTCTCATTTTAATTCATAGCCACAGCAGTCAGAGGAAATGACTGATGGGCATCCAGATGTGTTGAATACCCGCACACACACACACACACATACACACACACACACACACACACACACACACATACACACACACATACACACACACACACACACACACACATACACACACACACACATACACACACACACACACACACACACACACACACACACACATACACACACACACACACACGTACACTGTAAGCAGTGTTCTCAGATACTGTCCTAAATATTTCTCTATGGTGTTTGTCAGTTTTACGTCCTGCTAGATTGCTAGATGTGTGTGTGTGTGTGTGTGTGTGTGTGTGTGTGTGTGTGTGTGTGTGTGTGTGTGTGTGTGTGTGTGTGTGTGTGCGGTTCTTTGATAAACTTCCATGTCAGCTGTAAATCTTTCTCTCCTTTGGAGACTCAAACTGATGAAGGTCTCAGAGGTGATAGAAGCTGTAGAGTTGAACATGTTCACAGCGGCAGCAGCGTGCACAGACCCAGTGTTACCAGTGTTACCAGTGTTACCAGTGCTTACACTCATATCTCCCACTAACAAACTGATCTGCTAACAGTGTGCACAGACCCAGTGTTACCTGTGCTTACACTCATATCTCCCACTAACAAACTGGTCTGCTAACAGTGTGCACAGACCCAGTGTTACCAGTGCTGACACTCATATCTCCCACTAACAAACTGGTCTGCTAACAGTGTGCACAGACTCAGTGTTACCAGTGTTACCAGTGCTTACACTCATATCTCCCACTAACAAACTGGTCTGCTAACAGTGTGCACAGACCCAGTGTTACCAGTGCTTACACTCATATCTCCCACTAACAAACTGGTCTGCTAACAGTGTGCACAGACTCAGTGTTACCAGTGCTGACACTCATATCTCCCACTAACAAACTGGTCTGCTAACAGTGTGCACAGACTCAGTGTTACCAGTGCTGACACTCATATCTCCCACTAACAAACTGGTCTGCTAACAGTGTGCACAGACCCAGTGTTACCTGTGCTGACACTCATATCTCCCACTAACAAACTGGTCTGCTAACAGTGTGCACAGACTCAGTGTTACCTGTGCTGACACTCATATCTCCCACTAACAAACTGGTCTGCTAACAGTGTGCACAGACCCAGTGTTACCAGTGCTGACACTCATATCTCCCACTAACAAACTGGTCTGCTAACAGTGTGCACAGACTCAGTGTTACCAGTGCTGACACTCATATCTCCCACTAACAAACTGGTCTGCTAACAGTGTGCACAGACCCAGTGTTACCTGTGCTGACACTCATATCTCCCACTAACAAACTGGTCTGCTAACAGTGTGCACAGACCCAGTGTTACCAGTGCTGACACTCATATCTCCCACTAACAAACTGGTCTGCTAACAGTGTGCACAGACCCAGTGTTACCTGTGCTGACACTCATATCTCCCACTAACAAACTGGTCTGCTAACAGTGTGCACAGACCCAGTGTTACCTGTGCTGACACTCATATCTCCCACTAACAAACTGGTCTGCTAACAGTGTGCACAGACTCAGTGTTACCTGTGCTGACACTCATATCTCCCACTAACAAACTGGTCTGCTAACAGTGTGCACAGACCCAGTGTTACCTGTGCTGACACTCATATCTCCCGAGGCCCTAAATATGCTCAACGTTCGATACACAGCCGACAACGCAGGATACGCACTTGCGTACCTGGCGTTGGTGGTCGCGGGTACAACTACGCGTCCGCAAGTTGCAGTATCGTCAGTCCCGCTAGAGGCGCTCGTGGGCTTAATATATACAGTCGCTGGTTTCTATGGTTTCCCCGGACGTTTGGCGGTTGACGTGCATATAGGAGGCGTTTTTTTAAAAAGGACGGAACAGGACACTGTAACCATCTTTATGATATCCGTTTCAGGACCACACAAACGGTAGACACACCGAGCTCTATTTGGCTGCCTGCCCCCTACAGGAGGCCTCCGGTAAGACACGTATGTTATGTTTGGACTTTGCGAGTATATGCAAAGACAACGCGAGTGACAATCAGAACACGTACGTGTCTGTTTGGTACGAACGTTGAGCATATTTCAGGCCTAACAAACTGATAACAGTGTGCACTGAGGACTGCGTCTTTCCACTGTGCAGGACAACACAGCGTGCCGATATGACACGGTGCACACTCAATATTACCGTATACAGACGGGACGTGTGCTCGCTCAGATCTGTACAGGATCTTTTCTGATGGATCATTCTGATTCAAACTTAGAGCACATGAAGCAACCATAACCACCTTTTATCATCGGAGGAAACTTCTGTGATCCATGCTGTCGTGTTTTATATTTGATCCCTTCTGATAATGTGACATATCTGAGTCCTGCGTGGCGTGTGTGAGAGACGTCCACCTGTGAGCTCCGAGCTTTCCTCTGGTGTCATTGTCACTCCTCCGTCGTCATGTGGAAATGAAATATGAAGAGAATGTTTCAATGACAGGAAAGTTAAACAGAAAAGAGCAGCGTCAGTCTGTATATCTTTATAAATGTCACCTCCCTGTGTGTTCAGATGCTCGTGTTAAACAGCCCAATGACTCGTCTGTGATTCAGAGCTAAAGACAAAGAGTGTGAGTCAGTGTGTGGATGTCTCACATTAACACCTGTCAATAGTTCATGACAGAAATCAACAGAGTCAAAAGTCTAAAGAGTGTTTAAGTCTGTGGATGGGAAAAATAAATCTATATCAAAACTCAGCACATTATTCAGACAGCAGATACAATCCAGCGAGCTGCGTCCTTTACGCCTCGTGTGTGTGTGTGTGTGTGTGTGTGTGTGTGTAAGGGGGTGTATCAGGTGGGTGCAGCCTACAAATTGAGCGCGTGAGCTCCGGCAGCAGCAGATGAGAGAGGCGCTCTGCACGCGCTGCGATAATTGGCCGCGGACACACACACACACACACGCACACACTGGACGGACTAACGGGATAATGAGGATCTGAGGCGCAGACGGATCCAGTGTCACCCGAGGAGAGGGATTACATCCTCCGTGTTCGGTCCTCCGCGCGCCGTGATGGGGATAGACCGGCGGCGGAGAGCGTCGCTGGCTCTCACCTTGAACTTCCTCGCGCTCTTTCTGGCCGTGTCGGCTCTCACCACGAGCTACTGGTGCGAGGGCACGCGGAAGGTGGTGAAGCCGCTGTGCACCGGGCCGGTAACCGCCAAGCAGTCGTTCTGCATCCGGTTCAACAACTCCAATATGAACGACACGCGGCTCGTTCAGTACATCTGGGAGACCGGAGAGGACAAGTACGTGATGAGGAAGTTTCACACCGGGATCTGGTTCTCCTGCGAGCAAAACATCAACATGTCCGGTAAGTTGACTGGAGGAGCTGAACGGGGAGCGGAGCGCAGCCAGGCGCGCGGGCTGAGCGCGCGGAGAGCTGCGTCAGAGAGAGGCACGTCGATCCAGTAATCCAGAAAGATCCGATACTGTACATTTAAAACAATGTCACCCACGTTAGACCGGATGTCTGGAGTCAGCCAGAGATGAATCCAGCTCAGCGCGTGGAACACAAAGAAAGATGTTAAAATGATTTAAAGATGAACTAAAGATGAGATGTTCATAAAGGAGGTCAGAAACATTAAAAACAACAATGTGCATATTCTAAACACTGAATTTAAAAACAACCTTCAGGTCTGAAAACAGATTTTTTTAAATGCTTTTAAATCGAAGCTGAGAGAACTTGAGACACACTCCTTTACTTGTAACTGTTTTTAAAGATGTTTTATCACTCATTGTCTTTTATCATTTTAATGTCTGTTAATTGTCTGTATGTTGTGAGCCTGACTGTGTAATGTTTGCTGCCTCTTGACCAGGACTCCCTTGAAAAAGAGGTTTTTAATCTCAATAGGATTTTTTCCTGGATAAATAAAGGTTAATAAAAAAAAAAAAATTGTTCCAAGATTTGAAATGAAGAAGACTTAAACTGTCTGTCAATCCATTTCTCCATGAAGCTTTGTAAAAGCATGGAGGCCTTATGGAGAACACGGACTGACACTGCTCACATGAATCTAAGCAGCATGTTTCACTTCAGCTGACACGTCACATGTAAAAACACAGAAAGCAGGAAACATGGACTTGTTGACACTAACTGATGTGTGTTCCAGCTTGCTCAGATTACAGTGTGTGTGTGTGTGTGTGTGTGTGTGTGTGTGTGCGTGTTCAAACATTTGCTCTGAGTATTTGTCTGACCCAGGCTGCAGGTCTGTCATGGTCTGGGGGGGGGGGGGCTGTGACTCTTTTTATCAGCCTGTCGGAGAAGTGAATCTAAAAATATTCTGAGTTTGATTCAAATGTCTGTTTTGTGTCTTCCAGGGGAGAACTGCAGAAGTTTCATTTACGTGGCTCCTGAGAACGAGAGAGGTGAGCGTCCACACAAAAGATTGTTTTCATATTTTTATCTTCATTATTTAAATATGTTTCATAATGCTGCTGTTTTTCTGAGTTCATCTTTTCATTTATCTTTAAACTACTCAAAACCAGAATCTGACCAGTCCAACACTCCATTCTCTCTGATCTTGTAGTTCTTACTGTGATCTTGTAGTTCTTACTGTGATTTTGTAGTTCTTACTGTGATTTTGTAGTTCTTACTGTGATTTTATAGTTCCTACTGTGATTTTGTAGTTCCTACTGTGATTTTGTAGTTCTTACTGTGATTCTGTAGTTCTTACTGGGATTTTGTAGTTCCTACTGTGATTTTGTAGTTCTTCCTGTGATTTTGTAGTTCCGACTGTGATTTTGTAGTTCTTCCTGTGATTTTGTAGTTCTTACTGTGATTCTGTAGTTCTTACTGTGATTTTGTAGTTCCTACTGTGATTTTGTAGTTCTTACTGTGATTCTGTAGTTCCTACTGTGATTTTGTAGTTCTTACTGTGATTCTGTAGTTCTTACTGTGATTTTGTAGTTCCTACTGTGATTTTGTAGTTCCTACTGTGATTTTGTAGTTCTTCCTGTGATGTCTGTACAGCTGCTCATGGCTGCGCTCACGCTCCAGAGAGAGCTGGTGGGACGCGGCGTGCGTCTGGACAACATGCAGAATGTTGCACAGAGTGTGTGGAGACTGGGAGAGAGCGAGTGATGAAGAACATGAGGGAAGGAGCCGCAGGGTTGACTTGGTCTGCCTGCTTGGAGGACTACAGTCTCTGTACACTCCTGGTACCAGGTTTATGGCATGGCGGTTTAGTGCTCAGCTCTGTCCCCTCTCAGCGAGGAGGTTGCTGGTTTGAATCCCAAAGACATGCTCCTTAGGTTCACTTGTGACTCTTAATTGGCCGTAGGTGTGAGTGTGATTGGTTGTCAGCCCTGTGATTGGCTGGAGACCAGTCCAGGGTGTAACCCCGCCTCTCGCCCACTGACAGCTGGGACCAGCTCCAGCGCCCTGCGACCCCAAACAGGAAGAAGCGATATAGATAATAGACGGGAAAACGATCTACATATACTGATATATGATGATTATATGTTGAGTGTCTCGTGTGGATGAAACGAGCTTTAAGGTCGGTATGTGAACGATGCTGCAGAGAGTTTCATTAAGGTGCAGATATAAAGTCCGCTCAGAAATCCCCCTGCCTTATGAACTTCCTGTTTCCTTCTCCTGTAGGAAGCTGAACTCTCTGTTTACACAAAGCTGTTCTTTGTCTTTGTGTGTGAAGTCTAAAAAAAAGCTTTTTCTGTGTTTGTGAAGAAACGTTGGCTCCGCTCTGAACAGTTGTGCGAACATCTGTCGGCCTCCGAGCGCCGCACGCTTTCTGTGTTTCATCGTTAAGCTAACGTGGACGGGCATCAGTCCCTTATGAAAGTCTGACTATCTTGTTTCTCCGAGGCATTAGCTCCTCTAACAGATAAATAATCCTCTTTCTATGTAATGGAATCAAGGCGACGACTTAAGACCCCAGCAGGAGCCGTTGTTTGGCTGGATTATCAGATCAGTGACTCTGTTAGGTAACAAGGCGA
>NC_136711.1:594722-604722 GCF_947650265.1 Symphodus melops | reverse complement strand
CTGGCTAAAGACTGAAGCTACAGTGTCCAAGACATGCAGAGCTGGCTAAACACTGAAGCTACAGTGTCCAGCACATGCAGAGCTGACTAAACACTGAAGCTACAGTGTCCACCACATGCAGAGCTGGCTAAACACTGAAGCTACAGTGTCCACCACATGCAGAGCTGGCTAAACACTGAAGCTACAGTGTCCGTCATATGGTGAGTTTAGACTGCAGTACTCATTTTAAACACTAGGGGGCAGAGCTACAGACTGCTGCTTTGAGACTTGTAATTAATGCAAACAAAATAAAAACAGAAAAACTGAGTGAAGTGTTCTTCTATATGAAACTCTCCCTGCTGCCCTCTAGTGGTCATGTGACTGTGTGCGGTGGTTGTCGTCGAACATGCTATGACCTTGTATGATCAGAACATGCGGCCTCATTTCCACATGAAGGAAGGCTCCAGATCTCTGATTTGTTCCGCTCGTCTGACACAAAGCCTCCTCAGATCTGCATCTCATTATGCTAACGTTTGACTGGAATAAACATGAGCGCTGACGGGATCACAGGGAGTGTGTGTGCATCGGATCAGCTCGTGTTCGCTCACACAGTTCCAGAGGCTTTGGTGTTAATCGGATTGGTCGGCTACATGCACACACACCACACACACACACACACACACACACACACACACACACACACATATATACGCTGTCTTTTTTTTTTTTTACAACATTAAAGACAGCAGAAGCTTCAGCTGACATTTTTGAGATTAACAACACAGAACCAGAGACACCTCAGCTCCCCTCTGATTGGATGAGAGGAACGATATAATTGATAACTATGGTGTTGTAGTTTTCAATCAAACAGTAAATTAAACTCCTGAAACAGCTCGTCTATCTGTCAGAGCGCCTCGCGGCCCTCAGAGGACTCTGGCTCTGTGTGGACTGATGTAACACTGCCACCCTGTGGTGACTGCAGAGCACTGCAGCAGGGTTTGTCTCACAGGACGCTGTGATTCCCTCCACGCTCGCTCGGCTGCACGGCCGCTCTCTTCAGTGAAGGTGAACTTCTTCGATGCTTAATGATTACTGTCATCCTGCCTAAAATCATTCCACCAGGACCTTCATCCACATTTAAACGTTCAGTCAGATCTTTTTATGCCTTTATTACAGACAGTACAGTGGAGAGAGTCAGAGATCAGGGAGAGAGAGAGAGCGGGGGGGGTGCAGGTCAGACTTGGAGGTCATGCACACTTAGCACCAGGATAGTTCAATCAGGAGAGACGAGTGATCTTTGAATGAACACAGAATGAGGTTTGACAGAATGTTTTGGCGCTTGGACTCTACGGGGTGGAAGATGTGTTTAGTGATGAAGTTCTGCTCGTCATTAGGATAGATCCCCCCATGGAGTCCAGACCCTGGTGGTGGAGGACTGATGATTGGATGAGACCGAGGTGGAGTTGACTCTGCTTCTGAAGATGGCGGTGATGGGGAGGTGGAGCGGCGCACGAAGCCAGCTTGAAAGAACGAGGGAAGAAAAAGGATCATATTTAAAAGGAGAGCTGAACGATGATTGGCTGAAAACGAAGGAGGGATGCTGCACCATTGGTCAGATGAGCTGATTAACCCAAGGATTAGTTCTAAGACTCAGCATGAGCCGGCCCCTTCCTGTGCCTCTGAGCTTTTATGAACCAGGCTGCTCCATGTCAGACCATCCAGACTGTGGAGCAGCCAATCAGAGGAGAGCACACCCTCCATTTATGTCTCTACGACCACAATGCTCCAACGTTTTTAACATGCACATCCAGTCTGTTTTTAATAGAGTGTGTGTGTGTGTGTGTGTCCGTGTGTGTGTGTGTGTGTGTTTCAGGTCTGCTGGGTATGGTGGCCCACATGATGTTCACCACAGCCTTCCAGCTGACCGTCAGTCTGGGTCCAGAGGACTGGAAACCTCAGAGCTGGGACTACAGCTGGTCCTACATGTGAGTCTCTGATGATCTTTTATATTTGAGGCCGAGTTAGAAAAACAACTTTCATTATCTTTTTATATCACAAACTCCAGGTGACGTCTTCAAAAAGCTGCTTTCATCAGACTTACAAAGAAAGATGAAAGTGTGTCTGTGATCAGATCACACGTGTGTGTTGTCACCACGTTCACCCTGCAAATCATACAAACCAAGAAGCAACCTTTAGTGAGTCTACCAACCCCCCAATGATGAGGAAAGCGTAAACAATAGGACATGGAGCCAGAAAGCAGCGAGTACACCCGAGCCCTTCCAGAGAGGGGGCGTGGTCAGACACAGCTCATTTACATATTTAAAGCTACAGACACAGAAACAGCCTGTTCTGAGCAGGGCTGAAATAGAGGGGTTTATAGACATGATCAAATACAGGATCAGAGTGGATTTACAACAACACACTTCACACACATGTTGAAGAGGAGTGAGGACACTGAGTTCACCTGAAGAGGAGGAGGTCATGTGACCTTTAGAGAGCTGACTTTAGACGCAACGTCATCAACAAAGAAGAATTACAAAAAGTTGCTTTGAATATAATGAAAATGAATCTGCAACCTTAAAAACAGCTTCAGACTAATAAGACACACAATGACACGTTTCTTTATTTAGATGTTGCTTTGTAATGATGTGTTTGTTGTTATTAAGCTTTGCTATTCTGTCACACGGTAATTAAACATTCTGAACGCACTCATTATTATTCCTTCTGTTTCAGGAGAGAGTTTGTGAATATTTAATGCTGTTCATATTAACGTCTGTGTCTCCTTCCTGCAGTTTGGCGTGGAGCTCCTTCACGGCCTGCATGGCGTCCTCGGTCACCACCATCAACCGCTACACCAAAACCATCCTGGAGTTCAAGCACAAGCGCAGGAACATCGAGAAGAACCTGAAGATCAAACAGAAGCTTCTGGAGCTGGACTCACCTGAGCAGGTGTGGGACATGTACATCAGCTCTGTGCCGAGCACCGCTGAGGAGCTGCTCGACCTGTCGACCAGCGGCCGAAAACTCTCCAACACCTCCATCTTCTTAGACCTGAACGACCTGCCGGACGCGCAGGGGGAGGAGTACTGCTAGAGGAACGGACTGGTTAAACATCTGCAGCTGGAAACATCTGCAGCTGGAAACATCTGCAGGTGGAAACATCAGCAGGTGGAAACATCAGCAGGTGGAAACATCTGCAGGTGGAAACATCTGCAGGTGGAAACATCTGCAGGTGGAAACATCTGCAACATCTGCAGGTGGAAACATCTGCAACATCTGCAGGTGGAAACATCTGCAGGTGGAAACATCTGCAACATCTGCAGGTGGAAACATCTGCAGGTGGAAACATCTGCAGGTGGAAACATCTGCAGGTGGAAACATCTGCAACATCTGCAGGTGGAAACATCTGCAGGTGGAAACATCTGCAACATCTGCAGGTGGAAACATCAGCAGGTGGAAACATCTGCAGGTGGAAACATCAGCAGGTGGAAACATCTGCAGGTGGAAACATCAGCAGGTGGAAACATCTGCAGGTGGAAACATCTGCAGGTGGAAACATCTGCAGGTGGAAACATCTGCAGGTGGAAACATCTGCAGGTCATTGTCAGGTTCGGTTTGAGACGGTGATGTAACTCCTGCAAAGAACATGAGACCAGCGCTGAGAGTGAACGGGCCACAAATATTAGTTGGTGTGTCATTAGTAGATAGATTAATGTAAACGCCGTCCCAGCAGGTGTCGCCGTTGAGCAGCAGCATGAAAGCAAAACAAAGTTTGGCCACGCCTCCTCCGTACTGAAGCTCCAGCAAAACTCAAATGTTCGCATGGAGGAGTCACAGGTTAGAAAGATTTGATCTGTAGCTGCTGTCTGTGACCTCATTGTAGTGTTAGCATGCTAATGTTAGCGCTCTGTAGTTAGCTGCTAGCTTCATGTAAACTGACACAGAATGATCCAATAATCAGTGAGTATGTTCGTCTTCTTCTTCTTGACTCAAACAGCTTTTATACACAAGGGGAGGAGCCGGCCGTCCCGTCCATGTAAACACAGCTCTGACAACAACACAGCCAGCAGGACTCCAGCTTCTCCCTCACTGGAGACAGTCAGGACTCACACACACACACACACACACACACACACACACACACACACACACACACACACTGGAGTTATGAAACACTGATGAGGAACATCGAGTCGTCTGTTTCTTAAAGGTCTCAGTTATTCACAGGAACGATCATTCATGTCTCAGAACTAAGACGATGACGTGCTGATGCCTTCACGTATCATGTAGCGCCTTTAAGGACCAGCGCCCCCTGGAGTCAGCACATCCACCCTACAGGTGTGTTCACCTTACCTCTGTACAAGCAGTGTGTTTATAGAGTCACTGCTGTAACCGTAGGAGACGACAGGAGGACGCCGCCTGCTGCGACCTTACGTCGAGGTCGACGTGCAGAGCGGTTAAAGCTGTGACGGATCAGTGATGAGGAGGAGCGCCTTTTATTGGTACACTTACTGTTTATTCATGTGATGATAACATGAGCCAATCAGCATCAAGTAGCCTCACTACAGTATTCAAAGAGTTAAACTGTGAAAGAAGGGCGGGGCTCCAGACGGAACGAGGAGAAGGTCAGAGATCGTGAAGTCAAAGTGAAGTCACACTCACCTAGCAGCTCGAGCTCCTTATATTTCTAGACATGAACGAGCAAAGATTATTGAAGGTCTGAATGTAACGCATTTATTCTTCTTCATTTCTTTCTCTTTGTATTCATGTTTGCATGTCACTTTATTTTAAACTGAAACAAAATAAAAGTCACATTTAGACATGTAAGACAAAGACCCAACATAAAGTGAGTCTGGAGCCCTGAGGAGGTTAAACTGGAGAGTGTAGCTCCGCCCACACAGGTACACACAGGTGTAAGGTGTGGTGGAGGTGTGTGTAGGCCTGCTGAGTGCCTTTCCTTCCAGCAGCATGCCTCTCTGATCACAGCATGCTCCCAGCTCCTCGTGCTGTTTGTGTGCAGACTGCCAAACTCAGCAGAGATCTGAGCGCGCTCAGTAGCGCTCTGTGCTTGATAAACATGTGAACACGTGAATCGTTGTGACGGAGAGCAACAAGCAGGATTGTAAATTGTGCATTTTAAATGTGTAAACAGATTTGTGTGTTTCATGAAGTGAGATGTGTTTATTTATTTTGAAGGTCCGGGTCGTGTTTTCTCATGCAGCATGGACGGTTGTGAGGTTTTTGTGTATTATTGTTTTCAATCTAACGTTGATATATTTATGAATTTCTATGAAAAGTCTTTTAAAGGTTGAGACGAGAGGATGTTCAAATAAAGATGTTTCTTGTTTTTACCTGTTTTCTTCAGTTTGTTTATTGTCCACCAGATGGCGCCACCTTCTCACGCTTATATCAGGTCCCCTCTTCAAACAGGAAGTGGAACTCTTTTGAACTCTTCTGTAGAGTTCTCAGATATATTTAACATTCATGAAACTCCTCTAAAAAAGAACCTAACAATCAGGTTTCTGATTTTCTGCCGTGTTGCAGAAACTAGTGTTGTAGTCGAAACTAGTGTTGTAGTCCAGACCACATGAACCTGAGACCAAGACCAAGACCAAGGTAGGGTGAGAACGGGGAAAGTCTTCCTCTCGTGTGCGTGTCACTGGATGATTTTTAACAAGTCAAACTAGAGATGAATTAAATTATTAGATGTGAAAAATCCGAGACGAGTCTTTTTGAATATTTACAGAAATGAATCTGTGTCAGAGTTCGTTCTGATTCCGTTTCAGATTTAGTCATTTTCTCTCCTTTGTTTATTTGGTGTTTCTGTATTTTAATGTGTGCTTTAGTGTTTCCTGTTTTATTTTGTAGTTCTTGTCCCTGTCTTGTCTTCAGCGCTCCTTGAGCGTCCTGATGTCTTCACCTGTCTCTGAGTCAGTGAGCGCTCCCTTCTCTCCGTCCTGATTCATTCAGTGTGGAAGTGACATCATCAGCCCGCCTCGCGTTACTGACACAAAACGTCATGAAAACTGTTGAACAAAGACACGTCCGTCCTTGTGACCTTTTACATTTCACTTTGCAAAGCATTGTGGGAATTACGTAGGAAAGGATGCCTCCGAACTGTAGCTTGAAACGTTGAGAGTCCGTGCGTTCACCTCATGAGTCGCTCTCCGTGTCAGAACATGACACGGTGATAAATAGTGACGTCACTAATCAAAGCAACATCTGTGTGTGTGTGTGTGTGTGTGTGTGTGTGTGTGTGTGTGTGTGTGTGTGTGTGTGTGTGTGTGTGTGTGTGTGTGTGTGTGTGTGTGTGTGTGTGTGTGTGTGTGTGTGTGTGTGTTGAATAACAGAGGGTAACATTATAATAAAGCAGATCTTCTTTGACTCACAGCTCAGTGACTCCAGCTTTGTGTTGATATTAAAGATTAAACGTTAAAGTCTGATTTAATCCTGCAGAGTAAACAACCTAATGTGACCTGGAATCAAACTACGGCAACCCAAGAGGGACAAAAGAGAGACCAGTGCTTGAAAATAGTTTAATTTGAAACTAGTGCAAATACTGTACATGCAAATAGAAAGGTTGGTCCTGATTGGTCGACCTCGTCTCGCTCGTCTGCTGCCGTCCTGGTTGTTGCGTCTCTGCAGCTGAAGCTCGCCTCACGCTGCCACGAGTCAGAGATCGCCCCGAGTCACGCTGCAGGGCGAGTCTGATCTTCAGTCACGCTGCAGGGCGAGTCTCACCCCGAGTCACGCTGCAGGGCGAGTCTCCCCCCGAGTCACGCTGCAGGGCGAGTCTGATCTTCAGTCACGCTGCAGGGCGAGTCTCACCACGAGTCACGCTGCAGGGCGAGTCTCCCCCCGAGTCACGCTGCAGGGCGAGTCTCGCCCCGAGTCACGCTGCAGGGCGAGTCTGATCTTCAGTCACGCTGCAGGGTGAGTCTCATCTTCAGTCACGCTGCAGGGCGAGTCTCACCACGAGTCACGCTGCAGGGCGAGTCTCACCACGAGTCACGCTGCAGGGTGAGTCTCATCTTCAGTCACGCTGCAGGGTGAGTCTCACCACGAGTCACGCTGCAGGGCGAGTCTCACCACGAGTCACGCTGCAGGGTGAGTCTCATCTTCAGTCACGCTGCAGGGCGAGTCTCACCACGAGTCACGCTGCAGGGCGAGTCTCCCCCCGAGTCACGCTGCAGGGCGAGTCTGATCTTCAGTCACGCTTTAGGGCGAGTCTCATCCCGAGTCACGCTGCAGGGTGAGTCTCATCTTCAGTCACGCTGCAGGGCGAGTCTGATCTTCAGTCACGCTGCAGGGCGAGTCTCACCACGAGTCACGCTGCAGGGCGAGTCTCATCTTCAGTCACGCTGCAGGGCGAGTCTCATCCCGAGTCACGCTGCAGGGCGAGTCTCATCCCGAGTCACGCTGCAGGGCGAGTCTCATCTTCAGTCACGCTTTAGGGCGAGTCTCATCCCGAGTCACGCTGCAGGGCGAGTCTCATCTTCAGTCACGCTGCAGGGCGAGTCTCATCCCGAGTCACGCTGCAGGGCGAGTCTCACCACGAGTCACGCTGCAGGGCGAGTCTCATCTTCAGTCACGCTGCAGGGCGAGTCTCATCCCGAGTCACGCTGCAGGGCGAGTCTCATCCCGAGTCACGCTGCAGGGCGAGTCTCATCTTCAGTCACGCTTTAGGGCGAGTCTCATCCCGAGTCACGCTGCAGGGCGAGTCTCATCTTCAGTCACGCTGCAGGGCGAGTCTCATCCCGAGTCACGCTGCAGGGCGAGTCTCATCCCGAGTCACGCTGCAGGGCGAGTCTCATCTTCAGTCACGCTGCAGGGCGAGTCTCATCCCGAGTCACGCTGCAGGGCGAGTCTCATCCCGAGTCACGCTGCAGGGCGAGTCTCATCTTCAGTCACGCTGCAGGGCGAGTCTCATCCCGAGTCACGCTGCAGGGCGAGTCTCCCCCCGAGCTGCAGGGCGAGTCTCCCCCCCGAGTCACGCTGCAGGGCGAGTCTCCCTCCGAGTCACGCTGCAGGGCGAGTCTCATCTTCAGTCACGCTGCAGGGCGAGTCTGATCTCGAGTCACGCTGCAGGGCGAGTCTCATCCCGAGTCACACTGCAGGGCGAGTCTGATCTCGAGTCACGCTGCAGGGCGAGTCTCATCCCGAGTCACGCTGCAGGGCGAGTCTCCCCCCGAGTCACACTGCAGGGCGAGTCTCACCCCGAGTCACGCTGCAGGGCGAGTCTCCCCCCGAGTCACGCTGCAGGGCGAGTCTCCCCCCGAGTCACGCTGCAGGGCGAGTCTCCCCCCGAGTCACGCTGCAGGGCGAGTCTCATCTTGAGTCACGCTGCGGGGCGAGTCTCCCCCCGAGTCACGCTGCAGGGCGAGTCTCATCTCGAGTCACGCTGTGAGGTCAGTCTCATCTCGAGTCACGCTGCAGGGCGAGTCTCATCTTGAGTCACGCTGCGGGGCGAGTCTCATCTCGAGTCACGCTGTCAGGTCAGTCTGATCTCGAGTCACGCTGCAGGGCGAGTCTTCATGTCTGCATTGATCGCTCTTCAGTATTTAAGCAGAGGAACAACAGAGGAGGGAAAATAAAAGATGTAAATATTGAGTGACATGAATGAGACCTGCAGAGACCTGCAGAGACCTGCAGAGACCTGCAGAGACACTGAAGCTACTCGGACTGACGTCTGAGAAAAGAGATGCAGGAGGAAATGAAAACATCACAGCTGGGCTAAAACAAAACCAGGTGATGATGGATGGAGGAGGATGTACTGACAGGAAGTCTCTGAGGCGCCCCCTGCTGCCCAGATCACCAGCCTGTATTGAGTCTTCTGGTTCTGCACAGTAAAAGTGTCACTGCCAGCCAAAGTCCTGCCCGGCCAGCTGGTAGAAGCGCTGGTTGTGCGGTTTGTAAAAGTCTCTGAGGCTCTGCAGCACACGGGGGTCGATGGTGGCGTGCGTGCGGCCCTTGGTCTTTCCCAGGCAGTGAGGTTTGCTGCTGCCCTCCGGCTTCTTCAGGCAGGGGAATCCTTTGGTCTTGTTGAAGTAGAAGTGTTTGTCCGTCACAATCCTCTGCAGACCCAGGAAGTCCTGCACCCGGCCCAGCTCCCCGGCCGGGTCCGAGATGAGCCGCTCCCCGCTCACCAGGTGGATCTGAGTCCTGGGGAACCAAGCGAGCCAGCGCTCCAGGTGCTGAGCGTACAGGCCGATCCACAGAGGGCTCCACAGAGAGTCGATCTGACCTGCAGGGAACACGAGGGGAGACAGAGGTTATCTGAGCTCCGGGTCGGACTCAGTGTTTTATCACAGGAAACATCGATGCTGCTTTCAGACCAGACGTCTGATTCACTAAAGCTGAAGAAGAAACCTGGTGGTCACTAAAGCAAGGTGAGGCTGGCCGGTCTTAGCGTGCCTCCTCAAACATGCACAGCTTGTTGTACGGAAGCCTCATAAAGATGAGACCTTGAAGGCCTCCTGCCGTGTACCTGGACCTCCTCCACCTGTCTGAGTCTAAAACTTGCACTTCCTGTCTGTGCCCGTGGTTGTTTGCTCACTCTACCTGTGCTTCTGTTCTTGAAGGCCAGGCTCTCAAACGGGGGGATGTCGGGGGTCTTGGAGATGATCTGGGTGTAGTCAGATATCGCTCTGGTCACAGGATCACGGACGACCACGATCAGCTTCACGTCTCGAGACATGGCGTGGACTCGAGCCGGTGTTTCCACGGTAACGAAGTACCGAGGCGTCTTCTCCATGACGACCTGACCGTCCAGAGCTTTGGGCATCATACTCCTGGAAACACACGAGACATGATTTCAAGTTTATGAAACGTTTAGAGTCAGTCCTAAAGTGAAGCTGCTCCATTGTCCCTTCAAAATAAAACACAAACTTCTCCTAAAGTGAAGCTGCTCCATTGTCCCTTCAAAATAAAACTCAATCTTCTTCTAAAGTGAAGCTGCTCCATTGTCCCTTCAAAATAAAACTCAGTCTTCTCCTAAAGTGAAGCTACTCCATTGTCCCTT
>NC_136711.1:573468-578468 GCF_947650265.1 Symphodus melops | reverse complement strand
CGTGGATAAATATGAAAACATGTACATCATTATGTGTTTATCTACTCTTTTACTTTACTGGATAGGACAGCTGAAGAAGGCCAGGAGAGAGAGGGACAACTTGAGCAAAGGTTAAAGGTCGGATCTGAACTGACGGCCGCTGCGACGAGGACGACAGACAGAAGTGAAATATGAAAAAGAGAAGTGGGATCATTCACCTGTTCCAACCCCGGACACGGCGTCGGTGATCACAACTACTTTGTTCTTCACTAAAGACTTGGACATGTACTGCGTGACTTCGCTGTAGATGTAATAAACGCCCGCCGCCACCACGACCAGCAGGGGGAGCACCATCACCGAGGGCAGGGCCATGATCTGAGGGGGATCAGAGACAAAGGATGAGAGGGAGTTTATCTCCTCCTCTGTTCTTCTTATGAAGTAAATCATTCACTCACATTCACACGCTGCCAACGAAGCAGAGGGAGCACCGCGGAGTCTGATGACCTAACTGTGAGGTTGTTTTCAGATACAGAAGCTTTGCTCATGAGTCTGAAGGTAGAGTTTGAAAACATGAAGATTGGAGGAAGGTCTCACCCGTGACTGGAAACAAGACTTTTATTTCTTTGGGTTGTCAACACGTGTTTATTGTTGTTTTTTAAATCGCTCCTTCCTTTTCTGTCGTTAACCTCTCTTTGGTGACCTGACTGTAAGGAGAGCAGCTAAATATATTCTGCCCCACAGATACAGCTCGCTGTGTCACCTCCGGGAAGTTGTCATAAGATACCCCGAGGTGTGTGTGTGTGTGTGTGTGTGTGTGTGTGTGTGTGGGGGGGGGAGTGTGACCTTATCTGCCCCGTCTCTGTACTTTGATTAACATGAAGATCAGTGCTGATCCACATTAAAACCACAGAGACACAGTTCACACAGCTGACCTGTAAATATGGACTGATTGGATCCCGGCGGGTTAAAGAGGGCACAACACACACACACACACACACACACACACACACACACACACACACACACCTGTAATCTGTGTTATTCTTGGTTCACTTACAGCACGATCAGCGCGTTAATCCTTCAGCAGGACGGCCGGTTGTTGTTTTCAGGGTGTAGTTAGGTAACAGAGTCTCTTCGCCTCCCTCGGTGTCCCTTGTCCATTCACACTCTCTCTCTCTCTCTCTCTCTCTCTCTCTCTCTCTCTCTCTCTCTCTTTCTCTCTCTTTCTCTCGCTCTCTGTCTCCCTGTGTCTCTATGTCTCTATGTCTCTATGTCTGTCTGTCTGTGTGTCCACTTGAACCTGCTGCTTATAATAGCCTCTGCTTCGGTCAGCTGTTAATACACACTGATGCAGTGAGGACTAACTGAGGCATGCTGCCTTGTTGCCAGCACACAGCTCTGCAGTCAGGGGATCACTAAAGGAAGTGCAGTGTGATTAATAAGGAGAGAGTCTCCATCGCTACAGTATAAAGGCTGCATTATGTACACGTTCATTAATCATCAGATATCAACGTTTTTAAAACTCACTTCCCCTACAGCTGTCAGAACAAGCTCACAGATTTAAACATGAGTAACGTGTGTGTCACACAAAAAATAAATATGGCACTTATTTCACATCACTTCGACATCGGTCACTAGATGTTATATATATTTTCCAACAGTTCTGTGATGAGATGTTTTTATTTCTTGTTGTGCATCGAAACAGCAACACGATTCTCCACAACACTCTTCTGTAATAATAGTCAAAAAAATTACAGAATGAAAAATTTGTAAAATAAACATTTAAAATATTTACCAAATAAACATACAAATGAATAAATATAAAGTCATAAAAAGTCTTTTTTATAAATAATAAACAATGATGAATAAATGTACAGAATGATTTAATTCATGAACATTTTATGATGACAAAAACAACAAATACAGGAAACAAATATAAAGATAAACACATTTTGAAGTAGAGCGCTGTCCCTTTAAGAACCACAGGGTGGCGAGAGTGAGCAGTTATCGCGAGACTTCCACAGATTCCCAGCACCGCTCCCCCTCGCTCCTTTGGGAAAGAAGAAAATAAAGGCTAGTTATG
This sequence comes from Symphodus melops, assembly GCF_947650265.1. NCBI lineage: Eukaryota > Metazoa > Chordata > Actinopteri > Labriformes > Labridae > Symphodus > Symphodus melops. The sequence goes on along the minus strand of NC_136711.1, from coordinate 576,406 downwards.
GACCCGAACCCTGGAAGACCGGTACGGAGCTGCTCCCTCTGCAAGCAGCGGGTCTAACACGGACCACAGCGCGGGACCGGCTCGGATTACGGGATATACATGTTCATGTATATATATAAAAAAAACATTTAAAGGAGCAAAAACTCGACCCAGGACGAGATTTCACGAGCTATCAGCGAGCTAGCTCCCAGCGCTAACCGTGGCATGGACCGCCTGGTCCTCCGGGGAAGGGGGTCCTGAAGATCCTAATCCAGCTCCACACGGGAGTCTGCTGTTCCTGAAGGGTCCCCGTCTCACGGGAGCTTAGAGCAGATACCTGAACACAGGTGTGTGTGTGGGATCCACGGGAAGCTAACAGGATATTAGCCTGGTCGCTTTGTGGGAGCAGGCCGTGGACTGAGGGAGGGGGATCCGGCTCCTGGACTGAGGGAGGGGGATCCGGCTCCTGGACCGAGGAAGGGCAAGCCTGGCTTATTTATCAGAAACCAGCGACCACACGAAGAAGACTTCCATGTGGAGCTTTTATTCCTGATCATGTGAAGGACTCGTTTTAAGCAGTCCAAGAAAAACAGCAGGATCCAGCTCCTTAAAGTCCTGAACCGAGACCAGGGTCCTGAGGATCCTTCAGCTCCTTGAAGTCCTGCACCGAGACCAGGGTTCTGGTTTTAAAGATGTCTACAGCTAAAGAAAACTCCTGCAGGAAATTCCAGGCCAACTTCTTCAACAAAAGCAAATGTCAGAACTGCTTCAAACCTCGAGAACTGCACCTGCTCACGGACCAGGACCTGACCCAGGTACCCCACAACCACTACTAACACATGTAGGACCTGACCCAGGTACCCCACAACCACTACTAACACATGTAGGACCTGACCCAGGTACACTAGACCACTACTAACACATGTAGAACCTGACCCAGGTACCCCACAACCACTACTAACACATGTAGGACCTGACCCAGGTACCCCACAACCACTACTAACAGATGTAGGACCTGACCCAGGTACCCCACAACCACTACTAACGCATGTAGGACCTGACCCAGGTACACTAGACCACTACTAACACATGTAGAACCTGACCCAGGTACCCCACAACCACTACTAACACATGTAGGACCTGACTCGGGTACACTAGACCACCACTAACACATGTAGAACCTGACCCGGGTACTCCAGAACCACCACTAACACATGTAGGACCTGACTCGGGTACACCAGCCCACCACTAACACATTTAGGACCTGATCCGGGTACACCAGAATCACCACTAACACATTTAGGACCTGATCCGGGTACACCAGAATCACCACTAACACATTTAGGACCTGATCCGGGTACACCAGCCCACCACTGATACATGTAGGACCTGACCCGGGTACACCAGAATCACCACTAACACATTTAGGACCTGATCCGGGTACACCAGCCCACCACTGACACATGTAGGACCTGACCCGGGTACACCAGCCCACCACTGACGCATGTAGGACCTGATCCGGGTACACCAGCCCACCACTGACACATTTAGGACCTGACCCGGGTCCTTAAAGGAGCGGTCTGGTGGTCGGTGTATCGATCTGTGGAGGCTGTTTAAAGATCAAGCGATATCGTCTCTTTTGTTACCATGGCAACAAGAACAGAAGTCCTATGTTTGCAGCGTGGTTTAATTCAGTGCGTTTATGGTGAGAAACGGCGTCGTGTTCAGAGTCCCCCTCGATTCGTCGCCCTCAGAACGCCGTGTCCTGCGGCGTTTAGAAAGTGTAAAATGATTATCGACGGGGGAACCAGCTCGTCAGGCTCACGGGAATGTCTGCGACACTCCACGCCGCCCCTGCAGCGTTGAAAATACCTGGCATGTTTGAAATGATTACGGCGTAACGACTGAGCGTGAACGCCGCTCTCCTCTCGTGTGATTGGCTCGTTTTCTTAAAGTCGGACAGGAAGAAGAACAGCTGCAGGTTTTATTCATCGCTTCCTTTTGATTTCCTGTCAGCAGCTGAAGCTCCGTTTGTCCTCTTTGTTTGTGTAACCTCCGGATGGCGTTTTGTTTCCATGTGACTCGAGGCCGACCGAGACCGCTGAAGTCCCCTTTACACCGAAACCCACAGAACTAAAGGGTCCCCTAAAGGGTCCCCGAGCCCCCCGCAGAACAGCCACTGTTGTCATGGAGACAGGTGTGCACGCTTCAGGTTAACAGATGCTTCATGTCTTCAGTCAGAACGAACACTTCCCTTTCCCACCTGTTTGACCTTTGACCTCTGCAGGGTTTGATTTTTAAAACAATTTAATTAGTGTGTGTGTGTGTGTGTGTGTGTGTGTGTGTGTGTGTGTGTGTGTGTGTGTGTGTGTGTGTGTGTGTGTGTGTGTGTGTGTGTGTGTGTGTGTGTGTGTGTGTGTGTGTGTGTGTGTGTGTGTGTGTGTGTTACATCACTTGCTCTAATCTCCCCGTGACCCGGCCCTCGCTCTCTGCTGTGACGGAAGCAGAGAGGCTTACCGATGATACTGCGTCCGCCCTCGCTCCCCCTCGCCGCCCGCAGGCAGCGTGAGGCCGTCTCCGCTCTGTCAGCTTTCCAAACAGGCAGCGGCGAGCTCAGTAGCACAAGCTGGTTTTGTAAGATTCGTATGTGGACGCTGCTCTCCACGCCATGGCTGGCCTAAAGCTGCGTTATGTAACCACACATAAACAGAGCTAAACCTGAGAGATAAACTCAGCCACCCTGCGAGGAGCGAGCTCTTCAAACGCCATGAACACGCCGTCGAGCTGAGTGAAACAGACGGCGAGAGCGGGAGGCGGGGCAGAGATAGAGAAAGTGTTTGGTTTAAATGAACGTGGGAGAGAGGCGTGATGTGATTGGACGAGGGGACGTGTCAGTCTCTGATGATGCACACTGGATGAGATGGCGCCCGTGCTCCCACACAGCGTGTCTCGCTGCGGC
>NC_136711.1:558468-568468 GCF_947650265.1 Symphodus melops | reverse complement strand
AGCTCACTGCAGGTTAGCAGGTTTACTGTGAGCTCACTGCAGGTTAGCGTGTTTACAGCGAGCTCACTGCAGGTTAGCAGGTTTACAGTGAGCTCACTGCAGGTTAGCAGGTTTACAGTGAACTCACTGCAGGTTAGCGTGTTTACTGTGAGCTCACTGCAGGTTAGCGTGTTTACAGTGAGCTCACTGCAGGTTAGCAGGTTTACTGTGAGCTCACTGCAGGTTAGCAGGTTTACAGTGAGCTCACTGCAGGTTAGCGTGTTTACTGTGAGCTCACTGCAGGTTAGCGTGTTTACTGTGAGCTCACTGCAGGTTAGCGTGTTTACTGTGAGCTCACTGCAGGTTAGCGTGTTTACTGTGAGCTCACTGCAGGTTAGCGTGTTTACTGTGAGCTCACTGCAGGTTAGCGTGTTTACTGTGAGCTCACTGCAGGTTAGCAGGTTTACAGTGAGCTCACTGCAGGTTAGCGTGTTTACAGTGAGCTCACTGCAGGTTAGCGTGTTTACAGTGAGCTCACTGCAGGTTAGCGTGTTTACATTGAGCTCACTGCAGGTTAGCGTGTTTACTGTGAGCTCACTGCAGGTTAGCGTGTTTACAGTGAGCTCAATGCAGGTTAGCGTGTTTACTGTGAGCTCACTGCAGGTTAGCAGGTTTACTGTGAGCTCACTGCAGGTTAGCGTGTTTACATTGAGCTCACTGCAGGTTAGCGTGTTTACATTGAGCTCACTGCAGGTTAGCGTGTTTACATTGAGCTCACTGCAGGTTAGCGTGTTTACATTGAGCTCACTGCAGGTTAGCAGGTTTACTGTGAGCTCACTGCAGGTTAGCGTGTTTTCAGCGAGCTCGCTGCAGGTTAGCGTGTTTACTGTGAGCTCACTGCAGGTTAGCAGGTTTTCAGCGAGCTCGCTGCAGGTTAGCATGTTTTCAGCGAGCTCACTGCAGGTTAGCGTGTTTTCAGCGAGCTCGCTGCAGGTTAGCATGTTTTCAGCGAGCTCACTGCAGGTTAGCGTGTTTTCAGCGAGCTCACTGCAGGTTAGCGTGTTTTCAGCGAGCTCGCTGCAGGTTAGCGTGTTTTCAGCGAGCTCGCTGCAGGTTAGCGTGTTTTCAGCGAGCTTGCTGCAGGTTAGCGTGTTTTCAGCGAGCTCGCTGCAGGTTAGCGTGTTTTCAGCGAGCTCGCTGCAGGTTAGCGTGTTTTCAGCGAGCTCGCTGCAGGTTAGCGTGTTTTCAGCGAGCTCGCTGCAGGTTAGCGTGTTTTCAGCGAGCTCGCTGCAGGTTAGCGTGTTTTCAGCGAGCTCGCTGCAGGTTAGCGCTGGTTCTGATGGGCGTGTTTTGAATCAAACGGTGGCGTTGTCTTTCCGTGTGTGTGTGTGTGTGTGTGTGTGTGTGTGTGTGTGTGTGTGTGTGTCTTCGACTCGTTGAGGAAACGGTCGCTCTGTGGGTCTGATAACGCCACGCTGGAGTTGATGTCATCGTGGTCGTCATTGTAGGAATGATTAATGTTTGTGTTATTTACTCGTCTCCTCGCTCTCTTTGTCTTCACGTGTTGGATCACATTATCCCCGCTCCTGTCATCATCAAAAGAGGAGGAGCTTTGTAACACGCCATGCATCCCAGTCTGATCGAGGTCGTATTCAAACAGGGCGGGGCCAAGCCGAGGTTGAGGGACGTGCAGCCTCGCGTTCCTGCTGAGTCCGATGATTTGGATTCAGCATTTAAAGTAGCACTCTGGTGTCTGCTGTGTCTGGGTTTGGGTCTTGTCCTAGTCCTGGAGCACTCAGGTCTCTGCTGTGTCTGGATTTGGGTCTTGTCCTAGTCCTGGAGCACTCAGGTCTCTGCTGTGTCTGGATTTGGGTCTTGTCCTAGTCCTGGAGCACTCAGGTCTCTGCTGTGTCTGGGTCTTGTCCTGGTCCTGGAGCACTCTGGTGGGTCTGGGTCTAGTCCTGGTCCTGGAGCATTCTGGTCTCTGGTGGGTCTGGGTCTTGCCCTGGTCCTGGAGCGTCTGGGTCTCTGTGAGTGTGGTCTTGACTACAACAGGGGGTGCGTGTTGAGTTCTGGATCGGGGTTTTGGGTCCCAGATGATAGAGAGAGGTTTGATGTTCAGTCTGGTTCGTGGCGAGCGATGACATCACGGGGTGCTGTTTCCCCGGGAGCCGGGCAGAGATGCTCTCAGCAGCATTCCTCCTCTGACGCCCTTATATGGTGAAGTGCAGCGAGCTCGGAGCGACCACAGAGGGAACGTCAGCTATGACCCAGACATTCCTGCACGCCGCTCTGCTGCTCCAGCAGGAGAACCAGCCTGACATCAAAGACCAATCAAACGAAGATAAACCGATCAACATTCTTCCACGACCACGGAGGGAACGTGAGACCACCCTGAAAGGTCAAAAGGTCAATGAGCATGAGAAGAAGCTTAGAGAGGCGGAGTTAAACGTTTACCGTTCGAAGGAGGAGTTAGACAGACGCGGCGGCTTCCAGAAATGATCCAGGCGTTGACAGATGGCGCCCGGCGGTGGTTAGATGACATGCTTAGTGAAGTAGCTGGCGTGTGGACGCCGACTCGACTGCGCGTCCTTTTAGTTAGTTGCGTGTCTTGTAAACAAAGCGCTCTTCATGGTCACGTAAAGCCGTGCATGTGTTCTATTACGTATGGCGGTCAGCGGGGGGCGGGGCCTCGTGTGAGCTCGCCCTGACTCTCACATTCAGGGGAAACGGAATCTGAACGTTCTAAGAGTTTTTTTGAACTGAAAGGGTCGTTCGCGTTAACGGTGTTATTTCCACTTCCTGTCTGTTCCTCGCTCGGATGTTTGGAGCGGCGTGGAGAAACACGTAGCGTGTAAACATGCAGCGGCCTCCTCTGCGGCGCCGCAGGGCGGACTCTCCTTCGACTCGCCTGTTAAACATTTCTGATGCTTTATGGCGTGGCTGTACGCCGCTGATTTAACCATGCGGGGAAACGCCCCCGCCGCTCGCCGTGTTTCTGTTTGTGTGTTCACTGTCAGCTGCACGGACGCCGTGCTGAGCTAAAAATAGTCGACCCCGTGGCGGGCGCGGACAATAGGCGGATATGGAGATCAAACCCACATGGCAGAAAGTTCTTCTTTGTTCTGGAGTCAGTTAGCAGACGGACAACGAGATGCTGGACTCTCTCGGGACCAGGACCAGGACCAGCTGGACTCCACCTAACGACCACGACACAGAAACACGCCCTGCAGCTTCTGTGACTGGCGTGTGTCTGTAGTTCTCCTGCAGCCGCTCCTTCTCCTCTCCCCTGATTGGTTCTTTCTTTGCAGTGGAGGAACGGCGTGCTGTAATGACCATATTTGGCAGCCCGCGAGGGTTTACAGGCACATCTTAATAAAGCTGGTTCTGGGTTCAGTGGCCTTAAAAGGAGCTGGAAGCAGAGCCGGCACCTGGTTCACATCAGAGTCCTGCAGAGTCCAGCAGAGTCCTGCAGAGTCTGATAACGGAGCGAGCTCACAGCAGGGAGTTTAGGGGGTTTCTGACGTGCCGCCATGTTAACCATGGAATACGAGATCGCAGCTTTAACACGTGTTACATGTATATTTACACACACACACACACGCATACACACAGATACACACACACATACACAGATACACACACACACACACACACAGATACACACAGATACACACACACACACACACACAGATACACACAGATACACACACACACACAGATACACACAGATACACACAGATATACACACACACAGATACACACAGATACACACACACACACAGATACACACACACACACACACACAGATACACACAGATACACACACACACACACACACACACAGATACACACACACACACACACACAGATACACACAGATACACACACACATACACACACACACACACACATACACAGATACACACACACATACACACACACACACACACATACACAGATACACACACACATACACAGATACACACACACAGATACACACACACAGATACACACACACATACACACATACACACACACACGCATACACACAGAAACACACACTCAGATACACACACACACACACACAGAGAAACACACACACAGATACACACACACACACACAGATACACACACACAGGTATGCATACACACATACACAGACACACACACACGCATACACAGAAACACACACAGATACACACACACACACACAGATACACACATGTACACACGCAGATACACACATGTACACACGCAGATACACACATGTACACACACAGATACACACATGTACACACGCAGATACACACATGTACACACACAGATACACACATGTACACACGCAGATACACACATGTACACACACAGATACACACATGTACATACACAGATACACACATGTACACACACAGATACACACATGTACACACACAGATACACACATGTACACACGCAGATACACACATGTACACACGCAGATACACACATGTACACACGCAGATACACACATGTACACACACAGATACACACATGTACACACACAGATACACACATGTACACACGCAGATACACACATGTACACACGCAGATACACACATGTACACACGCAGATACACACATGTACACACACAGATACACACATGTACACACACAGATACACACACACACACACACACACACACACACACACACACACACACACACACACACACACACACACACACACACACACACACACACACACACACACACAGCAGTCTTCAGTCTCTGGTCTGTCACTGACAGGGTTTGACTGGTTACCATGGTGACAGCCGAGTTGTTTCCTCCACAGCCGAGCACGCTCCCTCAGGGCACGGTCAACATGAACCTGTGCACGGACGTCATCGACGCCGAGCCGAAGACGGGCCAGAAGAACTCGCTGTGCATCATCACACCTGAGCAGGAGTACTTCATCCGAGGAGAGAACAAGGAGATCATCAACGGGTGAGTCTGTCTTCTGATTGGTTCAGCAGGACAGGAAGTAAACGCACCAACATTTCAAACGTGTGTGTGTGTGTGTGTGTGCGCGCGCGCAGCTGGAGCGATCAGCTGGTGGTTTACCCCCGCACCAACAAACAGAACCAGAAGAAGAAACGGAAGGTGGAGCCGACCACCTCTCAGGTAAACCTCCACACACACACACACACACACACACACACACCACATAGTTTTTATTGGTTGTGACGGATCATGTGACCTCGTCCAGGAGCCCGGTCCAGCCAAAGTGGCGGTGACGGGCTCAGGTATCCCCGAGGCAGAGAAGGTCCCGGACTCCAGCTCCATCATCTGGCAGGAGGAGCTGAACCAGAGGGAGGCCGAGGGCGGCGCCGTGTGGCCGGCTGCAGAGCTTCCTCCAGGATCACCGCCGCCCCCTGCAGGTGAGGAGGACTAACCACGTGTTCAAACCTTTTCATACAGAATCTGTGAAATCTAAACTCGTATAGAACTAAAGTATTAATGTTTACTAAAATAAAGATGGCTGCCTTCGCTGGTCACTGCTCGCCGTTTCAAAGTGGTGGCGTGTGTTTTCAGCATTTCAGGCGGCGTGCAGCATGTGGTGGTGACGGCGTTTATTAGTCACACGAGTAAACAAGCGCAGCCGAGTTTCTAGAAGAAGAAATGTGAATGAAATATATCAGTTTGATGTTTTTGGATTCTGCAGATAAATAAACGGAGATCAGCTCACATGAACTCCTCTGTTTTACAGGGGACGGAGGGTCTGCAGCTCCAGGCTCTGATACTGGATCAGTGAACGGGGACGAGGTGGACCGTGGTGGCTTACCTCTACATGGCTCCGCCCCTCAGCCCCCGAGCGACCTCCTCTCCCCGACAGGCTCCTGCTCCAGTCTGGGGGGCGTGCCCCGCTGTCTCTCCCCGGCCCCCAGCGACCCCTTCCCCTCTGGCAGCTCCCTGCTCTCTAACGGCTCCCACATCAGCGGCTCCGTCAGCTCGCTGGATTCGGACGCCAGCGGCAGCACGGTGACCAGCACCGAAAGCCACGCCGCCCACCAGAGAGGAGGCCACTCCCACAGCCACCATGACACGCCGCGGTCCAGGAAGCTTGAGGCAGAGGCCAGAAAGGCGGAGAAGAGGAGCCGATACAGAAGCCCCGACAGACAGGAGAGGGAGGCGGTGCTTAGCCCCGAGAGAAGGTCAGTCAGTCCTCGTGTTGAGCCGGCGTGCTCAGATCACACGTGAAGGCCATCAGTTTATATATATATATATTATAACAGAGTGACCTCATCTCAAACCTGTGATCGGGCGTCTGTCTGCAGCAGCGCCCCCTGCAGGCTGAACGTTTGAACACGCACGCTGCGTTCACCGTGGTCACCTCTCTGACCGGTCCAGTTTGGCATCGAACACAAAGAGGCAGCGTGTTGTGCGTCAGGTCACCTGACTGACGTGAGAATGGCGAGATGCTAAAACAATAGATCAGCTTCATAAACAGATTGTGTCAGGGCGGCGTCTGGATGGCGTCTGGATGGCGTGCATGTTGTCCGTTAAACATTTGAATCAGGAGCAAAAACAAACGTAGTTTAATAATCCAGTTTATTGGTTAAACCGTGAAGAGCTGAGGAGAGCTGCTGATGGTGTGTACACACACACACACACACACACACACACACACACACACACACACACACACACACACACACACACACACACACACACACACACACACACACACTCTCATAACTTTGTGGTTTTAATAAGAGGGAGGAGGAAAGTCTCTGTTTGCTGAAAATAACATTTATCCTCTGACGTGTTCTTCTGAGAATCCTCTTCTCTCTCTCTGTGTCTCTGTCTCTCTCTCTGTCTCTCTCTCTCTCTCTGTCTCTCTCTCTCTCTCTGTCTCTCTCTCTGTCTCTCTCTCTCTCTCTGTCTCTCTCTCTGTCTCTCTCTCTCTCTCTCTCTCTGTCTCTCTGTCTCTCTCTCTCTCTCTGTCTCTCTGTCTCTCTCTCTGTCTCTCTCTCTCTCTGTCTCTCTCTCTCTGTCTCTCTCTCTCTCTGTCTCTCTCTCTCTCTGTCTCTCTGTCTCTCTCTCTCTCTCTCTCTCCTTTAAACTTTCCATTATGTGATCTTCTGCTGGAGTGAAGGGGTCAAAGCTCTTACTCACATGGGGGAGGGAGGTCATCGTTTTCCTCTCACAGCCAGCTTCCTGCTTGCTCTGCCCCTCCCTCCACGCTGGCCATAAGAGGAAGAGGGGGAGTGTCCACAAACTGTCTCGTAAACAATCCGTCTCTGCTTCACTAGAGGGATAGAAGTGATTGTACCCGAGCTAAAAAGCCTCTGCATGTTTCTAATAAGCTCCAGCAGCAGAAAGCTGCTCAAACTAGGATCAATGTTGGAGATGAAACATGGAGAGAGGTTAGAACGCAGAAAGCTTTACAGACCCATGCAGAGCTGGCTAAACACTGAAGCTACAGTGTCCACCACATGCAGAGCTGGCTAAACACTGAAGCTACAGTGTCCACCACATGCAGAGCTGGCTAAACACTGAAGCTACAGTGTCCACCACATGCAGAGCTGGCTAAACACTGAAGCTACAGTGTCCACCACATACAGAGCTGGCTAAACACTGAAGCTACAGTGTCCACCACATGCAGAGCTGGCTAAACACTGAAGCTACAGTGTCCACCACATGCAGAGCTGGCTAAACACTGAAGCTACAGTGTCCACCACATGCAGAGCTGGCTAAACACTGAAGCTACAGTGTCCACCACATGCAGAGCTGGCTAAACACTGAAGCTACAGTGTCCACCACATGCAGAGCTGGCTAAACACTGAAGCTACAGTGTCTCTACATGCAGAGCTGGCTAAACACTGAAGCTACAGTGTCCACCACATGCAGAGCTGGCTAAACACTGAAGCTACAGTGTCTCTACATGCAGAGCTGGCTAAACACTGAAGCTACAGTGTCCACCACATGCAGAGCTGGCTAAACACTGAAGCTACAGTGTCCACCACATGCAGAGCTGGCTAAACACTGAAGCTACAGTGTCCACCACATGCAGAGCTGGCTAAACACTGAAGCTACAGTGTCCACCACATGCTGACCTGTGTGAGAGGAGGGGCGGAGCCAGCTCTCTGTGATGATTAGAGAGCCGATCTGGGTTTGGTCTGATGATAATCTTTCGTGCTTCTGCGTCTCATCACTCCTCCTCTGCTTCCACCTAGTTTCTTTATCAAACGCCAAACTGAGCGCTCTGCTCCACGGAGCTTCTTTACATCAGGGTTGTAGAGCGAGGAGAGCAGGACGGCCACTGACGGAGCTTTTAGCCCGCCTAAAGACGAGCTGTTTTTATTGACAGTTGGTTAGGTTATTGGTCGGTGAAGATGGAAGTGAAATTAATTTTGTATTTAAAAGGACGCTGCCAGAGCTAAAGTCTGTGAGCACAGGCTCGAACCATCGCTACAGCCTGTCGTTGGATACAGCACCCGCTAGTGGTGGGTGACCACATTGCATCGTGGGCCAACAATAGAAACTAGTGAGGGTCTTTCTGGATGACGGTCTTTTGTTTCTTTGGGACAGTTTGGATAATTTCCCAACACGTCTGTGAAGTCGATGTTTCTGAACTGGACTCTGATATCGCTCCAGTATCCTACCGTGGGCGTTTGGCCTCACACTGCTCTTCCTCCGCTCTGCTTTAATTCCCTTTTAAGGACCAAAGCTTCCACTGAAGGCCTCCAAATAAGGGCAGCATTTATTCTGAGCAGTAATCTAATATTCCCTCTTTCTCTGTGTGGGAACGTGTCGGAGCTGGCCGTGTGGAGAGGAGTTCTCACATCCATCATGAAGCCTTCTGCTGCCTGTTTTAATGAGCGCTGCTTTAAGGTATTTAACTGGTGGAGCAGCTGAAGCCGAGAGCATGGCGGCGTGCTTTGCACGCTCACTTTCCCCTCAGGCTGTCCGACAGAGAACCAGCTGACATTTTGATTTGATCACACATCGAGCTTCAGTGTGCTGGGGACGACTGAGGGGAAAACAGATCTGCACATTGAAAGACAGATTAGTGCGGCGGCCGCAGTATTCAAGGCGCTGTGTTGGACCGCCGTGGTGAAGAGGTCGCTGACCCGGCAGGCAAAGGTCACCAAGCGACCTTCGTTCCATCTCTCACCTGTGGTCGTGAACTTTGGGTAGTGACCAATAGAATGAGATCATTTTTCTAAACACGGTTTCAAAGTGCTTCAAACAAGCAAATAAAGGCTTAAAGGTCATTTTAAAGGTCACATGACCTCCTCCTCTTCTTCAGGTGAAATCAGTGTCCTCGCTCCTCTTCATCATGTGTGTGAAGTGTGTTGTTGTAAATCCACTCTGATCCTGTATTTGATCATGTCTATAAACCCCTCTATTTCAGCCCTGCTCAGAACAGGCTGTTTCTGTGTCTGTAGCTTTAAATATGTAAATGAGCTGTGTCTGACCACGCCCCCTCTCTGGAAGGGCTCGGGTGTACTCGCTGCTTTCTGGCTCCATGTCCTATTGTTTACGGTGAGAAGGCAGACTCAGAGGGCAGAACAAACACCTAGCTGTGGGAGTGTCACCCACCTGGGGGAGGGGCTACTGCCCTTTGTGATGTCATGAAGGGAACATCTCCAAACGGCCTGTTTGAGCAGGCAGAAGACGGAGAGGACGGACTGTTCTCATCATTGGGGGGTTAACGTTAACCTTGTGTTTGTGTTTTCAGTCGCTCCGGTGTGATCGAGAAGCTGGAGGCGTTGGAGCTGGAGAATCAGGAGAAGATGGAGGTGGAGGAGATGGTGAGGGGCGGAGCCAGACAGGGCCGCAGCGAGCAGCGCCGCTTCCACAGAGAGGTAATCGCGCCTTTTGTCTCCACGTTTCAGGTTGAACCTCGATTCTCTGACATCAGGTGTGTTTGAACATTTAAATGAGTACCGTAGCTTTAAGAGACGTTTCTGTTTTAACTGGACCGTTCTCTGCGCTCGCTTCGTTTGTGTTTCTGTGAAGCTGCTGACTTCTA
>NC_136711.1:530968-555968 GCF_947650265.1 Symphodus melops | reverse complement strand
GCGCCTGCACTCTCAGGGTCCGGTCTCCAGCCGTGTGAGGAGAGGTCAGCGGGGTCGCGCCTGCACTCTCAGGGTCCGGTCTCCAGCCGTGTGAGGAGAGGTCAGCGGGGTCGCGCCTGCACTCTCAGGGTCCGGTCTCCAGCCGTGTGAGGAGAGGTCAGCGGGGTCGCGCCTGCACTCTCAGGGTCCGGTCTCCAGCCGTGTGAGGAGAGGTCAGCGGGGTCGCGCCTGCACTCTCAGGGTCCGGTCTCCAGCCGTGTGAGGAGAGGTCAGCGGGGTCGCGCCTGCACTCTCAGGGTCCGATCTCCAGCCGTGTGAGGAGAGGTCAGCGGGGTCGCGCCTGCACTCTCAGGGTCCGGTCTCCAGCCGTGTGAGGAGAGGTCAGCGGGGTCGCGCCTGCACTCTCAGGGGGTTTCTGGGTCAGTTCGAGTGTGAACGTGTGACGCTCACCATCATGTTCATCTCCTCTGTGGCGTTGTTGGTGTGAGGATGTTGCAGGGTAACCCTCCGAGCTGCAGGGGCGCTGCAGCCCCCCTCCTCTCCAGGTTATTCTCCTCATTGTGCGTCATGTGTGTGCAGATGTTTCCTGCTGTGCACGCCGTCTGTGCCATGTGTGCGTTTAACAGTTCTCACTGCTTCCTGAGGTCACGGTGCACGCGTGTGTGTGCGTGTGTGTGTGTGTTTCCACATGTTGGTCACTGCGTTGTGCTGGATTCACGAGCAGCAGCAGGTCAGGCAGAAGTTGATCCTTCCTGTGTTTCATGACTATCTCAGTTTATATCTGTGATCCTCCGGTCGGGTCGACTTCTGCACTCAGCTGCGAGCGTGTGCGTGTGTCTGCTGCCCTCCATCTTTGAAACGTGTGTCTGCTGCCCTCCATCTTTGAAACGTGTGTCTGCTGCCCTCCATCTTTGAAACGTGTTCACAGCGTGGCGGAGGTGACTGTAGTCTCCCTGCTGATCTGTGGAGGTAAGTGGTGACACTGCAGCTTGGAGCCTGAACATGGACGCTCACGCCTATTTTATGACTGAAGTGTGAAACGTCCTAAAAAGAGAGGAGGCTTCTGAGACGCAGGAAGCATCAAGGCCGTTTATATTCCACTTTTTCACGGAGACCGCCATCGCTGGGAGTCCAGCGCCCCCTGCAGGGACGCACGGGGGACTCCAGCGCCCCCTGCAGGGACGCACGGGGGACTCCAGCGCCCCCTGCAGGGACGCACGGGGGACTCCAGCATGCAGGGACAGACGATGAAAATGAGGAAATGAAGGCTCTGGTAATCAGACAGGAATATGAAACCAGAGATGCTCCTGTCAGAGACGTTAGAATAATTGGTCCTGCATGTTCATGGTCTGACTGTGTCTCTTCTCTTCCAGCCTGATTTACTGAACTTTAAGAAGGGCTGGATGGTGAAGCTGGACGAGCAGGGACAGGTACGTCTGGAGCAGCTTCCTCTCTCTCTGATTGGATGTTTGTTTCTCTGCTGACTGAAGCTCTCTGTGTGTTTCTCTGTAGTGGAAGAAGTTCTGGTTTGTTCTGACTGATCACAGCCTGAGATACTACAAGGACTCCATCGCAGAGGAGGTTGGTTTGAATCCCTTCATCCACTCAGGAACAGCTGCTGCTTCATATTCTGCTGTCTTCTAATCATGTCTCCTCTCCTTGTCTCCTCTCCATGTGTCCTTAGGCCTCTGACCTTGACGGAGAGATGGATCTGTCCACGTGTTACAGCGTCACTGAGTATCAGGCTCAGCGTAACTACGGCTTCCAGATTCATGTGAGCAGCTTCACTCACGTTTAGATAGATAGATAGATAGATAGATAGATGGATAGATACTTTATTGATCCCGAGGGAAATTCAAGGCATCCAGTAGCAGTATACAGACAGGCAGGACACAAGACATTAGTTACAATACACACCCGCTGTCCCCCCCTCCCCTCTGTATACAATAATCCCCCAAACAAGATTTAGCAGCCCCTATGTGACTAAGAGTAAATATAATTACAGGTTAAACCTGTGCAGTTAGCATTAGCATTAGACTTAAAACTTCTATAGCATAATGTACATAACCTGTGCAGTTAGCATTAGCATTAGACTTAAACTTATATAGCATAATGTACATAACCTGTGCAGTTAGCATTAGCATTAGACTTAAAACTTATATAGCATAAAGTACATAACCTGTGCAGTTAGCATTAGCATTAGACTTAAAACTAATATAGCATAATGTACATAACCTGTGCAGTTAGCATTAGCATTAGACTTAAAACTTATATAGCATAAAGTACATAACCTGTGCAGTTAGCATTAGCATTAGACTTAAAACTTATATAGCATAATGTACATAACCTGTGCAGTTAGCATTAGCATTAGACTTAAAACTAATATAGCATAATGTACATAACCTGTGAAGGAGAGAAAAACATGTGTGAAGTTTAAAAGAGACCTGTAAACAGTTAAAGAGCCTTAGAAACAAAGTGCTGACCTTCTAGAAACTAGTTCCATGTGCATGTACAGAGGTGTTTGAGGTAGTGCCAGAGGTGTGAGTACAGTCATTAAACAGTCAATGCAGCGATGCAGACTGGACTATTAAAGTGCTCAGCAACATAAAGGAGCAGTGATTAGCATTAAGTGTCCAAAACAATAAGGTGAAACCAGGAGTGATTAGGGTGATTATCATTAAAGCAGCAGATTAGCATGAAGTGTTTAAAACAATAAGCTGAAACCTGATTGGGCGATGATCATTTTCATGGTGTCGTTATGGTTCAGCTTTGATTTGAAACGTTTTTGAAAAACGTGTTTTTAATGTTCAGACTCAGGAGGGCGTACACACTCTGTCGGCCATGACGGCAGGAATACGCAGGAACTGGATCCAGGCGGTGATGAAGAACGTCAGACCATCCACGGCTCCTGATGTGGCCAGGTGTGAACAGATCAGCCAATCACAGAGCTCTACTCTGCTGACACCTCGTAGAGAAGTGTCTAAAATCTTCTCGTTTGTCCTCCAGCTCCATCGAGGACCACGGCTCCTTCTCTCCTCTGGAGGGTCTGGTTCGGCCCGATGTCACCCAGGACTCTTCCGAGGCGTCCTCTGTGGAGAGGGAGCCCGCCCCGGGGCCCCCGAAGAGCCGGGCGAGAGAGCGCAGGAGAGAGGGCCGCTCTAAGACATTCGATTGGGCAGAGTTCAGGCCGATCGCTCAGGCGCTGGCCCAGCAGAGAGCTCAGGAGGCGGAGAGCCTGCAGGCGGAGCTCGGAGAGCTGGAGAGGAACCGCAGGAGGGAGGAGAGGAGGAAGAGGTACGAGTCGGTGGCCGGAGACAACTCTTCACTTCGAGATGGAGGGAGGACTGAGAGCGAGGATGGAGAGGTGGATCCTTTGGAGAGGCAGCAGAGGGTAGAAGAGGTGATCGAACAACACTGGCAGCAGGTGGAGAAGACGCCGTTACGGGAGGAGAGGAGGGTCCCTCTGCCCGCCACCCTGCACAGCAGAGAGACGGAGGACCTGGACCAGCTGCTGGAGAGCTACAAACAAGGGGTACGAGTATAAACCAGATTCTGTTCAGTCTGCATTTAAACTTTAATGTTGTCACTGCTCAGCATGCAGTCCCACTTTATATCTTCAACCCCGCTCCCTGATACCTGCAGGAGGAGCGTCGTGTGTGAACTCGACCAGCTGAATGTTTCTCCTGCAGAGTGTGCTGACTTAAGACCCGTTTCCACACAGCAGTCCGGTACGGATCGGTACAGTTTGGTACGGTTTGGTTTGATTAAGCCCGATCCTGTTTGTGTTTCCACAGCCACCCGTGTTCTATTTGGTAGACGGCGTGTAAGCCGGATGACGATCGCTGCTACGTAAATGACACATGATAGCAGCTAACCGCTAACCGCTAACTAATAAATTCAACAAAGGAGAAAAACGCTCCACAAACCAAACCAACGAAGAAGACATCCAGCAGGTCATCTCTTCTGTCACTGTCATGTGACTCTTTATTACAAGAACTCAATCCAGCTTTGTTTCAGAGAAGGCTGTGAGCGGCGAGGACAAATACACACGCTAACAATCAATGATTTAAACACGCCCACCACCTAACACAGGAAGTGACCATTCTTTCAACCAATCAGAGGACTGCAGTGTTTAGCTCCACCTTTTCAGGTCGGCTCCACATTCTTGGCCCCCCAACGGAAGGGTCCCAAAAAGTGGGACGGTACGGATCGGTTATTTGGGAATCTTTCCCGGGATCAGTCTATGGAAACACCACAAAATGCACGCCGTACCGAAACGAAGCGAGCCGGACCGCTCGGTGGAAACGGGGCTTATGGCAGCTCCCCTCCTGTCTGACAGGTCTCCTGCTGTGAGGTGTGAACAGGGCAGGTTGAGTGAAACGTGTCTTTATCTGCTGCAGATGGACGAGCTGAAGAACCAGCTGGAGAGCTGTCACCACCAGCTGCTCACCTCCAACAAGCACAAGCAGGACCTGGAGCTGCAGCTGAGGACGGCTCTGGAGAGAGAGCAGGACGTGCGGGCCGGTTACATCTCCCCGGTGAGTGTGTGTGTGTGTGTTTTCTCCTCCATGCTGTAACTTTCTTTGCATGTTGAAGTGAAGATAAAAACCAAACTGACAGCCAGCAGCAGATCTGCTCCTCTGCATGAGTTCATTGCATGTTCAGTCAGAATATTGACCTCTAATGACTTCATCGACTTCTTCTAGTTTGTGTTTCAGGTCCTTTAATATTTACCGTCCATGCCGAGGACGTAGCGTCACTTCTGAAACCTGTAAAAATGAATCTGAAGCAGAAACATTTGGTGTGAAAGTGGTCGTTGGGGAAACCTCGTGACCCCGCTGACCTCACAGTGAACGTGTTGACAGCGTGCAGCGTTCCTCTCCGTGCTCATGTTTTCATTTCCTCAGACGTGTTTGGATGTTTTCATTCAGAGCGTGTTCAGAACCTAATGGTGTGTGTGTGTGTGTGTGTGTGTGTGTGTGTGTGTGTGTGTGTGTGTGTGTGTGTGTGTGTGTGTGTGTGTGTGTGTGTGTGTGTGTGTGTGTGTGTGTGTGTGTGTGTGTGTGTGTGTGTGTGTGTGTGTGTGTGTGTGTGTGTGTGTGTGTGTGTGTGTGTGTGTGTGTGTGTGTGTGTGTGTGTGTGTGTGTGTGTGTGTCCCATCCTGACACTAACGTTGCATCACTGACCACATGAAGGAACCTTTAACCCTTAATGAGCATGTTGTGATTTACTAACCCTGACTGCTTTGAGCTCACAGCATCAAACGTTCTTTTGAATCATGGTGATTTATGTGTTTACTTTTTAGTCTTCATTAAAGGGATGTGATTGGTAGTTAACGCTGACAATGATTAGAGGCTTTGTGTGTCCCCTGCTGTGTGTTAACCAAATGTTTGGTCCCCCTTTTCCAAGCTGGAGCCCCCGTTGGGTCTGGAGGCTGATGTGATGCCCCAGATGAAGAGACCTGAACTGGTTAGTCCTCAAGCTCAGAGCTTAACTAAGAAGTACCAGGAGACCAAAGAGCTCCTGAAGCTGCAAGAGCTGAAAAAACGCAATATGCAGGCACAGCTTGGCCTCTCGCTTTCTCACCTCCCCATCAAGGACCCTTACTTTACTGAACCCCCAAAAACCATCACCCTGCAAGACCCTGCCCCTGAACCCGTCCAAAAAACCGTTAGCTTCCTGCTAACAGACAGCACGGAGTCCATCCAAGAGCTGGAGGACTTGCTGAGTGGTGGAGCTGTGAGCGTTAAGGAGCTGCTGGATGTGCTGAAGTCTCACAGTCGTAATGAAGAGTCTGCAGAGAGGCGCCAGCTCCACGCGCTCCTGCAGACCTGGAAGCACCAACAGGAGGCAGAAAACGAGACGCTAAAGAAGAGTTTAGCCAGAGCAGGAGAGAGCGTCCGAGAGTACGAAGCCCGTCTTCTAAACGTGGAGGACTTAGTGGGGAAGGTTCAGAAGCAACACGAGAGCCCGTACGGCCCGCTCTCCGGGATCGAACGCCAGCAGGAGACAAACGATGTGAACAAGGGCGTGCTCGCTCAGAGGGTCGAACTTTTAACCTGTGAAAACGGAGCGTTGAAACAACGCTGTCAGGAGATCATGAACCAGCTGACTGAGGCCGACAGAGAAATAGACCGACTGAAGGCGGAGCTTATCAGCCAGCAGGACGGCAAACCGCATCAGCAGGTCCTGGAGGAGCTGAAGACCCTGAAGGCTGAACTGGCTGAGAACCAGGCGAGCGCCATCGACCGGGAGTACTACGAGAGCGAGCTGAATGAGAAATCTCTGAGGCTTCACGAAGCTCTGGTCACGCTGGAGGAGCTCGGGAACACTTTGAAGGACACGGAGAAGAAGCTGCAGCTGAAAGACGCCACGCTGAAGGGTCTCGGCTTCCAGGCAGGTTACGAGGACGAGGACGACGACCACGCCGCGCACGCACAGTTATCCGAGACAGAGGAGACGCTTCTGTCGACAGAGCGGCGGTGTTTGGAAGTGGAAGCCAGAAACAGAGAACTGATCGCTCTGAATCAGGAAACAGAACGAGTCAGTGAAGAGAAGCTGAGAGAAGCAGAACAGGAAATAAGATTGCTGCGAGAGAAGTTAGAAATGAAGACGGTCAGCGAGCGCGTGGAGACGAGAGAGACGCAGGTTGACGATCACGAAGCGGTTGAGCAAGTCGTAGAAGAGATGGAGAAGAGGTGCGAGGCGATGAGTCAGGTTTTAGAGATGTTAGCAAAGGTAGATGTAAATGTAGAGAAGATGTTTGGACATTTAAAAAGCACTTTATTCAGCTTCCTGTCGGAGGAGTCGCTCAGTTTGGATCCTCCAGACGTGATGTTGGTGATGGAGGGAGAGTTCTGGAGCCAGCTGTTGGCAGCGTGCAGAACAAACCCAGAAGAGGAAGACAGACTCGGCCTAGCGAGAGGCTTGGCTGAGCAGATGATGGCCCAGAACAGCTTGGTGTTCCTCTTCAGGAAGACGTGTCCTCGAGCACAGAGCGAGGCGGGCACAGACTTTGCCGCCGTGTCGGGCTGGCTCGATAACGATACCAGCGCTCTGATTCTTAAAGAGCTGGCCGAGACGTTGGAGGAAAAGCTCAGAGTGCTGCAGCAGACTGCATCCAATGTGAAGTTAGCAAACGATGAAAAGCTTCTGTCTTTGGCGCTAGCTAGCTCCAGGATCAGCCAGGACCAAAAACAGCCTTCTGAATATCTGCTCGCTGCGCTGAAAGAAGCGAGCACGTGGTATGTGATCAGCAGGATGAAGGTCCAACGGGACAACGAGCAGACGCACGCTGAGGCGGCGAGCTTGGACTGTCCAGACTGTCTCAAACTCAGAGAAGCTGCAAGAACCCTGGAGTCCAAAGTGTCAGATCTTCAGAGTCGGCTCTCTCAGACAGCTGGGCCTCAAAGTCTGATCCGGATCCAAGGAGAACCCGTCGGCTCGTTGGATCAAAACAGTGAAGTTCAGGACTTGGTGTCCAGACACGCCAAGGAGTTACAAGACGTCAGAGACGGCTACGAGCTCGAGGCTGAGAAGTTGAAGCAGGAACTGGCGAAGGCTAAAGAGACGCTGCGACTCTGCTCCAAAGAAAACGTGAAAGAGGTCGACTCGTTGACGACGCGCATGGACGACCTGAAGAAGAAACACGAGCTGGAGAGGACGCACCTCACGGACACGTTCGACCGGGAAATGGAAGAACTGAGAGGCATGATGACTCCAAAGGACCAGAACTCAGGCGAGGACCCACCGCCACACCAGAGTGCGGCCCACGCGTCCACCCTGAAGGAGCGGATCCAGGAGCTGGTGACGCAGGTGTCAGTGATGACGGAGGAGATGAGACGCCGCGAGGAGCGAGGAGACGCCACGACTCTGCGGCAGAAATACGAGAAAGACCTGGACAACCTGAAGGTGGAAAGCGCTCCTTGTCCTTACCGTCGTCCATCTGTGATGCCTTGTGTTCCTCTGTGGCATTCCCCGACCCCGCCCCTCTCCTGACCCCTCCTAACCCCGCCCACCAAAGTCTGGCTCTTCTGTAGACCTCTTTCCTTCCCTCCTGCATGAAATCTAACCTCCCGCAGCTTTCAGTGAGCAGCGACTCCGCAGTAGTCCATTCTGTGTTTTCTTCTTCACCGTCTCTCAGACAGGCGCGCTGAACGGACGCCGTCGGGTTCAGATCTCTGAGCCGCCTCTGAGGTCACTTCCTGTTTGTAGTTCTTTGTGCTAAGCTAACCCTGAGACATTAGCTTCTCCTTCCACTATTTGCTCTAACAGTTTAATTTCTTCTTTCTCTGAAGAACATCGTCGTTTCTTCACAGGAGTCAGAACTTAGAAAACCACAGACAGGCCGACGCCGTCCAACAGCAGGTTCATCTCAAAGCTTCCACGTTCTTCTTCTGGTTTTATTTGCTCTTTAGAGGTTCAGTGGGTTCCGGTAGCTTCATGTTTACACGCATCTATCTGCAAATATTCAAAGTCAGAGGAAACGCAGCTCCTCCTACCTCCTCCTGTTAGCATTAGCATTAGCCACGTTGTAAAACTCAGTCCCTGCCCCCCCTCATTGAAAATGTGTGGAGTGACATCACAAACCCATGATGTCACTGATCCAAGCCCATTGGCTCGTTGGAGTAAACGCAAGCTCCCCTCGGACTGACTGTAGCATTCCCAATATGGTAAAAGGGGCGGGGCATATCCGAGAACAAAGCCGAAAGACTGATCAATTACGAGAGAGCAGATCAGCCGACCAATCAGATCAGACTTGGCACATGTGGAGACTCTGAGTGTTGTAAACACAGAAGAGAGGCAGCATGAAAAAAACACTTTATTCAAACATGAGTGAACGGACTTCAGTCGACACATTAAATGAACTCTACAAAGGATACGAGACCTTTAAAGAAGCTAGGGGGCGGGCGGGTGACCTCCCCGTGGGGCGGGCGGGTGACCTCCATGTGGGGCGGGCGGTTGACCTCCCCGTGGGGCGGGCGGGTGACCTCCACGTGGGGCGGGCGGGTGACCTCCCCGTGGGGCGGGCGGGTGACCTCCCCGTTGGGCGGCCGACCTCCGTGCTGCACCTGTTCTGTTTTTATGTCGTTTGGTAAATAAAGTCGGCTGTTTAAAAAGCAGAACTTTTCCTCTCTACATGAAACTGACGTGAAAACAAAGAACTTCTGCAGGAAGTCTGCGCCGTCGCTTTAAGAGGAAATATTCAGTTACAGTGTGAAACACGTCGACGGCCATTTTACACGTTATACTCTCATGGTCAACAAGGTCAGTGTGACGAGTGGCGTGCAGTTAAAGCACGGTCCCAAATGAGCTGTCTGACTCACCGGCCAAGGTGGCGGGAGATGTTTTTAACGGCTGAAATAACAAAGAATGTTTTTGTGTCACATGACATGTTGAACCAATCACAGACTGAAGTCACATTCACTCATTTCCTCAGAGCAGGAAGTTGAGAAATTTAAAATAATATATTTGCTGTTTTTAAACGGGTCAACCTCTGACGTGTACTCGCCAATCTGACTCAGGTTGGATTTGAACCCGGGCCGCCCGGCTGCTTTGAGGTCTTAGACCCCGGGTCCTCATGGCGTTTCAACGAGTAGAGAGCGTGCGGCAGATCTTTTCAGAAAGGCGTTCAGGTTCTCCTCGCTGTTCAGGAAATAAACGACCTCAGATATCCAACATAAAGCCGAGTCGCTCATACAGCGGCCTGTTGTCATGGTAACAGGACAGACGTGCAGCTCTTCTTACCTGTTCTTTTTTTTTTTGGGGGGGGGGGGGGGGGGGGGGGTTCCTGGGTCTGAGCTCTTTGGGGGGTTCCTGGGTCTGAGCTCTTTGGGGGGTTCCTGGACCTGAGCTCGTTGGGGGGGGGGGGGTTTCCTGGACCTGAGCTCGTTGGTGGGGTTCCTGGGTCTGAGCTCTTTGGGACCCCAGCAGGGAATGCAAGATGACGCAGATTAGCTGCTAATCGTTGCTATTCGTCTGATATTTTCATGACCAAAACCCAAAGGTCAAAGGTCAGGGACTGAACTATCTGAGGGGGACACCTTATAGATCCCACCTGTCACTCAAAGAGGCCACACCCACTAATTCTATATCACTTTATGCCTTAATATAATATATGGTGAGATTTGATCTCCAGATACACAAACTGTCTTTATACCAGATTATAAACGTGTTTATTTCAACATAGAGCTCTATGGAGACTGACTCACTGCAGGAGACAGACTCTAGTGGACACTGGAGGAACTGCAGCTGTAAAGTTGGACATTTTAACATAGAGCTCTATGGAGACTGACTCACTGCAGGAGACAGACTCTAGTGGACACTGGAGGAACTGCAGCTGTAAAGTTAAACATTTTAACATAGAGCTCTATGGAGACTGACTCACTGCAGGAGACAGACTCTAGTGGACACTGGAGGAACTGCAGCTGTAAAGTTGGACATTTTAACATAGAGCTCTATGGAGACTGACTCACTGCAGGAGACAGACTCTAGTGGACACTGGAGGAACTGCAGGTTTTTTGCAGATCTGTTCTGTACATTAAACCAGGCTCTCCCTCCCTCCCTCCTTTCATTGTCTCTTCTTCCTTCAGTGTTTCCTTCATGGTTTCCTTCCCTCCTCTAACCTTCCCGTACTCACACAGACTCGTCTCGCTCGTGGCTAACAGGCTGCAGCTTGCCCTGTGTTTGCTGGATCTGAATGATTTGCACCAGCTTCCACTGCACAGTCTCCGGGGGAGCCGTGAACTCACTCCGTGTTTCCTCTCTGACAGGCCACCTGTGAGCGAGGCTTCGCAGCGATGGAGGAGTCCCATCAGAAGGTGATCGACGAGCTGCAGAGGAAACACCAGAGGGAGCTGGAGAACCTGCACGAGGAGAAGGAGAGGCTGCTGGCAGAGGAGACGGCAGCCACCATCGCTGGTACATCCCAGAACACCTGGTCTTTGTTTGATCCACACATCAGATCCTGAGGAGACCGATCAGCGTCTGT
This sequence comes from Symphodus melops, assembly GCF_947650265.1. NCBI lineage: Eukaryota > Metazoa > Chordata > Actinopteri > Labriformes > Labridae > Symphodus > Symphodus melops. The sequence goes on along the minus strand of NC_136711.1, from coordinate 544,978 downwards.
CTAACTCTCCTCAGGATTCTGATCTTCAGACAGCTGACCCTGAGCGTCATGTGACGTGTTGTTTTTGTGTGTTCAGCGATCGAGGCGATGAAGAACGCTCACCGCACAGAGCTGCTGAAGGAGCTGGACAAAGCTCGCAAGGCCAACAGCAACAACGAAAACGCAGACATCGAGGAGATCCGCAGGCAGCACGAGTGAGTCTGATCCATTGGTCCAGAGTCAGGTGACCTTGGACCTGTTCTCTGACAGGAAGTGGACAAAGACACAGTTAGTTGTAGTCTTTCTGTGTTTCAGGGAGGAGCTGTGTTCCTTCCAGCGGGAGATCGAGGTGCTGTCAGAGCAGTACTCACAGAAGTGTCTGGAAAACGCTCACCTGGCTCAGGCGCTGGAGGCGGAGCGTCAGGCTCTGAGGCAGTGTCAGAGAGAGAACCAGGAGCTGAACGCACACAACCAGGTACACACACACACACACACACACACACACACACACACACACACACACACACACACACACACACACACACACACACACAGTGACACACACACACACACACACACACACACACACACACACACACACACACAGTGACACACACACACACACACACACACACAGTGACACACACACACACACACACACAGTGACACACACACACACACACACACACAGTGACACACACACACACACACAGTGACACACAACACACACACAACCAGGTACACACACACACACACACAGTGACACACACACACACACACACACACACACACACACACACAGTGACACACACACACACACACACACACACAGTGACACACACACACACACACACACACACACACACACACACACACAGTGACACACACACACACACAGTAGGCTCATCTTCTTCTGTGTTTTTAGGAGCTCAACAACCGTCTGGCTGCAGAGATCACAAAAATGCGTTCGATGACATCAGAGGACGGAGGCGGAGACTCTAACATCACCATCCAGGGCAAAGAGCTGTACGAGTTAGAGGTCAGAGTCCCTGGTGATGTCACTCGTGGTCGATGTTGTGTTGATGTGTTCTCTACAGCTGCCACGTTCCAAACGTGCTCCAGGTGTAATCTGCCGGAGAGCAGCCAATCAGGATGGAAAGTGGGAGGTGGTGTTTGACGTGTTTTGTGGTCACGGCGCTCTCACGTCACGTTGTCCTCTCGTCCTCCAGGTGATGCTGCGTGTGAAGGAGTCCGAGGTTCAGTACCTGAAGCAGGAAATCAACTCGCTGAAAGACGAGCTCCAGGCTGCCCAAAGAGTACGTTTGTCCCCGTGACATCATCACCTTCAGATCGTCCAATCAGAGTCCAGCTGACTAACGCTGTGTTTGCAGGACAAGAAGTACGCCACCGATAAGTACAAGGACATCTACACGGAGCTGAGCATCGTCAAGGCCAAAGCGGAGCGGGACCTGGGCCGGCTCCGAGACCAGCTGCAGCTGGCCCACAAGGCGCTCGGCGAGCCCACGCTGGAGGACGTGGAGCGAGGAGGCTACGGTACGAAGACACAATCATGATCCTCCTCTTCTCTAGAGTGACATCATCAAACTTTCTCTGACCACGAGCCCGAGGTAAAGCACGGGGCGTCCTGCGACGCGGCGCACTGAGTCAGTACTTTGATCTAACGTGGAGATAAAGTGTGAGTCGGGTTCGACCACGTTCAGCTCAGACGTGGACTCAAGTCACTCCCGTTTGGTTCAGCTCGCCGTTTGTGAAAATGGCGAGCTGAATTCTGGAGCACGAAGAAGTGAACCGATCCCCGGAGTTCGTTTGAGCGTTTACACCAAAGCAAACAAAGGAAAGGTCACCAGAGGTCGTTTCAAACGGCTCAGCTGTAACACGTGTTTCAGGCCGCACGCCGCCAGACCGCTCTGCTGTTTTTATTTATGGTCACTTCTTTGAGTGTTTGTCAATCTGTCTGATGTCGCCGCCTTCTAACCTCCAACACGTTTTCCCTCTCAGACATCATGAAGTCCAAAAGTAACCCCGACATCCTGAAGATGGCGGCTGCAGCAGCCAAACGCTCCGAGAGAACCATGAGGTCAAAGGTGAGTCCTGATCGTCTCCATCCTGCTGACATCATCAAACTGTGTCGACCATCAGCGCACACACAGGACTGACCGCCCCCTGCTGGTCACCTGCATCGTGTGTGTGTGTGTGTGTGTGTGTGTGTGTGTGTGTGTGTGTGTGTGTGTGTGTGTGTGTGTGTGTGTGTGCGTGTGCGTGTGCGTGTGCGTGTGCGTGTGCGTGTGCGTGTGTGTGTGTGTCACTGATCTAACACACACACATGTTGGTGTGTTTCTGTCCTCAGTCTGTGACTCGGGACATGCCCTGGGACGACCTCTAGGCCCCTCCCCCTCCTCCTTTAGGTAAACGCCTGTGCAGGTTTAAGCTCCGCCTCCTCAGAGCTCCAGCTGCATGAGGCTGTTTGTCATTTCACCTCAGACGTTCACTCTTTATTCTGTGGAGCCCTGAAAACAGGAAGTCTGATTCAAAGACCAGATTCTAAAAGAGCTGCTCACTAAGTGGCCGAGGACGAGCACCAATCAGCACGCAGGACCACACTTTAACCCTTTAAACACTGAGGACGAGCACCAATCAGCACGCAGGACCACACTTTAACCCTTTAAACACTGAGGACGCGCACCAATCAGCACGCAGGACCACACTTTAACCCTTTAAACACTGAGGACGCGCACCAATCAGCACGCAGGACCACACTTTAACCCTTTAAACACTGAGGACGCGCACCAATCAGCACGCAGGACCACACTTTAACCCTTTAAACACTGAGGACGCGCACCAATCAGCACGCAGGACCACACTTTAACCCTTTAAACACTGAGGACGCGCACCAATCAGCACGCAGGACCACACTTTAACCCTTTAAACACTGAGGACGCGCACCAATCAGCACGCAGGACCACACTTTAACCCTTTAAACACCGAGGACTCACACACTCCTTGGTTTTGGGGCTCCACAGCTCACACGGTGTCGGAGGGTGTGATCAGCTGTTTGTGGTGTTGGGGGGCGGGGCATGTCATCACAGGGTGAGGAGGACAGGTGTGTCCCAGGTTGTTGACGTGTTCTCTCTTCGTCCCTGCAGAGTCTGAAGGAGGGTCTGACGGCCGAGCAGAGACTCCACCTGTTCGACAACAAAGACACCAAGGAGTTCTGAGCGCTTCACGTGGGCCCGCATGTCCAAGGCCTCCTTCTCTTTTAGCTCTGTACTGACGTATTTAGAAACACTACACACTGGTCACAAACGCATCATATGTTATTGACAATATGAAGTTTGAATTTCTACATGTTTGCATTCCATGCACTTCAGTTAACTGTGACGTTTTGTCTTACTGTAAATATTCTGATTTTAAACTCTGACTGTGTAAGCTACTGTTTTAACTCTAGACTGTTGCTAGCCAAAGGCAGGAATGTGACTCTTCATACTGACCCCTCCCGGAGCCAGCATGGCGTTGAGGCGTGCACGTTAGCGCTCCGACGCTCCGATAACCTGCAGCACAGGCGGCAGAGAGAAAGGAGCTCGTCTGCATCGGGAACAAACAGCCGCCATGTTCCTTCATCGCCCGACTCCCACACTAACACCCGGAAGGTTCTCGGATCCGTCTGAGACCGGCGCGGACGCGTTCACTGAGTCTAATTTAATTTTATATATAAGAAAGTTTATATCGAGTGTGTTTGTTTTCTCTCGCTGCAGTCGTGGGTGGAGCTAATGAGGAGGCGGGTGGAGCTGTAGTCTGTTCAGTCCCTTTGTATTTATTGAAGCGGTTGGGATCTTTTCTTTCACATTCCCATTCCTCTGTACTCTATTATTGTAAATATAAAGCAAATATACACCAACTGACGAGTTTATTAGCAATAAATATTTTTGCACCCTTTGTTGTTTGTCACAGATTTATTGAAAACTTCATTTACACCATGAGTGACTCAAATATGATTCACTCATGATCTCCTCTCACGACAAGAGAATCAAAGTACATCAAGAGCTTTCTGATTGGTTAAAACCAACGCCCTGTGCTCAGGCTGTGTAAAGTCCTGCAGTTCCTGGAGTGTCCACTAGAGGCTGGCTGCAGCAGCACAGGAAGTCACATACACACCCATTCAAACAGCCTGTTTTTACAGCAGACATGAACATGTTTACAGCCTGCTTCAAAAAACCAAATGTTGGCTCAGTGGGTAAAGTCGGTTTTCTGATTTGTCTTCAGGAGAGACACTTAACCACAAGCTGCTCCCACTGCTTCATCATCAGTGTGTGAATGTGTATGAATGGATGAGTTAATACTGATGGACTCTTCACTCTGCAGCAGCCTCTACCATCAGTGTGTGAATGGATGAGTTAATACTGATGGACTCTTCACTCTGCAGCAGCCTCTACCATCAGTGTGTGAATGTGTCTGAATGGATGAGTTCATACTGATGGACTCTTCACTCTGCAGCAGCCTCTACCATCAGTGTGTGAATGGATGAGTTAATACTGATGGACTCTTCACTCTGCAGCAGCCTCTACCATCAGTGTGTGAATGTGTCTGAATGGATGAGTTCATACTGATGGACTCTGCAGCAGCCTCTACCATCAGTGTGTGAATGTGTCTGAATGGATGAGTTAATACTGATGGACTCTTTACTCTGCAGCAGCCTCTACCATCAGTGTGTGAATGTGTCTGAATGGATGAGTTCATACTGATGGACTCTGCAGCAGCCTCTACCATCAGTGTATGAATGTGTATGAATGGATGAGTTAATACTGATGGACTCTCTGCAGCAGCCTCTACCATCAGTGTGTGAATGGATGAGTTCATACTGATGGACTCTTTACTCTGCAGCAGCCTCTACCATCAGTGTGTGAATGTGTATGAATGGATGAGTTCATACTGATGGACTCTTTACTCTGCAGCAGCCTCTACCATCAGTGTGTGAATGTGTATGAATGGATGAGTTAATACTGATGGACTCTGCAGCAGCCTCTACCATCAGTGTGTGAATGTGTATGAATGGATGAGTTAATACTGATGGACTCTGCAGCAGCCTCTACCATCAGTGTATGAATGTGTATGAATGGATGAGTTCATACTGATGGACTCTTTACTCTGCAGCAGCCTCTACCATCAGTGTGTGAATGTGTATGAATGGATGAGTTAATACTGATGGACTCTGCAGCAGCCTCTACCATCAGTGTGTGAATGTGTATGAATGGATGAGTTAATACTGATGGACTCTGCAGCAGCCTCTACCATCAGTGTATGAATGTGTATGAATGGATGAGTTCATACTGATGGACTGCAGCAGCCTCTACCATCAGTGTGTGGATGTGTATGAATGGATGAGTTAATACTGATGGACTCTGCAGCAGCCTCTACCATCAGTGTGTGAATGGATGAGTTCATACTGATGGACTCTTTACTCTGCAGCAGCCTCTACCATCAGTGTGTGAATGGATGAGTTCATACTGATGGACTCTTCACTCTGCAGCAGCCTCTACCATCAGTGTGTGAAAGTGCTTTGAGTCACCTGAAGACAAGAAAAGAAACCGATAATAAATGAACAACAAAGTAAAGTTTTTCCGTCTACAGGAGAGAAGAAAGAAACGGGAGGAAGAGGAGTGAGCATGGGGACACTAACAGACATGATGTAAGGACTGCTGAGATATGAGGGGCCCCATATAACCTTCACCTAACACTGCTGAGATATGAGGGGCCCCATATAATCTTCACCTAACACTGCTGAGATATGAGGGGCCCCATATAATCTTCACCTAACACTGCTGAGATATGAGGGGCCCCATATAATCTTCACCTAACACTGCTGAGATATGAGGGGCCCCATATAATCTTCACCTGTCTGTTTGTCACAGCTGTGTGAACAACGAACTAATTAAAAACTCAGATGGTTTTATTCTCTCAGGTCTTTTGATTGGATGGCAGCAGGTTCGACCGCTTATCTCCCATGATGCATTTCTGCTCTATAGCTGAGTGACAGCTGCTGCTCAGAGTCACCCGTCAAGTTAGCCACGGTGAGATCACACACAACCGGAAGTCGTGACGACTAAACATGTCCACCCTGTTTGTAATGTGATTGTGCGTCTGAGCCGCCTCAATGCGAACGTGTAAACGTGAACATCTGTATCCACCGACGTCATCACGTCATTTGAATTACAACATCGACACGTGTGTTTCACTCAGCTTTTAATTTGAAAGGGTGAGTCATATTAGATTAAAATTAGGATCCTCACTTCAACAGTTTCACACATAAACTCTAAGATTTTTTTGTCTTTTTGATTTATTTATATCTCCAAATGATTGAAAAGATTCGGAGTGGTCTTCAAAGATTGAATTTAATTTTCCTTGTTTTATTTTCTACAGGCAGAAATGAACTTTAAAATAAAGAAGGAAAAAGGAAACGATGGAAGTGGAGTTACTGGCGTTATAGGAAATGAAAAGTGGACAGGTTGGTAGCTGTGAAGAAAGAGAAGATTGATAATAACGTCATCTGAACTCAGTGAGAAGGGGTGAAAGAACCACATGAAGTCAAATCAAACAGGAATCTCAGTCAGACAAAGAGAATACATTTATAGATAAAGTAGAATAAAGGGGGCAACAGGAGAGAGGAAGTCGTAATGACCAGGTGAAGAATCGGTCACAATCATTTAAATAGCACTCTACATGTGAGTGGAAAACATCTGGTCTATGTGAGGTATGCAATCAAGCAGAAAGAGTTGAACATGTGCTGAGTGTTTAACACACACAGAGCAGAACATGATGTCAGAGATGGAGAGAGAGGGACCTCAGGAAGAAGAGATACAGAGAGAGAGAGAGACGCCTGTTCACATGTATGTTCAGAAACAAGTCTGTTGCTGGTCTGTTAAAACCAGCAGATGGCAGTAATGCAACTTTTTAGATACCAGCTGCCAATAAAATCAACCCCAAAAAACAAGTCTAACCTGAATGTTTTATTGTGAAGGGTCAGCCGGATGTGTTAAATGACCTCGCTGTGAAGTGACGTTATCAGAGTAGTGTGTTCCGGGAAAGTGTATAGATCGTTAATAAATGTTCTTTGTGTCTCTGTGCTGTTTCAGACTTTATCACAGGTGACCGGCTGTTAGAAGAAATGCAGTCCGGGACACACTCACCCCTGGACGGGTAAACTCTCCGCGGTGTCTCCGGTCCCGGTAAGTTTGGGCTCTGTCTTTGTCTCATCACGCCGGGCCTGAAGCCTGCTGCCGCGCCACCAAACTCCATGAAAGTTCTCCCCCATTCAATCAAAACATTGAATATAGTGACATTTAGGACTCTTAAGAATAAATGAAGACACTTTTACTGATATTATAAACTCCCTCTTAAATTCGGAATCCACAAAAAACCAATAAATAACACCGTGTAGATGAAGATGTGATATTTGCTGACTGGTTCGACTGTTTAAAGTTGTGGAGCAGTTTGGACATGTTGAGCTCTTAAAGTTGATATTTTATCAAATTAAAAGGTTTGTTAATGGAGGAAATGTGGCCGAAGTAAAGAGAAATCGCCGTTAATGATATAAAGTCCTAAATGTGGGACCTGTGGTGTTCAACGGTCTGTTTTTAAACTCAAACATTAAATGTGACTGATTGTTAACGGAGTTTAACCGGGCCGAGCTACCTAGCATTGTGGCTAAGCTAAGCTAACCCTGACCTTTCTGCGGCGCGGGGTGAAAGGTCATCCGGCTGTCTGTGTGATGTGACCGCCGATTTAATTAATTAATAAACAATTAATTTATAGTTAAATACTCGATGTCATTGTCATTAACGGCTGCCATCTTCCCTACCGGTAATTAAATTCAAGCTTTTTTTAGCTATTGTCAATCTAACGTGACTTAAGTTGAATGATTTGATTTTTAGTTTTATAAATAAAATAAAGCAGTTCATTCAAATTTATAAATAAAATAAATGAGTTTATTGAAGTTTCATAAATGAAAGTGGAGAACTGTTCAAACAGCTCAGTTAAATGAACATGCTGCACACACACATGCTCAAACAGGTGTGTGTTTGTGTGGTGGGGTACTAACTGTGTGGGAGGTTCAGTGCCTTGCTTAAGGGCACCTCAGACCTTTTAGATGTGTCTCGATGTTAGAGTGATGATGAATGAAACTGTAGAAGAAGAAGTCTGGTTTTTCGAGTTGCCCGGGTCCCTTCTGGTTCTGGTTGTTGAAGTCATAAAGAATGGATCAAAAGAAGCTCAAAGTTTATTCCTTGTTGGAATGATTTAGTTCTGAGGTATAGACCTGTTGCACTGATGCATTGTGGGTAGTGAAGGGTTAAATGAAAGGCTGTTCTAAACATTGATGTGGTCGTTCTCAGCTGTGATGGAGGAGCCCCCGGGGAGTGTGGATGACCTCCAGCCTCAGGACCTCTCCACCTCCAGCCTCCCTGCTGTCATCGACCTGACGAGGAGAGGACAGGACTCTGTCATAAGCCCCGCCCCCCTCGATGCCCTGCGGAGGGTCTCGAGATCCGCCTGTTATCAGAATTCTGTAACCAGCAGCCCCGCCTCCTCTGACATCACGGTCCAACCCGGGGATCAGTTCCAACCGGACCACGCCTTCTCCCACCACACCGTCACTCTGTCCTACGTGAGCAGGTCTCATGTCTTGTCCCCCCGTGAGCCCCAGTCCTTCAGCATGCCCCCCGTCAGCAGGCTGACCCTCCACCCCCCCTGTGACCCTGAGAAGGGACTCGGGGAGACACTACAGTACGTGCAGCAGGTGGAGGGGCCGATGGACCTCGCCGCTCAGACGCTTCTTCAGTCGTTGTCTCAGGGCGGAGCGGGGACAGAGGGCGGGGCTTACCTCACACAGTGTAACGGCAGAGACGCGTCCTGTGGCGTGGACTTGGATAAACATGTTGTGGAGGAACCGAGGACGTGTTGGGGTCTGGAGAACGGTCAGAAAGACACCTGGTCCAGTCCAGCAGTCGGTGCTGAATCGCCCCCTTCGTCTCTTCCTCCCTCCATGGGGGACGAGGACATGAGCGGGGACTCTGAGGTGATCTTCCTCTTCTCTAAGGACAAGGAGCAGGTGGTGGTCCCAGGCAACAGGGGGGTCAGAGACCTGCGCAGGGACTACATGAGTCCTCTGGAGGACCCGGTGTCTCCTTCTCAGGACGGCGTGAACGAAGTCTTCGTCTTGCCTCGGGCCTCCTGCTCCCCCAGCGGAGACGACTCGTTCCTGGGGCCGGAGGAGGCGGGGCCTGTCCTCAGTGTTACCACAGGTTTAGATTCCAGTGATGAACAGAGACGGGGACAGACGGTGGAGACGATCGACCTGACGGAGGACGATTCAGAAAGTAAAGCTCCTGTTCATGTTAACGGGAACACAAAGACACTACAGAGGACGTTCAAAGGAAGGAAAGCGTCCCAGCGCCCCGGCAGAGCGCCGCGCCTACAGGCTCTAGTGATGGACATAAAGTCCAGCAGGTATGAAGTGTCGGGATGTTTTCGCACTCAGAAGAAAATACCTCAATCAGCTGCGAGCGACTCTGAGTCGGCTCCGAGGACAGACGGCGAGTCAGGAGGACGAAAGAAAAGACGAGCGAGTGAGTCTGTCTCTGCAAACCCAAAACAAGCCGTCAGTCCGAGGACGCGAGGTCGCAGGGTCGAGATGAACAAGCACAAAGTGTCTACCTCTGATTCTGGACTCATCAACGGCTCGGACCAGTCTCCCAGTCCTCAGGCCAGAAACTCCAAGAGGGCAGCCTCGGGACAAAACCATGTGCCCAGATCTCCAACAGAGCCCTCTGGACCCCCTCCCCCCTCGGAGCCCTCTGGACCCCCTCCCCCCTCGGAGCCCTCTGGACCCCCTCCACTCTCGGAGCCCTCTGGACCCCCTCCCCCCTCGGAGCCCTCTGGACCCTCGGAGCCCTCTGGACCCCCTCCACCCTCGGAGCCCTCTGGACCCCCTCCACCCTCGGAGCCCTCTGGACCCCCTCCACCCTCGGAGCCCTCTGGACCCCCTCCACCCTCGGAGCCCTCTGGACCCCCTCCCCCCTCAGAGCCCTCTGGACCCCCTCCCCCCTCAGAGCCCTCTGGACCCCCTCCACCCTCATCATCAAAAAGTGGGTCTCCAAAGAAAGGTAAAGCTGCAGGTCAGAGAGCGTCAGTGAAGACTCCGCCCCCTCGTCGTCGGCGGCGGCAGCGGCAACACACACCCAGCTGCTCCTCCTCCTTGTTCGCTCCCAAAGAGCCGGAGATCAAACTGAAGTATGTGAACTTCCGGGAGGAGAGACGGGAGCTGAGGGTGGACACTTTCTCGCCGTATGTGCGTGTGGAGCGTGAGCCGTCCTCGCCGTCTCTCTGCTCGCTCATAAACTACCCGGAGGAGGTCCGACAGCAGAACACCAAGCAGAAGTCTCAGCCCACCTCCTTCATCTCTGCTGCCGTCCCCAGCACGTCCTGTCTGCTGCTGGGCCGGGCGTCCACGCACGGACAGCACCGCCGCTCGCTCGTCTGCTGCCTGTGTGGATGCTCCGCCAACGCCATGGACCTGGGAGACCTCCACGGACCCTACTACCCCGAGGGCTACCAGCTGAGCTCCAAAACCAAGGCCAGCAACAAAGAGGACGGGAACGGCTTCAGCGACTCCGACTCCTCGTCCTGCAGCGTCAGGGGCCGGGGGAGGAAGTGCTCCTCCACACCTCGGCCCCTCAAGACCCCCTGCTGGAACGGGGACAGTATGGGCAGCCCTGCAGCGAAGCGGGCGCGGTCTGCTGCTGGCTGTGCAGAGTCCGAGGACTGGTACAGCCCCCCTGTGCTCCCCCTGGAGCCCTGTGAGTACTGGCTCCATGAGGACTGTGGGGTGTGGTCTGCAGGCGTGTTCCTGGTGAGGGGCCGAGTGTACGGGCTGGAGGAGGCGGTGAGGGCGGCGCACCACGCGGTAAGATAATCTCACATTCATCTTTAAATGAAGGGAGCAGTTTGAGTGACTGATGGGGGGTCAGCCTGGGATGTGTGGCTCCGCCTCCTGTAGTGCTACACATTGATCATGAAACGAGGCTCGCCGTGACCTCAGAGAGCAGCTGGTGACCTTGAGCTGCTGTGTTTCAGACGTGTTCAGCCTGTCACCGCTCAGGAGCCTCACTGGGCTGCTTCTTCAAAGGCTGTCCCAACAACTACCACTACAGGTGTGCTGTGCAGGCAGGTGAGTGTCCACACACACACACACTCTCACACACACACACACACACACACACTCTCTCACTCACTCACTCACTCACACACTCTCTCTCTCACTCACACACTCACTCACTCACTCACTCACTCACTCACTCACTCACACACTCTCTCTCACTCACTCACTCACTCACTCACTCACTCACTCACTCACTCACTCACTCACTCACTCACTCACTCACTCACTCACACACTCTCTCTCTCACTCACTCACTCACTCACTCTCTCACTCACTCACTCACTCACTCACTCACTCTCTCACTCACTCACTCACTCACACACTCACTCACTCACACACTCTCTCTCTCACTCACTCACTCACTCACTCACTCACTCACTCACTCACTCACTCACTCACTCACTCTCTCTCTCTCTCTCTCACTCACTCACTCACTCACTCACTCACTCACTCACTCACATACTCACTGTGTGTGTGTGTGTGTGTGTTCCTTGGGGCTGCTCCTGTGTGGGAGGTGGAACCTTCCGGATGAATCCCAGCCTTGACCTCCTGTTCTGTTCTCTTTCTGCAGACTGCGTCCTGATTGAAGAAAACTTCTCCATGAAGTGTAGAAAGCACCGGGTGAGCACAAACAGAACCAACAGCTGGACTCTAAACACACACACAGAAAGTTCAGAACGATAAAGATGTTCTGACTGAACCCGTCTCTGATCCTTCTCTGCAGAACAAGACATTCAAAGCTCCTGCAGGGACCCGCTGTGACCACAGGTGACAGCCTGACCAAGAAGCCTCATGAGGTCAGTGACTGTCCCCATCACACAGGCTGTCTGCACCAGTACAGGCTGTCTGCACCAGTACAGGCTGTCTGCACCAGTACAGACTGTCTACACCAGTACAGACTGTCTGCACCAGTACAAGACCGTCTGTCTGCACCAGTACAAGACCGTCTGTCTGCACCAGTACAGGCTGTCTGCACCAGTACAGGCTGTCTGCACCAGTACAGGCTGTCTGCACCAGTACAGACTGTCTGCACCAGTACAAGACCGTCTGTCTGCACCAGTACAAGACCGTCTGTCTGCACCAGTACAAGACCGTCTGTCTGCACCAGTACAGGCTGTCTGCACCAGTACAGGCTGTCTGCACCAGTACAGTCTGTCTGTCTGTCTGTCTGCACCAGTACAGTCTGTCTGTCTGCACCAGTACACACACACACACACACACACACACACACACACACACACACACACACACACACACACAGTCCAAGCAGGAACATGAACTTTAAGTGATTTCCCTCCAACACGGTTTGAATTACTGTAAATTCTAGCAGCTACTTTTTGTCACGTTTGTCACTTTTTTTAAAACTGCGGCTTTTAAAACGATGCTGCTTATTTATGGATCTTTTATGGGGGACAATGAGCTTCTGCCGCAAAAACATTTGACTTCGTCACATCGGATCTTAATATCAGTCATTTTGCGCTTCATGCACGCACCCTCATGATGGAAAACACACGGAGAAATACATATGATGTAGCTTTCAAGTTAAAGGCGATCGAGCTGGCTGTCAAAGAAGCTAACAGAGCTGCTGCACGTTAAGATGACACTGACAGCGACAACAGAGACTGAGGAAGTGAGTAATGAAGTCATTCTGAGGCAGTGAATGGATGGACTTTCATCAGCCGTGTTACAGACACTGATAAAGGATTTACAGTAGACTTCATATTTGTGGATGTTACCAGTAGTACGTATTTCATTAAAAGTTAAAATAATGTCTTTGTGTCCCGTCTGTCTGTGTAAATAGCTCTTGTTATAGCGTGGACACAAGTGCGGCTTATATATGTACTAATACATTTATTTACTTATTTTTAGCCGGTGTGGCTTAATGGTCCGGAATTTACGATAATTAAAATACATTCTTCTTCATCCAGACACCCTCCACGCCATCCTGCAGGCTCTCCACGCCATCCTGCAGGCTCTCCACGCCATCCTGCAGGCTCTCCACGCCATCCTGCAGGCTCTCCACGCCATCCTGCAGGCTCTCCACGCCATCCTGCAGGCTCTCCACGCCATCCTGCAGGCTCTCCACGCCATCCTGCAGGCTCTCCACGCCGTCCTGCAGGCTCTCCACGCCATCCTGCAGGCTCTCCACGCCATCCTGCAGGCTCTCCACGCCGTCCTGCAGGCTCTCCACGCCATCCTGCAGGCTCTCCACGCCATCCTGCAGGCTCTCCACGCCGTCCTGCAGGCCCTCCACGCCATCCTGCAGGCTCTCCACGCCATCCTGCAGGCCCTCCTCTTCCCGCCTCATCTGGACCAGGAATCTTCAGACGGACAGCTAACACCATGAACCTTAACTGTGTGTGTGTGTGTGTGTGTGTGTGTGTGTGTGTGTGTGTGTGTGTGTGTGTGTGTGTGTGTGTGTGTGTGTGTGTGTGTATTTATACTAAGATTCTTTGGACAGGATTAAATATGAATAACAATCAAAGATATTTAATTTTTATAAAGTATTTGTTTATTTATTGCGAGTGTGTTTTTAAGTTATTGGTGAAGACGGACTGTTCTGGAAGGCTCAGACCACGGTGACCGTGTGATGTCACTCTGACATCACAGACGCCAGCGTGCGTCACCTCTGACGTTTCCTGTCTGTAGACGCCAGATTAGAGCGCCACTTTGGTTGTCGTGACAACGATCTGGATACCAGGGTAACAAAGATCAGGCACTGCAGGTGTCAGATGACATAACGGACAGGTGTGTTGGACCTATCAGAGGTGAATAAGGTGATGATGTCACAAGTTGTTGCC
>NC_136711.1:503468-515968 GCF_947650265.1 Symphodus melops | reverse complement strand
GCGTCCCAGAGGATAGCCTCGCATCCCCAACAAATGTTTGTGGTTTATTTAGAGTTTGTGTGAATACTGTAATTTATCATTTGAAAAATGAATAAAAACAAATAAAACAAACACGTCGTAGCCTCAAAACATAAAACCAAGGCAGGTGATTTAGCAGATGGGCGAAGCACGCATTGAACATTTGATCCTACTTTGCTCCACTTCCTGCTCCTGCACAATATGTAACGCTAGCAAAGAGGTGTGATTGTTTTTGTAGTCCCTGAACATCCATGTGTGGACTCGATCCAAACCTGGAAACGAGTGTGAGGAACCTCATGGGGCTCATACAGGTGATGGGGACACTTTGTTTCTTGGTATCTATCTCCCATGAGCTCAAGGTCGAGCCTGGTCTTGGAGCGGGTGGTGACTGGCGTTGGGAACCCGAAATCTCAGAGGTTGCTCGCCTTAAAAGTTGAGCAACCCAACTGCAGCAGCAAGAAAAAGTGATGAGCTTTTGATGAAACTACATGTCAGTCTGAGGAGTCGACTGCTCTGTTTTCAGTCAGTTTTAGTTTTTTAGCATCTAAAGGCAAAAATAAAGCAACAAGCTGAACTGTTTCCTTTTCAAAGTCACTCTGTCAGCGGGTCAAGGTCATCTGGTGAGAAGTGTGAGCGTCTCATCACACAGCAGCCTTCAGATACGAGGACAGAGAGCAAACAACCCTGCAGATATAATTCAGAACTGATGGAGACGTAACGTTAGCCTGTATTGTTAAACTACACCAGTCTATAACGAGCTGCAGACCAAATTCTTTCATATTGCCGCTTTACTTACAAACACACCATGCTAATAAAGTTAGCACTAGTGTTAGCGGGTGATACTGTTTGGTCATTATGATCTTTCCATAATACAAAAACAAGCCATGACTAAAAGGAGCAGTCTGTAGCTCCGCCCCCTAGTGTTTATAATGAGTACTGCAGTCTAACCTCTAATCATCACAGAGAGCTGTCTCCGCCCCTCCTATCACACAGGTCAGCATGTGGTGGACACTGTAGCTTCAGTGTTTAGCCAGCTCTGCATGTGGTGGACACTGTAGCTTCAGTGTTTAGCCAGCTCTGCATGTGGTGGACACTGTAGCTTCAGTGTTTAGCCAGCTCTGCATGTGGTGGACACTGTAGCTTCAGTGTTTAGCCAGCTCTGCATGTGGTGGACACTGTAGCTTCAGTGTTTAGCCAGCTCTGCATGTGGTGGACACTGTAGCTTCAGTGTTTAGCCAGCTCTGCATGGGTCTGTAAAGCTTTCTGCGTTCTAACCTCTCTCCATGTTTCATCTCCAACATTGATCCTAGTTTGAGCAGCTTTCTGCTGCTGGAGCTTATTAGAAACATGCAGAGGCTTTTTAGCTCGGGTACAATCACTTCTATCTGAAGCAGTTCCACTGCCCGCTTCCATCGCTGCAACACCTGTTCACCTGATAACTGCTCTCATATCTGGCAAACCCAGGGGCGTCCAAAACGGCCTTCAAAGCCCCGCCTACCTTCTCTGGTCCAATCAGATCCAGAGCATTCAGGAGCAGAATCTAAAGTTAGAAGGAGGACATACTGGCTGCTGCATTGTTGTCAGAGAAGCTTCAACACAGCAGGTTTCCTTCATGATCACACAGGAAGAGAGCAGCTCTCTGATTGGCTGACTGATCACAGAGGAAGAGAGCAGCTCTCTGATTGGCTGACTGATCACAGAGGAAGAGAGCAGCTCTCTGATTGGTCCTTTAACTTCAACATGTTTCCTTCATGTCTGATCACAGAGGAAGAGAGCGTCATCATCTCACTCCCTACACAGCGCTCCGATTGGTCCTTTAGAAATGAACAAAATTGCTCTCTACCTACTTTGATCAGATGTTTTGATCTAAAGGATTTCGGTAAAGAGCTCTGACACTGGGGTTTACATGCTGCACCTGAATGTCTCATTGTTCTGTTCGATGAGGCATCTTCAGTCTGCAGTGCTGAGAGAAGTCCCACCTCTAATATAAAAATGTTGTTTGTCATCCTCTGTCTCATGATGAGTGTTTCTGAATCTGTAAATTTAAAGTGAAGCTCAGAGTGACTCCATCCTGTTTCATCATGTCAGGACTTAAGACTCTGATTTTCTAACAAACAACCTGCAGACTATTCCTCTATACATGCTGTCTGTTAGCATAGTGTGGTTACCAGGATGTTGCATCACAGGATGGACGCCAGCTGTCGTCTCCAGAGGCTGATCTCTACAAACCGTCAGTGAGACGATGCGTGCCCCGTTAGGGGGGGGGGGGGGGGGTGACATGGAGCTACAGGTCGGACTCGAACCCTTGTCATCTGTTTGGAGGACTATGTCGTAGGCGTACATGTGGCGCAGCCTAACCACGAGGCCATCTGCGCCCTTTTGAATGTATTTTAATACAAAACAGCTGCAAGCTACAGATGTGTGAAAGACAAACGGACCCTGAGTCAGTCAGCTGACAGAGAAGAGTTTATTCTACAGGACAGAAAAGGAGGAATAAAAAACATGAAAGATTTAAAACATTCAGTTTGTCTCCTGGATCGTTTCAAACACGGAGACTGAGTAAAAAAAACTGAGCGAGCCGCGGCCAATAAAACGCTTCAAAACTGGAATGTGCAACATTTGATCAGGAAGAGACGAAAGAACAGACGAGTCAGTGCACGGAGGTTAACACACACACACACACACACACACACACACAGGTGTTCACACAAACAGGTAGAGGGAGAGCTCCTTGGTGTGCAGGTGCTGAGCCAGATTCTGGATGCGACACAGGCGGACGCTGTGCGAGTCTCCGGCGCTGTACACTCGAAAGATGTGATATCTGTCTCTCTCCTTCAGGGCGAAGTCCAGCTCGTTAGCCGACAGGTGGATGAACGAGCGCTCCTTCTTTATGGTGGACTTCACCTCCACGTAGACCACCCTCGGCCCCCCTGCTGGGTCGAAGGTCAGCCTGAAGTCGTACGGCTGGCCGCTCTCTCCGCTCTGATTGCACCACAGGATGTGGGCGGGGCATCCAGGGTCGCCGCTGTCCCTCCAGTGACACAGGAAGGAGTTAACCAGCTGCTCCCCCCACTCCCCAATGGCGGTGCAGTCTGTGTGGTCGTCCGACAGCACCACCTGCAGGAGGAGAGAGGCATTACGAACAGCTCCCTGATATGAGGAGGCGTGCCGAGGACCGTGTTCTCACCGTGTTCGGTCTCTGGCAGCGGAGCTCCATGTCCTCCAGCGGCGTCTTAGAGCTCCACATGGGGAAGTCCAGGTTCAGGGGTGGGCGCTGAGACTCTGCAGAGGCTGCAGTCCCCTGAAACACAGAGGAGAGGAGCACGGCGTCGGGGACGGAGCTGGGGGGGGGGGGGGGGGGGGGGTGTTAGTCACAGCGAGTGGAGCAGAGACAGTTTAAGGTTTAATATGAGGAGGAGAAGAAGAAGGAGCGTACAGGCCGTTAGCTGCTGACTCAGCAGGAGGTCTGAGGTCAGACTCTGCTCCTTCAGTCTCTCTCTGCAGACGGCTCTCTGTCAGACAGGAACAAACCTTTCATCAGTGTGACACCTCACACACACACACACACACACACACACACACACACACATCAGCTGATGGAGCTGTTGTGTTCAGGAACAGTAAACTACCATCAGCTCTGGGTGTGTGTGCCTGTGAGTCCATGGGATAAGCAAACCCCTCCCCCCTCGACTTAATATCCAATCACAATACTCTAAAGTTGGGTAAGCTGACAACACACGTCCACGTGTCGGAGTAATGCAGCGTGCGGAGAACACACACACAAATCAAAACTTCACGAGCCGGTTCTTTAACCGTACGTTCCATCAAACCACCGTCTCTGCGCTCAGGAAGGACACGAGCCAATCACAGTTGAGGATTCTCCGGGTCCTCCCATGTGATTGTATAATCAGCTGTGGCAGTGAGGGAGAAGGTTAAAGGTCACCACTGGACTGATGTGCAGAGTGACATCACACACCTGCTCATATACATGAACTGTTTGAAACAGGAAGTGAGTGAGACACCTGGGCTTGCAGGATGGTCAGTGGTCACTGCTGCAGGGTTCTGTTGTCCAGGATGGACCAGGTCTATCTGTGGGCCGGGCTGATCTGCAGGTCTGCTGCTCCTGATTGGCTGGATCCCTTCAAAGCTGCTCCTGATTGGCTGGATCCCTTCACAGCTGCTCCTGATTGGCTGGTTCCCTTCACAGCTGCTCCTGATTGGCTGGTTCCCTTGGCAGCTGCCTGGACTCTGGGAGGTGATGTTGCTGCCTCCTCGGGGGATGACGTCTCTCTCTGGGTCTCTGTCTTTGGGCGCTGCAGGAGGAGGCCACATCTTCATGACGGCCTCCACAACGCCTCCTCCTTCTGCAGGAGCTGTTAGCACGGAGAAAATATGTTCAGTAAGAAACGTGAGGAGGTTTTCAGACTCCTCCTCCTCCTCCTCTTCATACCTGTACGGCTGCCTCCTGTGTTCTGAATGGAAGCTCGAGGAGGCCAGCACACCAGCGTCTCCTCCCAGTCCTCCTGTGCAGGACGAGCCTGCACTTCCTGTGAGCTGACGGAGGGTTTACTCCTCGACAGGACTGAAGCAAAAAAAAATCAAACAGTTAAAACCACAGAAGAAGAAAAAGAACAGAAGCTGTGAAACAAAGAGGCGATTAAAGCTGGATTCTGCTCTCGTTCTCTTATGTCATAAAACATTCTTTTGATCATTTTAATCCTTGTAGAAGTGTGTGTGTGTGTGTGTGTGTGTGTGTGTGTGTGTGTGTGTGTGTGTGTGTGTGTGTGTTTGCTGCAGCGAGGATCTGCTCTCTCTCTTTGAGCCCTGGTAACAGCTGCTCTTTAATGTCTGCACACACAACAGTGAACAAACTGAATTAGCATATCTGAGAAACACACCAGCAATCAGTGTGTGTGTGTGTGTGTGTGTGTGTGTGTGTGTGTGTGAGTGAGTATGTGAGGGTGTGTGTGTGAGTGTGAGTGTGTGTGTGAGTGTGTGTGTGTGTGTGTGTGTGTGTGTGTGTGAGAGTGAGTATGTGAGGGTGTGTGTGTGAGTGTGAGTGTGTGTGTGAGTGTGTGTGTGTGTGTGTGTGAGTGAGTATGTGAGGGTGTGTGTGTGAGGGTGTGTGTGTGTGAGTGTGAGTGTGTGTGTGTGTGTGTGAGTGAGTATGTGAGGGTGTGTGTGTGTGAGGGTGTGTGTGTGTGTGTGTGTGTGTGTGTGTGTGTGTGTGTGTGAGTGAGTATGTGAGGGTGTGTGTGTGAGGGTGTGTGTGTGAGTGTGTGTGTGTGTGTGTGCTGCACATTGTGAATAAAATAGAAAGATGATGCAAAGCAGGTCAGACTGCAGAGATAAGATGTCACAGCTGTAGAAATATATTAAAGATTCTCTACATTTAACGCACAAGACACATTCACACAGTGATGGTAGAGGCTGCTGCAGAGTCCATCAGTATGAACTCATCCATTCACACACTGATGGTAGAGGCTGCTGCAGAGTCCATCAGTATGAACTCATCCATTCACACACTGATGGTAGAGGCTGCTGCAGAGTCCATCAGTATGAACTCATCCATTCACACACTGATGGTAGAGGCTGCTGCAGAGTCCATCAGTATGAACTCATCCATTCACACACTGATGGTAGAGGCTGCTGCAGAGTCCATCAGTATGAACTCATCCATTCACACACTGATGGTAGAGGCTGCTGCAGAGTCCATCAGTATGAACTCATCCATTCACACACTGATGGTAGAGGCTGCTGCAGAGTCCATCAGTATGAACTCATCCATTCACACACTGATGGTAGAGGCTGCTGCAGAGTCCATCAGTATGAACTCATCCATTCATGCTCACAGTGGCAGCAGCAGGGTGATGTGTACTCTCAGACTGAAGTACCACGCTGCAGCAGCTTTGCATGAGTTCCAATGTAGCCGAGTTAAGAACTGAGTGAGTTGATGCTATTTTTACGCTCTCTCAGGTTTTTGTGGAGATGTTTTTCACCTGAAGTTGTTCATACATGCCGCTGACGCTGGACTGTTAGCTATGCAGCTTAGATTATTGGACGTGTAGTCAACATACCTCTGTCCAGATTCTCCTCTGGTTTGGGCGGCTCTGGAACCTCCCACAGCTCCTCCTCAGCAGGCAGCTCTCTGATGTCCTCCTTCTGCAGGTATCTTGGCAGAGATCGGGGGTCCAAATCCTGCACAGATATCAGCCAGCTGGACAATAGAACACTGACAAGAAGTCTCCAACGGAAACGGCTGTAACGTCTGCAGCAGGTAAACAGGCTGTAACGTCTGCAGCAGGTAAACAGACTGTAACGTCTGCAGGTAAACAGGCTGTAACGTCTGCAGCAGGTAAACAGGCTGTAACGTCTGCAGCAGGTAAACAGGCTGTAACGTCTGCAGCAGGTAAACAGACTGTAACGTCTGCAGCAGGTAAACAGGCTGTAACGTCTGCAGCAGGTAAACAGACTGTAACGTCTGCAGCAGGTAAACAGACTGTAACGTCTGCAGCAGGTAAACAGGCTGTAACGTCTGCAGCAGGTAAACAGGCTGTAACGTCTGCAGCAGGTAAACAGACTGTAACGTCTGCAGCAGGTAAACAGGCTGTAACGTCTGCAGCAGGTAAACAGACTGTAACGTCTGCAGCAGGTAAACAGACTGTAACGTCTGCAGCAGGTAAACAGGCTGTAACGTCTGCAGCAGGTAAACAGACTGTAACGTCTGCAGCAGGTAAACAGGCTGTAACGTCTGCAGCAGGTAAACAGGCTGTAACGTCTGCAGCAGGTAAACAGGCTGTAACGTCTGCAGCAGGTAAACAGGCTGTAACGTCTGCAGCAGGTAAACAGACTGTAACGTCTGCAGCAGGTAAACAGCCTGTAACGTCTGCAGCAGGTAAACAGGCTGTAACGTCTGCAGCAGGTAAACAGGCTGTAACGTCTGCAGCAGGTAAACAGGCTGTAACGTCTGCAGCAGGTAAACAGACTGTAACGTCTGCAGCAGGTAAACAGACTGTAACGTCTGCAGCAGGTAAACAGGCTGTAACGTCTGCAGCAGGTAAACAGACTGTAACGTCTGCAGCAGGTAAACAGGCTGTAACGTCTGCAGCAGGTAAACAGGCTGTAACGTCTGCAGCAGGTAAACAGGCTGTAACGTCTGCAGCAGGTAAACAGGCTGTAACGTCTGCAGCAGGTAAACAGACTGTAACGTCTGCAGCAGGTAAACAGGCTGTAACGTCTGCAGCAGGTAAACAGACTGTAACGTCTGCAGGTAAACAGGCTGTAACGTCTGCAGCAGGTAAACAGACTGTAACGTCTGCAGCAGGTAAACAGGCTGTAACGTCTGCAGCAGGTAAACAGACTGTAACGTCTGCAGCAGGTAAAGAGGCTGTAACGTCTGCAGCAGGTAAACAGACTGTAACGTCTGCAGCAGGTAAACAGGCTGTAACGTCTGCAGCAGGTAAACAGGCTGTAACGTCTGCAGCAGGTAAACAGACTGTAACGTCTGCAGCAGGTAAACAGGCTGTAACGTCTGCAGCAGGTAAACAGGCTGTAACGTCTGCAGCAGGTAAACAGACTGTAACGTCTGCAGCAGGTAAACAGACTGTAACGTCTGCAGCAGGTAAACAGGCTGTAACGTCTGCAGGTAAACAGGCTGTAACGTCTGCAGCAGGTAAACAGACTGTAACGCCTGCAGCAGGTAAACAAACATTATGTCGCAGACTAGATCTCTCTCTGTACGGATTCTCTGATGATGTCATGTGGACATAATAAGATGGGAGGTGTCAGAGCGACTGCAGAGTGAGAATCATTTCATCACACAGGCACTAAGTTTGACTTTGAGTCTGCTGTCTTATCGTTAAAGTAAAACCACTCAGTTCTATTGAACAGACAAATATACATTGTATAACATTGGGGGGGGGGGAAGGGGGGTCATCTGAACCGAGAGGATCAAAGCTACGCCTCGTTAACCTTTGAACTCTGTGACTGCACAGAAACTACCGATCGACTCCAGAGAGACGAGAGAATTATCATGTAAACCGTGACTCCCTCAGGGAAGGCAGCCTCTTATAGGAGCTCCCATCAGCTGTGTGTGTGTGTGTGTGTGTGTGTGTGTGTGTGTGTGTGTGTGTGTGTGTGTGTGTGTGTGTGTGTGTGTGTGTGTGTGTGTGTGTGGATCAGGGATCAAATCTCACTGACATTGATCGAGGTAATCAGGCCACTCAGGAAACGCATCAGCTCCTTCCTGTGTCCGATCTCAGTACAGAACAGTTTCACCAGCTCCCTGAAACACACACACGCACACACACACACACACACACACACACACACACATCAGTTAGACTCACATGACAGATCAATGTCTTTTACTGTTCCAGTTCTTCTCAGGCTGATGTTTTTGACAGGTCTGGTTGGAAGTTGTTACCTGCAGACGTCCAGCTTGGCAGACAGGTGGTCTTTCTGGATGTACAGCTCCTTCTGGTCCTTCAGCAGACAGATGACGTCCTGCAGCTCCGGCGGCACCTCCTCCTCGCTCTCTGCGGCGTCCAGCTGGTAGCGGATGTACAGCTTCCCCACCTGCACACGGTCAGGAAACAGCATGTCAGAGTTGACCTGGAACAGGTGAGCAGGTATTAACCCTTTGTGAACACAGCGAGTCTCTGACCTGACAGAACTGCAGCTTCCTGATCCTCTCTGCGATGCCGCTGTCGCTCAGCTCAGCATAAAGCTCAGTCAGCTCGTCGTGGTGGAACAGGAAGCGCTGGATGTAGGGGACCACAGAGCGCACCATGGCCTGCATGGCGGGGCAGGGTCTCAGGTTCTCTGTCTGAGGCTCCGTCCTCACACAGTCAGACAGCTGTTTGATGCCACAGATCTCCAGGAACAGGAAGCGCTCCGTCTCGCTGAAGGTGGGTTCACTGTTAGCTCGATCTGTGTGAGTTGAGAGGGAAGGTGGGAAACAGACTTTAAGCTTGTTGTTCTGTAAAGTCACTCGCTTTGCTCCCTGCATGAACTGATTCTCTCCCCGCGCTCCACAGTAAAGCCAAACACCAACGCGGTACTTAGTTCAGTCAGGGTTTCATCTGACCGCCGACACGTTTTGGGAAGAAGAGAAACATTTCTGAAACATATTTTTACCAAATTTTGTTGTTAATAAAATATTTGTACAAAAATGTAAATGTAGCAACGTAAAGGGTCATATAGTGCGTTTCATTAGCAGGTGACTCTGAAAGCAGGTTCATCAGAGAGACTGAAGGAGAGGTATTTCTTCAGTTTTATTTGCTCAGAAGTTTCCGGAGCTCCAGGACTGCTTCATGCAGCCCAGACCATCTCCACATATTCAGCTTCTCCCAACTTATCTGACATCTGATTATTGTTAAAAAAATATGAACGGATTTTATTTACAGAAGGTTAATTTTTGTGTGCTGATGATGACTTTTCAGTTTCAGTGTGACATCACGTCTCAGTCGAGCCTTCAGCACCAGCTCTCATCCGGCTGTCATTATAAGTGAACATGTCAGAGGTCCGCGGGTTCAGTCGAGAGCAGTGCTACCTGCGTTCAGTACCTGGGTTACATATATATCAGCTCACTGGGTCAGTCACATATATTAACACTGATGAGTTTGTGTGAAGACGCAGCAGCGTACCAGAGCTCCCCGTCCTCCTCACGGCGTTCTTCTTGTCTGCAGGCGGCAGGTTGAGCAGACACACCTGCCTGTGAGCTTTAAACACTTTCTCCAGCTCCTTGTTGTTAGAGATCATCGGCCTGCGAGCCAGACTCACCCAGCTGTTCTCTTTGGTGGGAAAGATCCTCTTATCAGACACCATCCCTGCACACAGAGGACACGGGGTTAACTGAAGCACCGTGTGTGTGTGTGTGTGTGTGTGTGTGTGTGCAGATCTCACCTTTCAGAGTGGAGCAGTAAGCGTGGTTGAGTGAAGGC
Source organism: Symphodus melops (assembly GCF_947650265.1). Lineage (NCBI taxonomy): Eukaryota > Metazoa > Chordata > Actinopteri > Labriformes > Labridae > Symphodus > Symphodus melops. Next base: position 506,006 of record NC_136711.1, on the reverse strand, counting down.
GGAGCTACGTTGTCCTGCTCTCCTGACACTGGGACCAAACACTTCTGAGCTGTGGAAACATGTTACATGACATCTCATTCAGCGTTATCTTATCTCCACGTCTAACCTCTGACCTCTATGACCTCTGACCTTTATACCCTCTGACCTCTATAACCTCTATACCCTCTGACCTCTATACCCTCTGACCTCTATCACCTTTGACCTCTATGGCTTCTGACCTCTATACCCTCTGACCTCTATAACCTCTATACCCTCTGACCTCTATACCCTCTGACCTCTATCACCTTTGACCTCTATGGCTTCTGACCTCTATGGCTTCTGACCTCTATGGCTTCTGACCTCTATGGCTTCTGACCTCTATACCCTCTGACCTCTATACCCTCTGACCTCTATGACCTCTGACCTCCCTCCATCAGAAGAGAACGGGGACTCCTGACCTCCAGTCTCAGGACTTGTTCTGAGCTGGGACACTTAATGCCCCCCTTAACGAGCTGCTCTGATTGGACACTTTTGAGAGGATGTTAAACGAGCTCCTCTCTGATGTGGAGGATCTTGTTGTCGCTGACTTCAAACTTCTCAGACTCTTGATGTTCTGTTTTTCGTGAGTAAGCGACGCTCGCTCTCTGTCACTCGTTCTGTCACGTGACCTCACAGCAGAAGTTCTTCCAGGATTATTCAAGATCTGATCTCGTCTTCCAGTCTTACCGAGTCTGGCATAAAGCACGGAGACGTCCTGCAGCACCTCAGCGGTGGGACTTGGACACGATGAACAGACGAGCTCTAACAGACCCACGTACTGGTTCATGTTGGGACTCAGATCCACGTTGAGCAACTAGAACCAAAGAAACGAGCCCAGATGGAAGTTAGTTTGGACGACTACTAACATGTCCACAAATAAAACAGAAATAACAGAAGCACTTCCACAGACCCGATTTCAGCCACACTTGATATCAAACCTCATAAAGAGCCATGCATAGCTGTCATGGTTTGGTTTTTGTTCTGTGTTTGATCTTGTTTTAGTTCATTATTTCCCTCGTGTTCGGTGTATCTATGTTCCTAGTGTGTTTACTTTAGTCCGTAGTGTGTTTCCCTGTATCCTTGTGTTCTCCTATGTTGCCTGTTAGTTTATTTCCTGTCTTGTGTTTTAAGTCTTTAGTGTTTCCTGTTTTATTTTGTAGCTCTGGTTTTGGTGGTGTCAGTATCAGGTTTTACTTTGTACTTGTCTTCAGTGTTCTGGTCTTGTGTTCTTTGTTCCTTGTGTTTCCCGCCTTTCTGATGACCCTGATGTTCCTCACCTGTCTCGTTAGTCTCACCTGTGTCTGATGACCCTGATGTTCCTCACCTGTCTCGTTAGTCTCACCTGTGTCTGATTACCCTGATGTTCCTCACCTGTCTCGTTAGTCTCACCTGTGTCTGATGACCCTGATGTTCCTCACCTGTCTCGTTAGTCTCACCTGTGTCTGATGACCCTGATGTTCCTCACCTGTCTCGTTAGTCTCACCTGTGTCTGATGACCCTGATGTTCCTCACCTGTCTCGTTAGTCTCACCTGTGTCTGATGACCCTGATGTTCCTCACCTGTCTCGTTAGTCTCACCTGTGTCTGATTACCCTGATGTTCCTCACCTGTCTCGTTAGTATCACCTGTGTCTGATGACCCTGATGTTCCTCACCTGTCTCGTTAGTCTCACCTGTGTCTGATTACCCTGATGTTCCTCACCTGTCTCGTTAGTATCACCTGTGTCTGATTACCCTGATGTTCCTCACCTGTCTCGTTAGTCTCACCTGTGTCTGATGACCCTGATGTTCCTCACCTGTCTCGTTAGTCTCACCTGTGTCTGATGACCCTGATGTTCCTCACCTGTCTCGTTAGTCTCACCTGTGTCTGATGACCCTGATGTTCCTCACCTGTCTCGTTAGTCTCACCTGTGTCTGATGACCCTGATGTTCCTCACCTGTCTCGTTAGTCTCACCTGTGTCTGATGACCCTGATGTTCCTCACCTGTCTCGTTAGTCTCACCTGCGTCTGATGACCCTGATGTTCCTCACCTGTCTCGTTAGTCTCACCTGCGTCTGATGACCCTGATGTTCCTCACCTGTCTCGTTAGTCTCACCTGTGTCTGATGACCCTGATGTTCCTCACCTGTCTCGTTAGTCTCACCTGTGTCTGATTACCCTGATGTTCCTCACCTGTCTCGTTAGTCTCACCTGTGTCTGATGACCCTGATGTTCCTCACCTGTCTCGTTAGTCTCACCTGTGTCTGATGACCCTGATGTTCCTCACCTGTCTCGTTAGTCTCACCTGTGTCTGATTACCCTGATGTTCCTCACCTGTCTCGTTAGTATCACCTGTGTCTGATGACCCCTGTCTATTTAGTCTCTGTGTTTGCCTCAGTTTATGTCTTGTATTGTCTTGTCGGATGTCAGTGTTCGTGGCCTGTTGTTTCCTCTCCCTGCTCCATGTGTTTCTCCTCGTCGTGGTTTTTGGATTTTTGGTTTTTCTAAGTAAGTTTTTGTTTTTGCCTTTTTTGTTAAAATAA
>NC_136711.1:483468-498468 GCF_947650265.1 Symphodus melops | reverse complement strand
GAATCTGCCTGTGTCAGAAGTATAAACGCAGAGAGAATCACATGTCCAGATGTTCAACACTTTCTGACACCACGTCATGAACCCATGTGACTCGTTCACGCCGTCTCACAGTAGGAATGGTTTCAAAGCCTAACGCTCTGCTGTGATACCTGAGCTGAGCGTGGGCAGGAAGGCCTTGCCCTTCAGCAGCTGAATAATCTGCCCGGCGACAGGCTTGAAGAAGTCCAACACCTCGTCAGGGAGCGGGATGAACTGCAGGAACTGACAGAGACCCCTCAGCCCCCTGAACTCTGGATGATCCTGAAACACAGAAGGAAGCCTTCCTTCAGCTGGACGTCAGATCAGAGCACGACATCATGACAAGCACGGATCTTACAGTGAAGACGTCCATGGCCTGCAGGAAGAGCTGTGGTATCTCCGACCTCAGCCACTGGTTCCAGGAGCTGTCTCTGTCCACGTCCTCTCGTGAAGACGGGATGTCAAAGTCACCTGGACGAAACATGTCTCTGTTAGCACACACACTGAGTCAGTGACCCACAGCTCTGTGATCACCTTCATCCTCACCTTGGATGATGAAGCGGAAACCGAAGCTGCGCAGCGGCAGGTAGGCGAACACAGGTTGTTTCTGCGGCTGGAATATGAGGTCACTTCCTGTGATGTCACTGTTAAGCTGGAAGGCGAGGGCGAGCTCGGTGGATTCAACGTTCTCTTTGATCTGAAGCTGAAAGAAGGAAAAAGATGAGTGTGTGTGTGTGTGTGTGTGTCTGTGTGTGTGTGTGTGTGTGTGTCTGTGTGTGTCTGTGTGTGTGTGTGTGTGTGTGTGTGTGTGTCTGACTGTGTGTGTGTGTGTGTGTGTCTGTGTGTGTGTGTGTGTGTGTGTGTGTGTTACCTTCTTGGGCTGCACCGTAGCTTTGACCACTAGCCAGCGTTCGATGCCCTCCGTGTGCTCCACCTCCAACACGCTGTGACTCAGGTCTTTCCGTGTCATGGTCACCAGACGCTTGTCGCTCTGCAGGAGGAAACAGGCGAGGCGTGTTAGGCCTAACAGGTGAGGCGTGTTAGGCCTAACACGCCTCACCTGTTAGGCCTAACACGCCTCACCTGTTAGGCCTAACAGGTGAGGCGTGTTAGGCCTAACAGGTGAGGCGTGTTAGGCCTAACAGGTGAGGCGTGTTAGGCCTAACAGGTGAGGCGTGTTAGGCCTAACAGGTGAGGCGTGTTAGGCCTAACAGGTGAGGCGTGTTAGGCCTAACAGGTGAGGCGTGTTAGGCCTAACACGCCTCACCTGTTAGGCCTAACAGGTGAGGCGTGTTAGGCCTAACAGGTGAGGCGTGTTAGGCCTAACAGGTGAGGCGTGTTAGGCCTAACAGGTGAGGCGTGTTAGGCCTAACAGGTGAGGCGTGTTAGGCCTAACAGGTGAGGCGTGTTAGGCCTAACAGGTGAGGTGTGTTAGGCCTAACAGGTGAGGCGTGTTAGGCCTAACAGGTGAGGCGTGTTAGGCCTAACAGGTGAGGCGTGTTAGGCCTAACAGGTGAGGCGTGTTAGGCCTAACCCTAACCTTCCCCTTCAGTCGGAGCTTTAATGACGGGGGGGGGGGGGGTTGAGTCCTACCTGGTTGTAGATGGTGATGGAGCGCAGACGATGCAGGAAGAGCAGCAGGGAGGGGTGCACGTCATGGAACAGGTTTCTGGTCTGATGGTTGTCTGAGCGCAGAGGGAGGCAGATCTTTGTGGTCCAGCTGATAAACAAACACACACACACACACACACACACACACACACACACACTACATGTAAGATGGCTGGTTGCTTCTTAGACCTGTGACTGATTTTACTGATCACTTAAAACCACCAACAACAAGACATGGTGTAAACATCATTGAGCATCGTCGGACCTGTGCAGGTTCAGCTCCTTCAGCTGAGCGTCCAGCGTCCTCTCGTCCTCGGCCCACTGAGGGAGGATGTATCCCATGGGGCCGCAGGTCTTGTCAAAGTGCAGATGGAAGCCGTTAGAGTGAATCTCAGGACGGTCTGTGACTTTAAACACCGACTTGAAGCCGATTCCTTTTTGACCTGTGAGCACACGAGGAGTCAGGATACATTAAAAACTCTCCCCTAGTATCCTTGTTTACCCCGCGTGTCCTCATGCACAGGTACACTCGTGCACACTCACCTATGTACCCGTACTCGTGCACACTCACCTATGTATCCGTACTCGTGCACACTCACCTATGTACCCGTACTTGTGCACACTCACCTATGTATCCGTACTTGTGCACACTCACCTATGTATCCGTACTCGTGCACACTCACCTATGTATCCGTACTTGTGCACACTCACCTATGTATCCGTACTTGTGCACACTCACCTATGTATCCGTACTCGTTCACACTCACCTATGTATCCGTACTCGTTCACACTCACCTATGTATCCGTACTTGTGCACACTCACCTATGTATCCGTACTTGTGCACACTCACCTATGTATCCGTACTTGTGCACACTCACCTATGTATCCGTACTCGTTCACACTCACCTATGTATCCGTACTTGTGCTTGCCCTTGGTGCTGCTGCCCACGTCACAGATGGCTCGGATGTTACTCTCCAGGAAGCCGCTCTCGTTGTTCAGGATGGTGATGCAGTCTCTCTCCACCACGAAGGCCAGAGAAGGAACCAGGCCGTCCTCTGACGGGTAACTGTTGTCATCGGCATTCTGGGAAAATATAACAAATCCACTAAAACACAATAATCCAAAAAACAGTCATTCAATTGTGGCATCCATCCATCCATCCATTTTCTGCCTCTGATCCGGGCCGGGTCGCAGGCCAGCAGTCTAAGCAGAGACACCCAGACTTCCCTCACCCCAGACACCTCCTCCAGCTCTTCTGGTGGGACCCCGAGGCGTTCCCAAGCCAGCCGAGAGACATAGTCTCTCCAGCGTGTCCTGGGTCTACCCTGAGGCCTCCTCCCGGAGGGACATGCCCGGAACACCTCCCTAGGGAGGCGTCCAGGGGGCATCCGGACCAGATGCCCGATCCACCTCAACTGACTCCTCTCGATGTGAAGGAGTAGCGGCTCTACTCCGAGCTCCTCCCTGGTGACCGAGCTCCTCCCCCTATCTCTAAGGGTGCGCCCAGCCACCCTACGGAGGAAGCCCATTTCAGCCGCTTGTATCCGAGATCTCGTTCTTTCGGTCCTGACCCAAAGCTCATGACCATAGGTGAGGGTAGGAACGAAGATCGACCGGTAAATCGAGAGCTCCATGTCAGAGTGTCACATTCTAAACACACATGATCTTCCTGTGTGAGTCACCTGAATGAGCTCCAGGACGAAGTGTGTGTCTTTGCTGTAGAGCTCAGTGGAGAGCCGATCCAGGCTGCGGCCCAGAAGCTCCTGGTGGACCTGAATCAGCTTCTGACCTTCAGCGTTCAGCTCCACGCCGATCCCGAACTTACTCTTTCTGTAAGGGAGACACGGAGGGGCGGGGTCAGACCGGGGTCAGACCAGCTGCTCTGTCAGGACTGAAGGTAAAACACACAAACCCACCTGATGTCCTCGATGACGGCTCTGTGGAAGTCTAACACGCTCTCTGATTGGCTGACGGAGGATTCCTCCTCAACACAATCAGACTCGTCCTCGTCCTGAACTTCTTCAGCTTCACTGCTGACAGCTGATGTTTCTCCGTTAGGCCTCGAGGTGAGCTCGTACAGCTCCTCTTCATCATCTCCCTCCTCCTCATCATCATCATCATGCTCGCCGTTCACTGGAAGAAAAGCTTCAAACCATGAGAACGTGGAGCATGGTTCCTTTACGGAGAACACCTTGAGGCTGACATCACCTGGTTGGACAGTCTGGAGGAGACTGGAGGAGAGCGAGCTGCCGTCCATCATGTTGTCCTCCAAGAACTCGTCTTCACTGGTGTTCAGAGCCGACAGACTGCTGCTCTCAGAATCCATCAGACTGGACTGAAGTGGAGGAAGAGACACATGTGACAGCTGAGCAAACATCCCATAATGAGCCTGAGATAGCACACACTGACTCTGAGCACCTGTCAGCATGTTGACCTTTGACCCTAAACTGATAACTGTGTGTGTCTGTCTGTCTGTCTGTCTGTCTGTCTGTCTGTCTGTCTGTGTGTGTGTGTGTGTGTGTGTGTGTGAGTGTGTGAGTGTGTGTGTGTGTGTGAGTGTGTGTGTGTGTGTGTGTGTGTGTGAGTGTGTGTGTGTGTGTGTGTGTGTGTGTGTGTGAGTGTGTGTGTGTGAGTGTGTGTGTGTGTGTGTGAGTGTGTGTGTGTGTGTGTGTGTGTGTGTGTGTGTGTGTGTGTGTGTGAGTGTGTGTGTGTGTGTGTGTGAGTGTGTGTGTGTGTGTGTGTGTGTGTGTGTGTGTGTGTGTGTGTGTGTGTGAGTGTGTGTGTGTGTGTGTGTGTGTGTGTGTGTGTGGGTCAGATATTCGACCTTGGGACGCTCTGCAGCAGCTGGCGTTGGGTCTCTCAGGTTCTGCGGTGCGTTTAGTTTCTTCTGGAAGTCTTTGATCCACTCGATGACACCCAGCAGGATCCCCAGCCGGTGCAGACAGTTCAGGTGTCTCGGGTCGGACTGGGCCACGGTGATCAGGACCTGTTTGGACTTGGTCTGACCCAGGACGGCAGAGAACGGCTCCAGGAACACCTGAAGGTCACATGGTGAGAGGCAGATGATGGCGTGGTCATGAAGGCGTGCTGAGCAGAACACGGGGACCCACCTTGTTCAGGAGAACCTGGCTGATTCTGGTCGGGATTCTTCTGAAACACTCCAGGAGGAATTTAGCCACCGAGCTGTAACACGACACGTCGTCTTCATCCTGAGACATCCCTGACAAACACAAGCAAACGTCTCACACCTGGACCTGGACTACAGCAGGACCTGCTGGACTACAGCAGGACCTGCTGCTCCAGGTCTACTGAGGGGAGGAGGACTGCAGCAGGACCTGCTGGACTACAGCAGGACCTGCTGGTCCAGGTCTACTGAGGGGAGGAGGACTGCAGCAGGACCTGCTGGACTACAGCAGGACCTGCTGCTCCAGGTCTGGTGAGGGGAGGAGGACTACAGCAGGACCTGCTGGTCCAGGTCTGGTGAGGGGAGGAGGACTACAGCAGGACCTGCTGGTCCAGGTCTGGTGAGGGGAGGAGGACTACAGCAGGACCTGCTGCTCCAGGTCTGGTGAGGGGAGGAGGACTACAGCAGGACCTGCTGGTCCAGGTCTGGTGAGGGGAGGAGGACTACAGCAGGACCTGCTGGTCCAGGTCTGGTGAGGGGAGGAGGACTACAGCAGGACCTGCTGGTCCAGGTCTGGTGAGGGGAGGAGGACTACAGCAGGACCTGCTGGTCCAGGTCTGGTGAGGGGAGGAGGACTACAGCAGGACCTGCTAGGAGGATTTAAATGTGTTTGCACCTTCTCGAGCCACGGCTGCTGCCAGTGAGCTCTGCACGTGATTGGCCAGGAGCGCGGTGGGAGCGTTGGCGATCCCGTCAGCGATCACCATGGAAACCAGGTGTCCTGCTGTCCCCACGGGGTCGAGGGCGGAGACGGCAGATGAGAAGTGTTTGTCTCCTGTGTGGGAGCTGATCCTGAGCAGCAGACCGGGCGTCACCTCCAGCGCGGACAAACCCGAGTCCGCTGAGAATAAAACAGATGTAGGCGGAGTCAACAACCTTTTATTTGTCTGTGGCGGCGGTGACACGGAGCGTCCCGCTCTTACCTGCGTTTCTCTCGATGAAATCTTTGAGGGGGCCGTGACGCGCTCTGAACACCAGCTCCCACTGACTCCACCCACTTAAATCCTCCAGCAGGGGGCAGCACAGCAGGCTGCACAGAGCCTGATCCTTAGACACCTCACCCAGACGCCCCACCCCCCCACCCCCAGACTCCACACTGGGGGGGATAGAGGGGGGGGAGAGAGGGGGGGGGTAGAGGGGGAGAGAGAGGGGGGGGGAGGGGGAGAGAGACAGGGGGGGAGGGGGAGAGAGAGAGAGAGAGGGGGGGATAGAGGGGGAGAGGGGGGAGAGAGAGAGGGGGGGGGATAGAGGGGGAGAGAGAGGTGGGGGGGAGGGGGAGAGAGGGGGAGAGAGACAGGGGGGGGGATAGAGGGGGAGAGAGAGGTGGGGGGGAGGGGGAGAGAGGGGGAGAGAGACAGGGGGGGGTAGAGGGGGAGAGAGAGGGGGGGGGAGGGGGAGAGAGACAGGGGGGGAGGGGGAGAGAGGGGGGGAGAGGGGGGAGAGAGAGAGAGGGGGGGATAGAGGGGGAGAGGGGGGAGAGAGAGAGAGGGGGGGATAGAGGGGGAGAGAGAGGTGGGGGGGAGGGGGAGAGAGGGGGAGAGAGACAGGGGGGGAGGGGGAGAGAGAGAGAGGGGGGGATAGAGGGGGAGAGAGAGGTGGGGGGGAGAGACACAGAGGGGGGGTAGAGAGAGACAGAGGGGGGAGAGAGACAGAGGGGGGGTAGAGAGAGACAGAGGGGGGGGGTAAGTACATATTGAATGTTATGAAGTTTCTCTTCCTGTTTGTTTCAGACGTTTGATGATTTGATCTTTTAAATGTTTTCTCATCATTTATTATCAGTCTGATCTCTGATCTCTGATCTTTGATCTTTGATCTCTGATCTCTGATCTTTGATCTCTGATCTCTGATCTTTGATCTCTGATCTCTGATCTTTGATCTCTGATCTTTGATCTCTGATCTTTGATCTCTGATCTCTGATCTTTGATCTCTGATCTTTGATCTCTGATCTCTGATCTCTGATCTTTGATCTCTGATCTTTGATCTTTGATCTTTGATCTCTGATCTTTGATCTCTGATCTTTGATCTTTGATCTCTGATCTTTGATCTTTGATCTCTGATCTCTGATCTTTGATCTCTGATCTTTGATCTTTGATCTCTGATCTCTGATCTCTGATCTTTGATGATCTTTCACTCTCAGTTACTGTTGAACTACAAACTGTCCTCACCTTGGTTTGCTGTGTCTGGCCAATAGGGCGGACTCGTAGTGGACTGGGCTCAGTCCGCCTCCCCCCAGAGATCTCTGTCGTTGGACCAGACTGACCAGCATCTGCAGAGTCCCAAAGCCCAGGTCCCGGCTGTCCCGCAGTCTGAAGTGAGTCCTCAGAGCGGACTCGATGTGGGAGAGCTGCAGACAGGAAGGGTTCACTGTGTTACATTCATGAGACTGAAGACCGTCACAGGGGGACATAAGTGTCCGCCTCAGGTTCAGGGGGCGTGGCCTGCAGTGCAATGCATTCTGGGAGTTGGAGACACTTTCTGCTGTTTCTGGGTCAAGTATTTGACATTTCTCTGAGCCAATGAGAAGACAGTGTGTGTTGTGTCACCTCCTGTGGATCCGAGGAGCTCGTGTCTCCACACTGCTTGATGAACTCGAACACGTCTTGTCTTGACGGTCTGAAGCCGCTGCCTGACAGCTCCATGCTGCTGCTGCTCAGGATCAGACTGGATCCCAAACAGTCCTGCAGCAGCTGAAACAACCAGTAGAGTTCATCTCAGCACCCGGGTCAAAAGGTGTCAGGAGTAACAGGAAAACGCTCGTACCTGGACGTGTTTCACCAGGAACTGCAGGAAGTTTCCCTGCTTCAAAGACAGGAAGTCTTTGACCTGGAAGTGTTTGGTCAGCTTCGTCTCCAGAGCGGCGATGTGTGCCAGAGTGACGGCGGAGCTCTGAGCGGACAGGCTGTCTTTAAGGATCTGCTTCACTTTACCTGAGAAGCACACACAACACATGAGACTGGCGTGGAGCGTTTATACATCAAGGGCACGCCGTCGCACTCGTCCTGCAGTCACACCTTCAGTGGGGAGGGGCTGCGTGAGGGCGTCCTCTGGTGGAGAGCCCTCAGAGGTTTTCTTCTTGTCTTTAGGCACCAGGTCCTGAGGCGGGTCCAGCGAGCCTCCACAGATGGAGAGCTGAAACAGAGCCGAGGCCAGGTGGTTTCCTGACACCTGCAGCAGGAAGCTCTGCACGTGCTGGAGGGGAAACCAAGCAAAGCAAACCTTGAAGTGGTCTCTCTCTGCTCACCTGCAGGACACTCAGGTGTGATCACTCACCTTCGCCATCCTGGGACTGAACACCTCCTCGGCCTTAGAGAAGACCGCCAGCACCAGCTCGGCCGCGGTCATGGAGGCGTACCTCTTCCTGAGTTCCAGGTTTCCTGTGGAGGAGAAAGAAGAAGCTGCTCCCTGCAACGTGTCCAACACGCTCCTCTTCATCTTCCTCAGCCGCTCCTCCACCTCCTCCCCCAGCTCCCTCTGGATCAGCTCCCGGGCCTGCTCCAGGATCAGGTGCTCAGCACGGCTTACCTTCGTCAGGGTCTGAGGAGGGGGCGGAGTCAAAGGAGAGCCCGTTACATGACCAGTGATCATCTGAGGCCGTGAACGTCCTGGTTATCACCTGGACAGGATTTATAACTAAGGAACAGAGAGATGAGGTCTTACTGATATGGGCAGCCCCACGCTGTGGATCCTGATGCCCAGCTCGTACGGAGAGTCACAGCTGTAAAGATCAGCCAAGTGCTTCATGAACTCAGCCAGGTCCACTTTGGGTTTGTTCACCTGACGCCTGAAAACTCGAAGTTGCTGAAAAAGAGGAAAGAAAACGTGAAGGCACGAAGATCTGTCCTCTGTGATCAGTCAGCCAATCAGAGAGCTGCTCTCGCCCTCTGTGATCAGTCAGCCAATCAGAGAGCTGCTCTCTCCCTCTGTGATCAGTCAGCCAATCAGAGAGCTGCTCTCTTCCTCTGTGATCAGTCAGCCAATCAGAGAGCTGCTCTCTTCCTCTGTGATCAGTCAGCCAATCAGAGAGCTGCTCTCTTCCTCTGTGATCAGTAAGCCAATCAGAGAACTGCTCTCTTCCTGTGTGATCAGTCAGCCAATCAGAGAGCAGCTCTCTTCCTCTGCGATCAGTGAGCCAATCAGAGAGCTGCTCTCTTCCTGTGTGATCAATCAGCCAATCAGAGAGCTGCTCTCTTCCTCTGTGATCAGTCAGCCAATCAGAGAGCTGCTCTCTTCCTCTGTGATCATGAAGGAAACCTGCTGTGTTGAAGCTTCTCTTCAACAATGCAGCAGCCAGTATGTCCTCCTTCTAACTTTAGATTCTGCTCCTGAATGCTCTGGATCTGATTGGACCAGAGAAGGTAGGCGGGGCTTTGAAGGCCGTTTTGGACGCCCCTGGGTTTGCCAGATATGAGAGCAGTTATCAGGTCAACAGGTGGAACTGGTGAATGGGGGGCGGGGCTCTTTAATGTTTAATTTAGACTGCAGTACACGTTTTGAACACTAGGGGGAGGAGTTACAGACTGCCTCCTTTGACTCACCTTCAGGATGTCGGCTGTCTGGATCTGGCGGATGTCGTCGTCCTTGGTGTTGCTGTCGATCTTGAACATGCGGTGGACGAGCGGCAGCTTGCACAGCGGGCCCAGGTTCAGCTCCTCGTAGTGCTTCTTGTCCTTCAGGCCGGCCAGAGACTGTCCCAGCTCGTACAGGGTGCAGATGGACGTCACGGACTCTGTGCACTGACAGAGGGAGGGAGAAGGAGATGCAGAGCAGCCATACGGCACATGTGAAGCAGGTTTGATCAGAGGCGTGTGGACCCACCTCGATGAACATGTTGAGCTCTCTCATGAGGTACTGAAGGTCTCTGAGAGCCGGCAGCTTCCACACACTGATCCTGCCTGAGGGAATCTGCAGCAGCTGGCACACCCTGGATATCACCTGGAACAGTTTGGGAGACTCACAGTGAATCACGCCTGGACAGGATGCAACATGCCCCAGGACACGTGAACACGCTGGACGCTCACACGGGACCAGGTACATACATGACATAAAAACACACAAAGGTCAGTCCCTCTGTCACTAGCAGGTGTTTCTGTGTGGCTCTGTCCTTCATGCAGGGAGGCTCTCTATAGCCACCTCCTCACCTTTAGATCAGCAGGTATCAGATCACCTGACGTGACAACGAAGACCGGAACACAACAATCCCGCTCTGAAGTTTGTGCAGCTCTATAAACTACATCTGACCCGTAACGTGGCGTTTCTTCACCTCTGATGTGACGTTTGTTTCTGGAGTAAAGATCACACGAAGGATCCGACATCACGCTGATGTTCCTGGCAAACGGCGAGGAATCAAACCTTACCTTCTCTCTGGTGACCAGCTCGCCCTCTGCAGCGATTTCTCGGATCACTTCCTCCATCAGACTGTTGACTGAGTCCTGATCCAGGACTTTCCTCCTCCTCCAGTCTCTGCCCTCCTCCTGGTCCTCTTCAGCAGCCTCTGCCGCCCGCATGTTTCCTCCCAGCATCTCCCTGAGCTGAGCGTGATATCCGTCTCTGAAGACGGGGGCGCCGCCCTCTCTCTGGGCCCTGTCTTTACTCTTCTTCTCTTCTTTCACGTCTTTGCTGAGTGACGGGAAGTCGGAGGAGGACAGCGAGTTGGACATGGCGAGCGGCTGAGGGTCGGGCTGCTTCAGGAGAGGCGGAGCTGCTGCAGCTGTAGAAGACATGTTCAGATGAGTGGAGCCCTTTACTTCCTGTTTCTGTCTGAAGCTGAAGGTTGTCAGGTTGGTTACCTGCAGGTGTGACCCATACACCTTTGGTCTGAGGATCAGGTGTTGGCTGGGACGGCGGGGTCTTCGGACAGGAAGCCTCCCAGCTGTCGTACAGAGAATTGTACTGAGTGCGAGGGAGGTGTTCACCAAACATCTGGAGGTAACACACCTGCAGCTGGTCCATGGACGGAGCGATCAGCTGATACTCCTTCATCACCTGGAACACATCAACAAGGTGTGACCCACCTGTGTGACCCACCTGTGTGACCCACCTGTGTGACCCACCTGTGTGACCCTGTGTGACCCTGTGTGACCCACCTGTATGACCCTGTGTGACCCACCTGTGTGACCCTGTGTGACCCACCTGTGTGACCCTGTATGACCCTGTGTGACCCACCTGTATGACCCTGTGTGACCCACCTGTATGACCCTGTGTGACCCACCTGTGTGACCCTGTGTGACCCACCTGTGTGACCCACCTGTGTGACCCTGTGTGACCCACCTGTGTGACCCTGTATGACCCTGTGTGACCCACCTGTATGACCCTGTGTGACCCACCTGTATGACCCTGTGTGACCCACCTGTGTGACCCTGTGTGACCCACCTGTGTGACCCACCTGTGTGACCCACCTGTGTGACCCACCTGTGTGACCCTGTGTGACCCTGTATGACCCTGTATGACCCTGTGTGACCCTGTGTGACCCACCTGTGTGACCCACCTGTGTGACCCTGTATGACCCTGTGTGACCCTGTATGACCCTGTATGACCCACCTGTGTGACCCACCTGTGTGACCCACCTGTGTGACCCACCTGTGTGACCCTGTGTGACCCACCTGTATGACCCTGTGTGACCCACCTGTGTGACCCTGTGTGACCCACCTGTGTGACCCACCTGTATGACCCTGTGTGACCCACCTGTGTGACCCACCTGTTTGACCCTGTGTGACCCACCTGTGTGACCCACCTGTATGACCCTGTGTGACCCACCTGTATGACCCTGTGTGACCCACCTGTATGACCCTGTGTGACCCTGTGTGACCCTGTGTGACCCACCTGTGTGACCCACCTGTTTGACCCTGTGTGACCCACCTGTTTGACCCTGTGTGACCCTGTGTGAACCTGTGTGACCCACCTGTATGACCCTGTATGACCCACCTGTTTGACCCTGTGTGACCCTGTATGACCCACCTGTGTGACCCTGTGTGACCCTGTGTGACCCTGTGTGACCCACCTGTATGACCCTGTGTGACCCTGTATGACCCACCTGTGTGACCCACCTGTGTGACCCTGTGTGACCCACCTGTTTGACCCTGTGTGACCCTGTGTGAACCTGTGTGACCCACCTGTATGACCCTGTATGACCCACCTGTTTGACCCTGTGTGACCCTGTATGACCCACCTGTGTGACCCTGTGTGACCCACCTGTATGACCCTGTATGACCCACCTGTATGACCCTGTGTGACCCACCTGTATGACCCTGTGTGACCCACCTGTATGACCCTGTGACCCACCTGTTTGACCCTGTGTGACCCACCTGTTTGACCCTGTGTGACCCACCTGTATGACCCTGTGTGACCCACCTGTTTGACCCTGTGTGACCCTGTGTGACCCACCTGTATGACCCTGTGTGACCCACCTGTTTGACCCTGTGTGACCCACCTGTGTGACCCATCTGTGTGACCCTGTATGACCCACCTGTGTGACCCATCTGTGTGACCCTGTGTGACCCTGTGTGACCCTGTTTGACCCTGTATGACCCTGTGTGACCCTGTGTGACCCACCTGTTTGACCCTGTGTGACCCACCTGTGTGACCCTGTGTGACCCACCTGTATGACCCTGTATGACCCTGTGTGACCCACCTGTGTGACCCTGTGTGACCCACCTGTATGACCCTGTCGTACAGCTGATCCTGACTCAGGGTCTGAGCAGGTTTGGCTGTAGTCAGGGGAGAATCAACAGGAGGATTGTGGGAGGAGCCTAAAAAAGAGGTGGAGCTGAGTCCTGTCAGCGTTGGCAGTACAGAGCTGGCGTCCACCTGTGACACGCTCACACGGGGGGAGGACACGAGGGGGTCAGATCTATGTGGAGTGTGAGGCCGGCTGTCAGCTGAGGGTTTGGAGGTTTTCAGGTCCCCAGGCTGGTGGATCTTATGGAAGACTTGGTCCCCTATGAGCACCAGGTCCCCACTCAGAGCGTCCAGCAGACAGGACATGGTTTTAAAGCCCAGAGAGGACAGAGACAGGTTGTGTCTGTATGTCTGACTGTAAATAATGGCCACCTTCTTCAGAGGAGCTCCAACTGGGAGATCTTTCATCATGGTCACGAGATCCTCCAGAACCTGCTCCGTTTCCTCTCTGGTTTTTTCTGAAGCTCCAGCTCCATCTCCTGTCCCCCCTCCAGCTCCTGCCCCTGTCCCCCCTCCAGCTCCTGTCCCCCCTCCAGCTCCAGCTCCTGTCCCCCCTCCAGCTCCTGCCCCTGTCCCCCCTCCAGCTCCTGCTCCTGTCCCCCCTCCAGCTCCAGCTTTGGCTCGTCTTTTACGCCACTGGGCCTTGTGAAGCACCAGCTCCCCGTCTAGGATCAGGTCCTTGTGCAGAGAGGAGACCAGCTCGCTGATGGAGTCGAAGCCGAGCGAGGACAGCGTGAGGTTTTTGTGATAGGTTTGACTGTAGACCACGGCCAGCTTATTCAGGGGGATCCCAGCTGGGTGATGCTTCACCATGGTCACCACTTTCTCCAGAACCTTCTCCATGTTCACTGGTCCTCTGAGGAGACAAAGACGGACAGTTTTTATAGACGACCAACTGCTAACATGTTAGCGGCCAGAGCTAACACGCTGGGGGGGGGGTGATGATTAGAGTTTAGACTGCAGTACTCATTCTAAACACTAGGGGGCAGCTCTGTGTGATGATTAGAGTTTAGACTGCAGTACTCATTCTAAACACTAGGGGGCAGCTCTCTGTGATGATTAGAGTTTAGACTGCAGTACTCATTTTAAACACTAGGGGGCAGAGTTACAGACTGCTCCTTTAAAAGTTAAGGCAGCACATGGACCTCATAAAAACATTAAATATGAAACATCCAGCATCAGTGATTATCAACATGAAATAAAGATAAACCATCAAGTAACAACAAGAATCATCACAGTGGAACACCCAATGTGTGTGTGTGTGTGTGTGTGTGTGTGTGTGTGTGTGTGTGTGTGTGTGTGTGTGTGTGTCAGGAGGAATTCTCTTTGGATTTCGTAAAGAGCTTCAAGTTGACACTGACATTGTGCCAGTGTACGAGCAGGTGCTGTTCCTGTGTTTTGATGGTTACATAAGTAAACAACATGTTGTTGTTGTTGTTAGCTCGCTAACAGTAGCATCACAGAGACAGCTTCATAAACCGTTCAAACAGAACAATAAGATCCAAAAAGACTCAAACTCACCGACTCCTTCAAGTCTCACAACGTGTTGTCTCCCAGTCAGAACTCTAACACTGACAATGAACCTTTCTGTCCCTCTTATAAAACCTCCCCCCCCGCCCCCCCCCCCTCCCTCCCCCTGTTTCATTCTGAGCCGACTTACACAGAAACGAAACTGAAACTCTAACAAGTCTACAGCTGATCGAGAGCAGCAGCCAAAGTGAGCTGACGCCACTGACTCAGAAAACAGAACTTAAGGCTGTTACGGGGGGGGGGGGGGGGGGGGGGGGCAGAGAGAGGGAGGGGGAGACAGAGAGAGGGAGGGGGGACAGAGAGAGGGAGGGGGAGACAGAGAGAGGGAGGGGGGAGAAAGAGAGAGGGAGGGGGACAGAGAGAGGGAGGGGGAGACAGAGAGAGGGAGGGGGGAGAAAGAGAAGGGGGGGGGTAAACACAGGCTTTAAGTTTCACATTCCTGCCCGGCCCAGCTGAGTCACACAGCTGCTGTTACACAACATGTGAGCTGTGATACTGTCATCATAAACACGCCCCTAAACTCTAATATGAAGAGGCTTTTATTGTGGCGGTGCAAACACCAACTCACCTGTCCTGCAGTCTCACTCTGACAAAGGAAAAGACGTGCATGCAAAGGCTGAAATATGTCAAATATAAGCACAAGGTGGGACAATGAACCCCCATCAGACAGGTCAAAACTGTCCACCATGAACCCCCATCAGACAGGTCAAAACTGTCCACCATGAACCCCCATCAGACAGGTCAAAACTGTCCACCATGAACCCCCATCAGACGGGTCAAAACTGTCCACCATGAACCCCCATCAGACAGGTCAAAACTGTCCACCATGAACCCCCATCAGACGGGTCAAAACTGTCCACCATGAACCCCCATCAGACGGGTCAAAACTGTCCACCATGAACCCCCATCAGACAGGTCAAAACTGTCCACCATGAACCCCCATCAGACGGGTCAAAACTGTCCACCATGAACCCCCATCAG
>NC_136711.1:473468-478468 GCF_947650265.1 Symphodus melops | reverse complement strand
ACTGCGGGTGTGTAACTGCGGGTGTGTAGCTGCACATGTGTAACTGCAGGTGTAGCTGCACATGTGTAACTGCGGGTGTGTAGCTGCACATGTGTAACTGCGGGAGTGTAGCTGCAGGTGTGTAGCTGCACATGTGTAACTGCAGGTGTGTAGCTGCACATGTGTAACTGCAGGTGTGTAACTGCAGGTGTGTAGCTGCACATGTGTAACTGCGGGTGTGTAGCTGCACATGTGTAACTGCAGGTGTGTAGCTGCACATGTGTAACTGCGGGTGTGTAGCTGCACATGTGTAACTGCGGGTGTGTAGCTGCACATGTGTAACTGCGGGTGTGTAGCTGCACATGTGTAACTGCGGGTGTGTAGCTGCACATGTGTAACTGCGGGTGTGTAGCTGCACATGTGTAACTGCGGGTGTGTAGCTGCACATGTGTAACTGCGGGTGTGTAGCTGCACATGTGTAACTGCGGGAGTGTAGCTGCACATGTGTAACTGCGGGTGTGTAGCTGCACATGTGTAACTGCGGGTGTGTAGCTGCACATGTGTAACTGCAGGTGTAGCTGCACATGTGTAACTGCAGGTGTGTAGCTGCACATGTGTAACTGCGGGTGTGTAACTGCAGGTGTGTAGCTGCACATGTGTAACTGCGGGTGTGTAACTGCGGGTGTGTAGCTGCACATGTGTAACTGCGGGTGTGTAACTGCAGGTGTGTAGCTGCACATGTGTAACTGCGAGTGTGTAGCTGCACATGTGTAACTGCGGGTGTGTAACTGCAGGTGTGTAGCTGCACATGTGTAACTGCGAGTGTGTAGCTGCACATGTGTAACTGCGGGTGTGTAGCTGCAGGTGTGTAGCTGCACATGTGTAACTGCGGGTGTGTAGCTGCAGGTGTGTAGCTGCACATGTGTAACTGCGGGTGTGTAACTGCAGGTGTGTAACTGCAGGTGTGTAACTGAGTGCACGTGTGTAACTGCGCGTGTGTAGCTGCGGGTGTGTAACTGCAGGTGTGTAACTGCAGGTGTGTAGCTGAGTGCACGTGTGTAACTGCGCGTGTGTAACTGCGGGTGTGTAACTGCAGGTGTGTAGCTGCACGTGTAGCTGCGGGTGTGTAACTGCAGGTGTGTAGCTGCACGTGTGTAGCTGAGTGCACGTGTGTAACTGCGCGTGTGTAGCTGCGCGTGTGTAGCTGCATGTGTGTAGTTTGTAACTGCGGGTGTGTAACTTCAGGTGTGTAATTTTGTTACTTCAGGTGTGTAACCATGGTGATACAGAAACAAGCTAACTCCTCTTAGCAACAATAGCACTGGGTTAACACGTTATCCTTAAAGTGAAGACATGTTGACGTCATTAAGAGAGTTGTGAATTACCTGAGGAACAGGTGTGATTTTCTGCTCATCATTGTTGAACATCAGTCTTTTATTGAAGCTTGGTAGATTTGTTCATTGTTTGCTGCAGCTAGCTAACGCTGCATTCAATGGTTGCAGAAAATGTAGGACATATGAGCTCCATACCGAAAGAAGTGTAGGCGGTTATTTCAGAGATGTGATTAAAATAAAGAAAAAACCTCAGCCATTGTTAATGAAAACATTTATAAATTCTTCCTTCCAGAGGAGGTAATATATATCTCAACGATCGTCTTCACATGTTTCAGAGAGGTTTCAATAAATCAGACCGACTTTTTATGGTACCGTTAATGCAGCATCGAATGAACCGTTAAAAATACAAACAAATAGAATAATTAAATATTTCAAATAATCCTTACAAAAATCAAAATCAATAACCATTCGAAAATAAAAAAACAATTAACGAAGTAAGTTTAATACATAAAATTAGGCATTCTTTTTTTTAAATAACCGTATTTTTTAATTCACCATAAAATAAGAACCAATAACAGTTAAACAAATTGCCGTAAAGTACTTCGTGTGCTGCAGTTCTGCTTCTGCTTTCTTTGCAGCAGCATGTGTAAAAAGATAATTTACAGCCTGTTATAATCCGTTGTGACACTGAGACAATCAAAGCTGCATTACTGTGTCAGACCGCTAGATGGAGCTATGTCCACACGGTGTTACTGC
This sequence comes from Symphodus melops, assembly GCF_947650265.1. Taxonomy (NCBI): domain Eukaryota; kingdom Metazoa; phylum Chordata; class Actinopteri; order Labriformes; family Labridae; genus Symphodus; species Symphodus melops. Next base: position 476,399 of record NC_136711.1, on the reverse strand, counting down.
TGCATCGACTCATCATGGAGCGTGTTTAAAGCCCGAGGAAGAAAAGATTGAAAATGATGAAGCGTCCTGTCAGGTCTTTAAAATGTATTATTGTTCTCCATGATTTATATTATTAAATAAAATATTCTGTTTCTGAAAAGTCAAATTAAAACAAGTTTTATTTCACCTCTCTGTAAACAGAGAAGAAGTCTGCTGACAAAGATTATATTCATATATTAAACCAACATGAACATCATTTGTTTCTCACCTTTGTTTACAGTTTTCCATCCTTATTTTAGAAAGCATTGCACCATTTTTTTGTTTTTTAAATAAAGAACAACTTAAAACAAGAATGAACAAATAAAACACAAAGCAACACACATTCAACATCAAACTGAAATACGAACGTAACGAAGCGTGAACACAGCTGTTCATCTGACCAATATATAATATATAAACAGTTTATTGACATTTTTAAATACAACACAAAACACCCCTCCACTGAAGCTTTTTATACGTGAGCTGACTAACAAATCAACTGTCCTTAAACCAGGATTTCTAAAAACTGCATTACAGTTCATTGCAGAGCTTTAGTTTGTACTCTGACCACCAGGGGGCGCCACATGTTCACTGCTCATGGTGTTTATTCACAAACATGCTGAACCCTCTCAGAGAGCTCTGAACTTCACTGAAACAATCGTCTGAGTGGAGGACAGATTGAGGATCCTTCTCAGAGTGAGGGAGACACAAACGGTTACCTGAATCCATCCTCACATTCAACATCACCGCCTGGTTTGGTTCACTCACTCTCACTCACCCACTCTATCTCTCTCTCTCTCACTCGCCCCAACACTCTCAGTCAAATCATCAAAATAAGCAGTAAGATCATTGGTCAGGAACAGCAGTCACTCACTGACATCTACAACATCAGAGTCCTGAGACCCAGATCTCCACTGAGCCCTCACACAGCCTGCTGCCTTCAGGGCCCTCAGGTACAGGGCCCTCACTACACCCTGCTGCCTTCAGGGCCCTCAGGTACAGCACCCTCACTACACTGTGCTGCCTTCAGGGCCCTCAGGTACAGCACCCTCACTGTGCTGCCTTCAGGGCCCTCATGTACAGCACCCTCACTGTGCTGCCTTCAGGGCCCTCATGTACAGCACCCTCACTACACTGTGCTGCCTTCAGGGCCCTCAGGTACAGCACCCTCACTACACCCTGCTGCCTTCAGGGCCCTCAGGTACAGCACCCTCACTACACTGTGCTGCCTTCAGGGCCCTCAGGTACAGCACCCTCACTACACCCTGCTGCCTTCAGGGCCCTCAGGTACAGCACCCTCACTACACTGTGCTGCCTTCAGGGCCCTCAGGTACAGCACCCTCACTACACTGTGCAGCCTTCAGGGCCCTCAGGTACAGCAGCCTCACTACACCCTGCTGCCTTCAGGGCCCTCAGGTACAGCACCCTCACTGTGCTGCCTTCAGGGCCCTCAGGTACAGCACCCTCACTACACTGTGCTGCCTTCAGGGCCCTCAGGTACAGCACCCTCACTACACTGTGCTGCCTTCAGGGCCCTCAGGTACAGCACCCTCACTACACTGTGCAGCCTTCAGGGCCCTCAGGTACAGCAGCCTCACTACACTGTGCTGCCTTCAGGGCCCTCAGGTACAGGGCCCTCACTACACTCTGCTGCCTTCAGGGCCCTCAGGTACAGCACCCCCACTACACTCTGCTGCCTTCAGGGCCCTCAGGTACAGCACCCCCACTACACTCTGCTGCCTTCAGGGCCCTCAGGTACAGCACCCTCACTACACTGTGCTGCCTTCAGGGCCCTCAGGTACAGCACCCTCACTACACCCTGCTGCCTTCAGGGCCCTCAGGTACAGCACCCTCACTGTGCTGCCTTCAGGGCCCTCAGGTACAGCAGCCTCACTACACCCTGCTGCCTTCAGGGCCCTCAGGTACAGCACCCTCACTACACCCTGCTGCCTTCAGGGCCCTCAGGTACAGCACCCTCACTACACTGTGCTGCCTTCAGGGCCCTCAGGTACAGCACCCTCACTACACTGTGCTGCCTTCAGGGCCCTCAGGTACAGGGCGCTCCCACTGAGCCTGTTCAATGGCTGACAGTCATCACTTGTTCTTACTCTACCATTGATTTTAATCTATTATTGTTTTTATTGATTATGGGCTTCATGACCATCAGAATGTGAACGTGTGAATGTTGTGTTTTGTGTTCTGTACTGGCGCTCAAATGAATAAAATTCATTTGATTGATCGAGCGAGGGGGCGGGGCTTACCACTTGCTGGCTGTGACACTTAATTCACAAGCTGTGATTGGTTCATTTAAACATTTTGAGATAAAAATTCAAACATATTTTGAATTGTCTGTGAAATGACCCTGAAGCGTTTAAGTGGCGGCCATGATGAGAGCCGTTTTAATCCTCTCAAACTTAAGGAAAGGTGGCTCAATGCTTCCTTCATTACCTCCTTTAGGAAACACTGGACCGACCCGCCCAGAAACATTTTGTCTGGTGTCGACTCTTCATCTGTGTCTGTGTCTCACTCGTCTTCACACGCTCACATGTGAACCGCTGTCGGAGACGAACGATGTTTCGTTTAGCGGCAAAAACAGAAGACGACTTGGACTCTGACGTCATCACGCTGCTTTGGAGAAAAAACAAACCCGACACATGCACGCACACACACACACACACGCACACACACACACACACACACACACACACACACACACACACACACTGGGACCAGGAGGGTTTCTTTCAGATGTGGAGGAGGTAAAGTTTAACCCTTTATCTGCTGAATCCTTCAAACCTGTCTGAACTTCTTCTTCTCTGCACTTTGGATTTCTCTTTAAAGAAAGATGAACACGATTCTCTCTCTGTGAAAACTGACTTCTTGACTCCCCAGGAGGTCCCAGTCCCTAACCCT
>NC_136711.1:458468-460968 GCF_947650265.1 Symphodus melops | reverse complement strand
AGGAGGAGGAGAGAGGAGGAGAGGAGGAGAGGAGGGAAGGAGAGGAGGAGAGGAGGAGGAGGGAGGAGGAGGAGAGGAGAGGAGGAGAGGAGAGGAGGAGGAGGGAGGAGGAGGAGAGGAGAGGAGGGGAGAGGAGGGAAGGAGAGGAGGAGAGGAGGAGAGGAGAGGAGGAGGGAAGGAGAGGAGGAGAGGAGGAGGAGGGAGGAGGAGGAGAGAAAGAAGTGGAGAGCCTCTTTGTGTGTGATACATCAGGAAACCATTATTCTCCACATCTGAGTGTGTGTGAGACACACACACACACACATGCACACACACACACACACACACACACACACACACACACACACACACACACAGTCCTGCAGCCTGTGTTCTTGTGTATATTCAGGTCTGTGTGTTTTAATATTCAGACTGAGGAAGTTAAAGGTCACAAACAAAGGTCACGTTTATCAATAACAACTTTAATGTCTCAGACCTGAGGGACTCCATGCTGTCTGAGGAAGAGGAGGAGGAGGAGGATGAAGATGATGAAGATGATGAAGATGATGAAGATGATGATGGTGATGAAGATGATGAGGATGATGAAGATGATGAGGATGATGAAGATGATGATGAGGATGATGAAGATGAGGATGATGATGAGGATGATGAAGATGATGAAGATGATGAGGATGATGAAGATGATGAAGATGATGAGGATGATGAAGATGATGAGGATGATGAAGATGATGATGAGGATGATGAAGATGAGGATGATGATGAGGATGATGAAGATGATGAAGATGATGAGGATGATGAAGATGATGAAGATGAGGATGATGATGAAGATGATGAGGATGATGAGGATGATGAAGATGAGGATGATGATGAGGATGATGAAGATGATGAAGATGAGGATGATGATGAAGATGAGGAAGATGAGGATGATGATGAGGATGATGAAGATGATGAAGATGAGGATGATGATGAAGATGATGAGGATGATGAGGATGATGAAGATGAGGATGATGATGAAGATGATGAGGATGATGAGGATGATGAAGATGAGGAGGATGATGAAGATGATGAGGATGATGAGGATGATGAAGATGAGGAGGATGATGAAGATGATGAGGATGATGAGGATGATGAAGATGAGGATGATGATGAGGATGATGAGGATGATGAAGATGATGAGGATGATGAAGATGATGAAGATGATGAGGATGATGAAGATGATGAAGATGATGAGGATGATGAAGATGATGAAGATGATGAGGATGATGAAGATGATGAAGATGATGAGGATGAGGAAGATGATGAAGATGATGAGGATGATGAAGATGATGAGGATGATGAAGATGATGAAGATGATGAAGATGATGAGGATGATGAAGATGATGAGGATGATGAAGATGATGGAGATGATGAGGATGATGAAGATGATGGAGATGATGAAGATGATGAGGATGATGAAGATGATGATGAAGATGATGAAGATGATGAAGATGATGATGATGATGATGAAGATGATGAAGATGATGAAGATGATGAGGATGATGAAGATGATGAAGATGATGAAGATGATGATGAAGATGATGAAGATGATGAAGATGATGAAGATGATGATGAAGATGATGAAGATGATGAGGATGATGAAGATGATGAAGATGATGAAGATGATGAGGATGATGAAGATGATGATGAAGATGATGAAGATGATGAAGAAGATGATGAAGATGATGAAGATGATGATGAAGATGATGAAGATGATGAAGATGATGAGGATGATGAAGATGATGAAGATGATGATGAAGATGATGAGGATGATGAAGATGATGAGGATGATGAAGATGATGATGAAGATGATGAAGATGATGAAGATGATGAGGATGATGAAGATGATGAAGATGATGAAGATGATGAAGATGATGAGGATGATGAAGATGATGAAGATGATGAAGATGATGATGATGATGAAGATGATGATGAAGATGATGAAGATGATGAAGGAATATCCTGAGCTCAGACTCTGCTGATCCTTTTTATTGAATGTCAGCCGCTCACACTCATAACTGGAGCTGCAGAGACACAGAGGGGATTTCCTCTTCCACCCACCTGTGTGTGTGTGTGTGTGTGTGTGTGTGTGTGTGTGTGTGTGTGTGTGTGTGTGTGTGTGTGTGGTTGCAGAGCTGTAGGGTAAACATCCACGTGTTGACCTTTAGTCGGGGTTCCTGCCTGAGAGGAAACTCTGAGCGACACGCTTCACACACGCTCAGTGGCGACCTGCGAGTGTGCCGGGGCTCGAGGTGTCACATGATGATGATCCTGTCCTGTAGCTCTGTTCTCACCTGTAGACAGGTACTTCCTCTTCATGTTTCTGTGACACAGCAGCCATGGAGTCCTGCAGGGCAGTGAGAGCTGTCACACGGGGCCCTTCAGGGGGTTTCCTCCTGTCGCTGCACAATGCTCCCCCCTCAGGCTGCTGCCTGCCTGCTGTGTTCAGAAGCAGCGCGTCTCT
>NC_136711.1:448468-453468 GCF_947650265.1 Symphodus melops | reverse complement strand
GTATCACATCCTGATTCATCACATCCTGATTCATCACATCCTGATTCATCACATCCTGACGTATCACATCCTGATGTATCACATCCTGATTCATCACATCCTGATTCATCACATCCTGATTCATCACATCCTGATGTATCACATCCTGATGTATCACATCCTGATGTATCACATCCTGATTCATCACATCCTGACGTATCACATCCTGATTCATCACATCCTGACGTATCACATCCTGATGTATCACATCCTGACGTATCACATCCTGATGTATCACATCCTGATTCATCACATCCTGACGTATCACATCCTGATGTATCACATCCTGACGGATGTCTTGGTATTCTGTCACTTATAGTTTATGTTGCTGTGTATTTCTCTACAGGTGAAAGGTGGTACTGCAGCTAACTCTGACCCCTGCTACATTCTCATACAGAGTGTACTGAGGTGCTAATCGCCCACTGAGCATGTGCAGAGCGGTGGAGCTGTAGAAACACACACACACACACACACGAGACATTAGAGACTCTGTTTCAGACTTTGCCAATATGTGCTGCGTCTCCATCACTCTCCTGGAAGTAAACACACACACACGCACACACACACACACACACACACACACACACACACAACCACAAAGCAGAAGCATCCCACACATTCTTCTTGCGTATCAAATCCCCGCTCTGCTTAGTGAAACTCTGATGATTGTCTTCACATAACAGAAACAGAGGAGAGTTTTCTTTTTCACTTATTATGATGAAGCATGAGGTAAAACTGCTGCTTTCCTTTTCTGTTTGCTCCTGTGTCCTTCTGCACTCTGTTCAGTGAGGAACACTGTTTTATTGTAAAGACAGTTTTGTGTGGTGATGCTGGCTATGTATCATGCCACTGCTTCCCAGGGAGTGCAGTGCTGAATCCCTGCTGGGCCAACCACAAGCTGAAGGCAGCAGTGTGAGCAGCGTTGATGTGGTGGAATTCAGAGACTGTGTTCATGTGTGATGAGAAGCACAAATTCAATCAGCTGATAACAGCTTCGGCGTAATGACCTCTGTGTTCCTGCATGAACCGAGGTGAAGCCTCATTTGTTTATGACAAACGTCGATCTAAAATCACACGTTGCGTTATTAGAAAGAAAACGATCGTGCTGGAGTCTGAATCTGTCTCTTTGTCTTTGTCTCTGCATCATTCATGTTACTTTCATTTTCTGCATGAAGGCTGTCCACATTGTGTAGCTGTGCTTGTGCTCATTCATGAACTTCTCTCTGGACGATGCGTGCCAGGGCCGAGGAACGGCATGGAGGTCAGACTGACTGGAGGCTCAGCAGCCTGAAGGGAGGGCGCCTGAGTACAAGTGTGTAAGTTCTTCTGGGGCATCAAAAATATAGAGTTTATATTTACAGCAGCATGTTAATTTAAAGTTTCCTAAAGAGATGATCTGTCACTGCGTCTGAGCTGAAACAGGACCGGAAGCTCCGTCACCTCTGACTGGATCCTCGGAGTGGAAACAAAAAGGGACATTTTCTCAATAATGTTCACGTCTGCCTGTGTGCGCTTCAAGCTTCTCTGCATTTGATTTTAGGGAACAAAAAATCTGTCTCAGGTTAAATCTGTCCCGGGTTAAATCTGTCCCGGGTTAAATCTGTCCCGGGTTAAATCTGTCTCAGGTTAAATCTGTCCCGGGTTAAATCTGTCTCAGGTTAAATCTGTCCCGGGTTAAATCTGTCCCGGGTTAAATCTGTCCCGGGTTAAATCTGTCCCGGGTTAAAACTGTCCCGGGTTAAATCTGTCTCAGGTTAAATCTGTCCCGGGTTAAATCTGTCCCGGGTTAAAACTGTCCCGGGTTAAAACTGTCTCAGGTTAAATCTGTCCCGGGTTAAATCTGTCCCGGGTTAAATCTGTCCCGGGTTAAAACTGTCCCGGGTTAAATCTGTCCCGGGTTAAAACTGTCCCGGGTTAAAACTGTCCCGGGTTAAATCTGTCCCGGGATAAATCTGTCCCGGGTTAAATCTGTCTCAGGTTAAATCTGTCCCTGGTTAAATCTGTCTCAGGTTAAATCTGTCTCAGGTTAAATCTGTCTCAGGTTAAATCTGTCCCTGGTTAAATCTGTCCCGGGTTAAATCTGTCCCGGGTTAAATCTGTCCCGGGTTAAAACTGTCCCGGGTTAAAACTGTCCCGGGTTAAAACTGTCCCGGGTTAAAACTGTCCCGGGTTAAATCTGTCCCGGGTTAAAACTGTCCCGGGTTAAATCTGTCTCAGGTTAAATCTGTCCCGGGTTAAAACTGTCCCGGGTTAAAACTGTCCCGGGTTAAAACTGTCCCGGGTTAAAACTGTCCCGGGTTAAATCTGTCCCGGGTTAAATCTGTCCCGGGTTAAAACTGTCCCGGGTTAAAACTGTCCATCTTTCCTGGGTTAGATGTGTAAATTCTTCCTTTTCTTTCTTTTGATGGTCAGTGTGAAAGCAAAGATCCACCTACACCAAATCCCAGAGAGACACACAAACCTCCCACGGTCCACCACATAAAGACCCCCCCCATCCACATGGTCAGCATCCTCCCCCCTCTGTTAGGGAGGGAGGGGAGTCCTGACCATGTGGGTGGACAGTGACAGGCCCTCAGAGCTCAGGAAGGGAGAGAGACAAAGAGAGAGAGAGCGGGGTGTCAGCAGCACGCTCTGCAGACATTCATCTCGTTTATCTCACAGAAACGTCTTTTAAAGAGCCGCACACACATCGTTCACTTTCACCAGAAGAACCGGAAAAATGTCAACGTAAAGAAACGATGGAGACGATGAAGCTACATGAAGCTCTCTCTCGCTCTTTACATAAACACAAGTCATTGATCCATAAGTGAGAAACTATTGATTCTTTATATCTGATCAGTCAGACTGGAAGAAGGAGATTCAGAAAGTCTTATTTTATATCATTAGACATTTTGAATAAGAGACGTGAAGTCACTTTACTGGAACAGTTACAAAATAACATATTTATATCTGACAACATTTCTCATGTTTTCTTTTTCCTTTATTATAGAGGAGAGTGGATCGAGGTGGAAATCAGGGAGAGAGAGAGTGTGTGTACCTGCAGAGAGTGTGTGTGTACCTGCAGAGAGTGTGTGTACCTGCAGAGTGTGTGTACCTGCAGAGTGTGTGTGTGTACCTGCAGAGTGTGTGTGTGTACCTGCAGAGTGTGTGTGTACCTGCAGAGTGTGTGTGTGTACCTGCAGAGTGTGTGTGTACCTGCAGAGTGTGTGTGTGTACCTGCAGAGAGTGTGTGTACCTGCAGAGAGTGTGTGTGTACCTGCAGAGAGTGTGTGTACCTGCAGAGTGTGTGTGTACCTGCAGAGTGTGTGTGTGTACCTGCAGAGTGTGTGTGTACCTGCAGAGTGTGTGTGTACCTGCAGAGTGTGTGTGTACCTGCAGAGTGTGTGTGTGTGTGTGTGTGTACCTGCAGAGTGTGTGTGTGTGTGTGTACCTGCAGAGTGTGTGTGTACCTGCAGAGTGTGTGTGTACCTGCAGAGTGTGTGTGTGTGTGTGTGTGTACCTGCAGAGTGTGTGTGTGTCTGCAGAGTGTGTGTGTACCTGCAGAGTGTGTGTGTGTGTGTGTGTGTACCTGCAGAGTGTGTGTGTACCTGCAGAGTGTGTGTGTGTGTACCTGCAGAGTGTGTGTGTGTACCTGCAGAGTGTGTGTGTACCTGCAGAGTGTGTGTGTGTACCTGCAGAGAGTGTGTGTACCTGCAGAGTGTGTGTGTGTGTGTACCTGCAGAGTGTGTGTACCTGCAGAGTGTGTGTGTGTACCTGCAGAGAGTGTGTGTGTACCTGCAGTGTGTGTGTACCTGCAGTGTGTGTGTACCTGCAGTGTGTGTGTGTGTGTACCTGCAGAGTGTGTGTACCTGCAGTGTGTGTGTGTGTACCTGCAGAGTGTGTGTGTGTGTGTGTGTGTACCTGCAGAGTGTGTGTGTGTGTGTACCTGCATAGTGTGTGTGTACCTGCAGTGTGTGTGTGTGTGTGTACCTGCAGAGTGTGTGTGTGTGTGTACCTGCAGTGTGTGTGTGTGTGTGTGTGTGTGTGTGTGTGTGTGTGTACCTGCAGAGTGTGTGTACATGCAGAAAGTGTGTGTACCTGGCACACACACTTTCTGCATGCGTAGCTTCACATCACAGCAGATGATTGATGATGCGTCCTGACTCTGTTGTTGTGTTTTGAGCGTTCTTCATTAAACTCTTTGATTCAGTTCAGTTCTGAACTTTGGGACCACAGAGGAGAAAAGATGAAACACAACCAAGATCGAATGAAATCAAACCGCTCTGATTTGGGGTTTGGATTTTATTTTCTCTGAAACACTCAGGGATTACACCAACCGAGCTGTGTGTGTGTGTGTGTGTGTGTGTGTGTGTGTGTGTGTGTATGTGTGTGTGTGTGTGTGTGTGTGTGTGTGTGTGTGTGTTTGAAATTAAAGCCCTGTGTTGGAGCTGTCGGTGCGGTGTGGGCGTTTTGAGCATTCGGACGTCAAACCCCGTAGGCCTCGTCAGCAAACCCCCTCCTTCCTTCCCCCTTCTTTTCCTTGTTTCCTCTTTTCTCTCCTTTCCTAACCTCATCTCCTCAGGCCTTTATTTTTTTTCTTCCTTCCTCGTCTCCTTCCTGTTTCTTTCCGGTGTTTTTATTGGCACTCCGATCTTGTCTTCTTTCATTTCTTCATCTCTTCTTTTTAAATCGATTCGTCCTGATTCTTTCCTTTCCTTAGTTTAGTTTCTGTTAAAGTGATTTAAAATAAATCACATGTTCAGGTGGAAACCATGAAGGCTCATTTTAAAACCTCATTAAACAAATGAAACGATAACAGAGTAAAAACTATGATCCATCTGTCCCCCCTAACTTTCCTCTCTTCTTCTTTCCTTCTTTCCCTCATCTTGCAGCCTTGAATATTTCCTTTCCTTCTTTCCTGTCGTTGCTCCTTTCTTTGTGCTCCTCCTCTGGTCATTACTTTACCTTCTCTTACATCTCTT
>NC_136711.1:440968-443468 GCF_947650265.1 Symphodus melops | reverse complement strand
ACTAACCTCCTGCAGGTAACTAACCTCCAACAGGTAACTAACCTCCAACAGGTAACTAACCTCCAGCAGGTAACTAACCTCCAGCAGGTAACTAACCTCCTGCAGGTAACTAACCTCCAGCAGGTAACTAACCTCCAGCAGGTAACTAACCTTCTGCAGGTAACTAACCTCCAGCAGGTAACTAACCTCCAGCAGGTAACTAACCTCCAGCAGGTAACTAACCTCCTGCAGGTAACTAACCTCCAGCAAGTAACTAACCTCCAGCAGGTAACTAACCTCCTGCAGGTAACTAACCTCCAGCAGGTAACTAACCTACAGCAGGTAACTAACCTCCAGCAGGTAACTAACCTCCTGCAGGTAACTAACCTCCAGCAGGTAACTAACCTCCTGCAGGTAACTAACCTCCAACAGGTAACTAACCTCCAGCAGGTAACTAACCTCCTGCAGGTAACTAACCTCCTGCAGGTAACTAACCTCCAGCAGGTAACTAACCTCCTGCAGGTAACTAACCTCCTGCAGGTAACTAACCTCCAACAGGTAACTAACCTCCTGCAGGTAACTAACCTCCAGCAGGTAACTAACCTCCAGCAGGTAACTAACCTCCTGCAGGTAACTAACCTACAGCAGGTAACTAACCTCCTGCAGGTAACTAACCTACAGCAGGTAACTAACCTCCTGCAGGTAACTAACCTCCAGCAGGTAACTAACCTCCAGCAGGTAACTAACCTCCTGCAGGTAACTAACCTCCAGCAGGTAACTAACCTCCAGCAGGTAACTAACCTCCAGCAGGTAACTAACCTCCTGCAGGTAACTAACCTCCTGCAGGTAACTAACCTCCAGCAGGTAACTAACCTCCTGCAGGTAACTAACCTCAGTGACCTACGGCGACAGGTTTTCCACATTTCAAAAGACAGTTTGAGTCAATAAATCTGTAATCTGGCTTCAGACGCTGATAGATCGTGTTTAAGAGATAATCCCCCCCCCCCCCCCCCCCGTGTCCTGTCCATGGTCAAACACAGAACATGAAGCAGTGACCATCCTGAACCAGCTGACGGTGCAGAGCAGTCTGAGCGAGAGTTAACCCTTACAGAGCTGCAGATCAGAGCGAGTGAGACAAAGAGCGTCTGTGTTTCCACCGCTGCAGCTCGTCTTTTATCCTCGTCCCTGCTCGCTCTCTCTCTTTTCTTCGCCGCCATCTTGGAGTGAAATCAGAGCGTTTGTCCGTCTTTTATGTTCCACACAGCGAGCGATGAAAGCTGTCGGCCTGTGATTTGACAAAGCCCTCAGTCATGGTGGCAGGATGGCTAAAGACAGAGTTTAGATTGAAGAGAGCTGACCCCAGGGTGTGACAGACTGGACTCTGAGGGACCTCCTGCTCACCTCTGCATCACACTGTAAGGTCAGCATGTGTTCCTGCTCTGAAGGTTCCTGCAGGTGTCAACACACTGCTGAGAAACACACACAGTAAAAGCACTGTGTGTAGATCACATCAGTCAAATCTACAGAAGAGTTTTGATAATTAGCTTAGCATAAATAATGCAAGCAGCGTAAAAACTTTGCTCTCCGGAAAGTAGAAAAAGCACAAAACCGATTCTGGACTGTGACAGAGACATTTCAAGGTGCCAGTTACCCCGGTAGTCTAGACCTGATCCAGCCCTAACTGTAAGATTCATCAAAAAGAGGAGTCTGATAACTGCAGACTCTACCTCCTGTAGGACATTTAGAGACTGTAGGTACCAGCAGGTCTGATAACTGCAGACTCTACCTCCTGTAGTTTAGAGACTGTAGGTACCAGCAGGTCTGATAACTGCAGACTCTACCTCCTGTAGGACATTTAGAGACTGTAGGTACCAGCAGGTCTGATAACTGCAGACTCTACCTCCTGTAGGACATTTAGAGACTGTAGGTACCAGCAGGTCTGATAACTGCAGACTCTACCTCCTGTAGGACATTTAGAGACTGTAGGTACCAGCAGGTCTGATAACTGCAGACTCTACCTCCTGTAGGACATTTAGAGACTGTAGGTACCAGCAGGTCTGATAACTGCAGACTCTACCTCCTGTAGTTTAGAGACTGTAGGTACCAGCAGGTCTGATAACTGCAGACTCTACCTCCTGTAGTTTAGAGACTGTAGGTACCAGCAGGTCTGATAACTGCAGACTCTACCTCTTGTAGGACATTTAGAGACTGTAGGTACCAGCAGGTCTGATAACTGCAGACTCTACCTCCTGTAGTTTAGAGACTGTAGGTACCAGCAGGTCTGATAACTGCAGACTCTACCTCCTGTAGGACATTTAGAGACTGTAGGTACCAGCAGGTCTGATAACTGCAGACTCTACCTCCTGTAGGACATTTAGAGACTGTAGGTACCAGCAGGTCTGATAACTGCAGACTCTACCTCCTGTAGGACATTTAGAGACTGTAGGTACCAGCAGGTCTGATAACTGCAGACTCTACCTCCTGTAGTTTAGAGACTGGAGGCACCAGCAGGTCTGATAAC
>NC_136711.1:423468-433468 GCF_947650265.1 Symphodus melops | reverse complement strand
TCTCCCTTTTATGGGTCAGAGAGAAGAACCGGAATTCTTCTTTCGATAGACGCTCGCGATGAGGAAGAGGAGTTGATGAATATAAAATATAAACTTTAATACATCCCGTGTGTGTTCTCCCTGAGCTTTGTTTTGCATATCAGTGTGTGTGTGTGTGTGTGTGTGTGTGTGTGTGTGTGTGTGTGTGTGTGTGTGTGTGGAAACACTCACTCTTATCTCTGTAGCTTCTCCATTCACAAGTGATTCCCTTTGAAACCGTCACGGAGCATCGCAGCCAATCAGCGTCCTCAGCGCCTCTCTCCGCTCTGCTCCCTGCAGCCCTCCCATCTCCTTATTTGGACAATGACGTAGCGGGGCATTCAAAAGGTTCTCGTTATAAACAAAGCGGAGCCCGGGCCCCCGACCCTCCATAAGAGTCACTTTACCCTCCGAGAAGTTTATCAGCAGAGCGCGTGAGCTGCAGCGGACACATCATCCTCACACAGACAGACAGACACACACACACACACACACACACACACACAGACAGATATGCAGGGGTAACACACTGCAGGTCACACACTCTTACCTCTTAAAAAAACAGTCTATTTGTCCATCATCATGACGGCCAAAACTCTGGAGAAGGTCCCGGGGAGTCTCGGGGGGTTCGGGCATCCTGACAGCGTGTACTCGGTGGATGACATGAGCTCCAACCTGCCGACCTCCGTCAGCATCTACAACAGCAGCGAGCTGGGAGCGCATTACGAGCACATCAGTGTGGGGGGTAAGAGAACCAGCACAGCCTGTCAGAGCCTCAACATGAACAAACGTTTACTAACCCTGTCTGCAACATAACCAATGTTTGACTGTCACTCAGTGCTGTTATCATCACACATGGATCACACAGCGGGTTTATTTCACGAGCTGTGGATCAGGCTTTTTCACTTTTTCTGAAAGTTCAAAGTGTGCGTAAGGGCACCGAGGCAGCTGCGCTCCGGTGTGTGTGGATGTTGGAGGGTGGCCGTGTGAGGATGTTTAAAGTGTGCGTAAGGGCACCGAGGCAGCTGCGCTCCGGTGTGATGAAGCTGCAGTGTGTGTGAGGATGTTGGAGGGGGGCCGTGTGTGGATGTTGGAGGGGGGCCGTGTGTGGATGTTGGAGGGGGGCCGTGTGTGGATGTTGGAGGGTGGCCGTGTGTGGATGTTTAAAGTGTGCGTAAGGGCACCGAGGCAGCTGCGCTCCGGTGTGTGTGGATGTTGGAGGGGGGCCGTGTGAGGATGTTGGAGGGGGGCCGTGTGAGGATGTTGGAGGGGGGCCGTGTGTGGATGTTTGGTGTTTTAATGCTCAGTTTGTGTCTCTCTCTCAGACGGCCTGATGAGCGCGGAGATGAGCGCAGCAGACAGACGCTCTCTCGACCTCTCCTCTTACTCCGGCAGCTTCTCTCAGCCCCCGAACCACCGGAACCAGACCTTCACCTACATGGGCAAGTTCTCCATCGACTCCCAGTACCCGGCTAACTGGAACCCCGAGGGAGTCATCAATATCGTGTCGGGCATCTTCAACGTGGCCGGTCCTCCTCCTCCTCATCCTGCTGCTGCCTCCTCCTCCTCCTCGTCTCCGGCCTCCTCAGGATCTCCTCCTCACTTCTCCTCCGGAGCTCTGAGCTGCAGCATGGCGGCGCAGACCCCGGCAGAGTTAGACCACCACCATCACCTGTACTCCCCCCCTCCTCCCTATTCCTCTTCGTCGGGCTGCGGGGAGGCGTACCAGGACCCCTCCGCCTTCCTGTCCACCTCCTCCTGTCCCATCTCTTCCTACCCCCCGCCCTCCTACTCCTCCCCAAAGCAGCCCTGCGGCTCGGACGGACCCGGTCTCTTCCCGCTTCTCCCGGACTATTCTGGTTTCTTTCCGCCGGCCTGTCAGCGGGACCTGCACGCGCCCGGGATCCAGGATCGGAAACCGTTCGGCCCGTGCCCGCTCGACTCCTTCCGCGTGCCCCCGCCGCTCACTCCCCTGAACACTATCAGGAACTTTACTCTGGGGGGGCCCGGTGCCGGTGGCTCAGAGGGGGGTCCTCCGCGGCTCCCCTCAGCCTACAGTCCTCAAAACCTGCCCCTCAGGCCGATCCTGCGGCCCCGGAAGTACCCCAACAGACCCAGCAAGACCCCGATCCACGAGCGCCCGTACCCGTGCCCCGCAGAGGGCTGCGACCGCCGCTTCTCGCGCTCCGACGAACTCACGCGACACATCCGGATCCACACCGGTCACAAGCCCTTCCAGTGCCGGATCTGTATGCGCAACTTCAGCCGCAGCGACCACCTGACCACGCACATCCGCACGCACACCGGGGAGAAGCCGTTCGCCTGCGACTTCTGCGGACGAAAGTTCGCGCGAAGCGACGAGCGGAAGAGACACACGAAGATCCACCTGCGGCAGAAGGAGAGGAAATCCTCCACCGTCTCCTCCTCCTCCTCTTCCTCCTCAAGCAGCTCCGGTGTGGAGCGCGGCGCAGCCAGCATCTGCTCATAGTTTCCCGGGGGAAAAGGTTGTTACCATGGCAGCGTGACGCTCACTAACCCTTCAGAAAAAACGTCAAAATACTGAGTGATAAAAACTTTCAAAACTCTGAAGCTGCAGCGAGGACGAACAGGGGGACTCTCTGTGTCCAGCCGCGCGTAATTACGCACATCCACACGCGTGACCCACGGACAGTTACATGGTGCACTTTTTACCTGCAGTAAAGAGTCACGTGATCATCACGGAGAGCGTGGACACACAGTGAGGGAGTCAGTGTGAAATAAATAACTGCAATAATAAATTATTGACAAAGTGTTTAATACAAATGTGTTGCGTGTGTGTGTGTGTGCGCGCGCGCGTGCGTGCGAGTGTGTGTAATCTGTACAGTTCTAAAGTTTATTTTTGTACTCGTGCTCTGGTGTAACTCGGTGTGTAAAGTTTTAATGTGTTGGACTTATCTCGTGACGTGTGTGTGTTTGACTTATTAAATGTTGACAAACGCACGTGCTGCTTTCTGTCTCCGCTTTTTTTTTAAACATTTCTGAACACTTTAATTTTATTAAAGACTGATGAAGACGATGTTGGATGTGTGTGTGTGTGAGAGAGATGATCTACATACTTATTTTCAGGGATGTAAAGGTACTTTATAAAACTTTAATATGATTCTAGTGAAACTCTGTTACCATGGCAACATTAATCATCCTATTTGGAGACTGTTAATGAGCCTCTGATCTGATGTGAGCTGAGTGACAGACACATTTATTACAGATCAGATTCAGCTCCTCCGCCACCTCGCACACTGCTCCGTGTGTGTGTGTGTGTGTGTGTGTGTGTGTGTGTGTGTGTGTGTAACATAAAGATATGTAGAGATGTATTACACGTCCTCTGAAACACTGACCCTCTGAAAACCTCGATTTGATGTGTTTGTTAAAACCGTCAGGAGAGAGAACAGTTAAAGACCTTCTCTCTCTCTCCTCGAGAGAGTGCAGCAGAACAAGAGGACGAGACACACACACACACAGAGACACACACACACACACACACACACACACACACACACACACACAGACACACACACACACACAGACACACACACACACACACACATAGAGACACACACACACACACACACACACACACACACACACAGACACACACACACACACACAGAGACACACACACACACACACAGAGACACACACACACATAGAGACACACACACACACACACACACACAGAGACACACACACACACACACACACACACACACACATACACACATAGAGACACACACACACACACACAGAGACACACACACACACACACACACACACATCTACAGACACACCTACAGAGACACACACACACACAGACACACAGACACACACACCTACAGACACACACACCTACACACACACACCGACAGAGACACACACCTACAGACACACATACACCTACACACACACACCTACAGACACACACACCTACAGACACACACACCTACAGACACACACCTACAGAGACACACACACCTACAGACACACACCTACAGAGACACACACACCTACAGACACACACACCTACAGAGACACACACACCTACAGACACACACACCTACAGACACACACACCTACAGACACACACACCTACAGACACACACACACCTACAGAGACACACACCTACAGAGACACACACCTACAGACACACACCTACAGACACACACACACCTACAGACACACACACACACCTACAGACACACACACCTACAGAGACACATACCTACAGACACACACACCTACAGACACACACACCTACAGACACACACACACCTACAGAGACACACACCTACAGAGACACACACCTACAGACACACACCTACAGACACACACACACCTACAGACACACACACCTACAGAGACACACACCTACAGACACACACACCTACAGAGACACACACACACACCTACAGACACACACACCTACAGAGACACACACACACACCTACAGACACACACCTACAGACACACACACCTACAGAGACACACACACACACACCTACAGACACACACACCTACAGAGACACACACCTACAGACACACACACCTACAGAGACACACACACCTACAGACACACACACCTACAGAGACACACACACACACCTACAGACACACACACCTACAGACACACGCACCTACAGACACACACACACCTACAGACACACGCACCTACAGAGACACACACACCTACAGACACACACACACCTACAGAGACACACACACACACCTACAGACACACACCTACAGACACACACACCTACAGAAACACACACACCTACAGACACACACACCTACAGACACACACCTACAGACACACATACACCTACAGAAACACACGCACTTACAGACACACACACACCTACAGACACACACACCTACAGACACACACACACCTACAGACACACACACCTACAGACACACACACTTACAGACACACACACCTACAGACACACACACCTACAGAAACACGCACCTACAGACACACACACCTACAGACACACACACCTACAGACACACACACTTACAGACACACACACACCTACAGAAACACGCACCTACAGACACACACACCCACAGACACACACCTACAGAGACACACACACCTACAGACACACACACCTACAGAGGCACACACACCTACAGAGACACACACACCTACACAGACACACACACACCTACAGACACACACACCTACAGACACACACACCTACAGAGACACACACACACCCACAGACACACACCTACAGACACACACCTACAGACACACACACACCTACACAGAGACACACACACACCTACAGACACACACACCTACAGACACACACACCTACACAGAGACACACACACACCCACAGACACACACACACCTACAGACACACACACACCTACAGACACACTTCTGCTGCTAAAGGTCAAAGGTCAGATGTTGAACTTTCTGAAACACGGAGTCACACACAGGAGATCATTCACATGAACTTTATTATCATACATCAGAGGAACACACACACACCCGTCTGTGTGTGTGTCTGTGTGTGAGGTGTGTGTGTGTCTGTGTGAGGTGTGTGTGTGTCTGTGTGAGGTGTGTGTGGGTGTGTGTGTGTCTGTGTGTGTGTGTCTGTGTGTGTGTGTCTGTGTGTGAGGTGTGTGTGTGTCTGTGTGAGGTGTGTGTGGGTGTGTGTGTGAGGTGTGTGAGTGTCTGTGTGTGAGGTGTGTGTGTGTGTCTGTGTGAGGTGTGTGTGTGTCTGTGTGAGGTGTGTGTGGGTGTGTGTGTGAGGTGTGTGTGTCTGTGTGAGGTGTGTGTGGGTGTGTGTGTGAGGTGTGTGTGTGTCTGTGTGAGGTGTGTGTGTGTCTGTGTGTGAGGTGTGTGTGGGTGTGTGTGTGAGGTGTGTGTGTCTGTGTGAGGTGTGTGTGTGTGTCTGTGTGAGGTGTGTGTGTGAGGTGTGTGTGTGTCTGTGTGAGGTGTGTGTGGGTGTGTGTGACATTCAGACACGTCGACCAGTGACGGACTCCGAGCCGTCCTCTGTTGACCAATCAGACGTCAGGAGGATTTCATCATGAAAATAAAGGATACATGGAGCTCATCTGTGACGTGAAGAAGAGAAACACGCGTGTAGAAAAAGTTTACATTCAATAATCACAGGTAGGAAGAGAGAGAGGGCAGGGCGGGCGATCAAGCAGCTCCGTCCTCATTATTTTAAATCCGTGATGAAGATGATGAAGAAGATGCTCATTATGAACACGTGACCTGTGAGACGCACCAGCGTGTTGGACCAGGAGCGTGTTGGACCAGGAGCGTGTTTGACCAGGAGCGTGTTGGACCAGGAGCGTGTTGGACCAGGAGCGTGTTTGACCAGGAGCGTGTTGGACCAGGAGCGTGTTTGACCAGGAGCGTGTTTGACCAGGAGCGTGTTGGACCAGGAGCGTGTTTGACCAGGAGCGTGTTTGACCAGGAGCGTGTTTGACCAGGAGCGTGTTTGACCAGGAGCGTGTTTGACCAGGAGCGTGTTGGACCAGGAGCGTGTTGGACCAGGAGCGTGTTGGACCAGGAGCGTGTTTGACCAGGAGCGTGTTGGACCAGGAGCGTGTTTGACCAGGAGCGTGTTGGACCAGGAGCGTGTTTGACCAGGAGCGTGTTTGGAGCGTGTGACTGTGATTAGATAGTGGCGTGCAGGAGTTAGTCACCTGTCAATCAGAGACGTCTTTGTTTACATTAAAACATGGCGATGATGTCGTTAAAAGTAGCCGTTCACGTTAACGGCAGGAAGTACGCGTTCCTCGTCATCTCACAGCGTCGACACGTTTACAATCACAACGGGGACGTTTGTTGCCCGATCACCGCGCCCCGCCCGGCGTTGGCGTTCAGACAGGATGTGTGTGAGGTCGTCCGCAGAGAAGAAGAAGGACCAATGAGGCCGATCCTTTGAGTTGAAGTGTCCCTGAGCAAGGCACTGTCCTGTGGATGGATCAGACGGAGACGGCGGGCCCGGGGTACGCCTCCCCTCCACACCAGAAGTCCTCGGGCTGAGGGACCTCCAGCAGCCACGTCTCCTCCGCCTCGCCCTCCTCGCCCGCCGCGTGCAGGACTCTGTAATAGTGACAGTCCCGCCCGTCGTCTGGGTCGTACGGAGGAGCGAGGATGTCGAGGAAGGCGGTGGGCCCGTCCACGGCGTCGATCTGATGGAGGTTATGCCTCAGAGGAGTGAGGAGGCACGGCCCGCTGCCCTCCGAGTACTCCGCCACCGAGCGCAGGACGGAGCGCCGCACGGAGGCCGTCTGAGGAGGAGCCAGGGGAGGGTCAAACTGAGGCAGGCTGACCGACGGGGGATCCTCCAGCTTATCGAAGCAGCGGACACTGACCTTCCCGTACAGCACCTGAACGTCACACAGGGCACAGACAAGCACACTGGTTACCATGGTTACCCCAACACACGCTGATAAACAAAGAGAACAATCAGTTGTTTGTTCTTTGTGATGGACTTTATGAAGCCCCGCCTCCTTAAAGACATTCTGTATCTATGATGTTTATTAGCGAGGCAGGTACGAATCCCCCCGCCCCCCCCCCCCCCCCCCCCCCTTCAGGTTCCTGGGATCCACAATCTCATGGGACCTGAAGTGGACCTCCCACAAACACACAAGCAGGAAGAACTTCCTGTGTCAGCTCCTCCCCTCCGGCAGGCGTTACAAGTCACTGCACGCCAAAACAACCCGTCATAAGAACCGACTGTGATTCACTAAACAGCTGTTATTATTATTATTATTATTATTATTATTATTATTATAATCATCATTAATATTATTATCATTATTAATATTATTATGATTACCATTCCTGTTCTTAATTGTTGCTGCAGACTCGCTGTGATGAACAGAGCGTCAGACCTGTCTCTGTGGACACACATCTATGACGTCATGATGTAAATGATCATCTCCACACACTGCTCGTGTTCAGCTCACCTGTGTACCTGACAGCTCACCTGTGTACCTGACAGCTCACCTGTGTACCTGACAGCTGCGACTCGTGGACACATTAATAACAGAGCTAACGTTCAGGTCAAAGTGCCTGCATAAAAGACAACACACAGCTGTTGTAACCATGACAACCACAGACGCGTTCGGCTGCACGCGGACTCTCTCCAACACCTGACAGGTGAGACAAACAGGGCTGCAGAGACCTTGAGCATCCCGTTCATGCCGGGGTGGTCGTGCAGCGGGATGGAGGCCCCGGTCCGGAGGAGGAACACGCCCATGCTGAACACCTCGGTCTCACAGATGTGCATGTAGGTGACCGGGGGGTTCTGGGGCCCCGGTGCCCCGGGACCAGGTTTGGCTTTTCGGGGTGGGATTTTGAGGTCGGCGGCTCTGACGGCGGTCACGAGGGAGAGCAGCTCGGAGTGTCTGTCCGGTAACACGGTGTCACCCCCGGTAGATTCACTCTTGAAGCCTTTGTAGGTGATGTGGGCCTGCTGGGCGATCTTCTGGATCAGAGGGGTCTTGTGGTCCCGAGGCATCGTGGGTCCTGATCAGCTCGGTACACCTTTGGAAAAGACCTGAGTCCAAATCAAAGCGCGTTCATGGTGAGAAATCATCAGACAACACACTCCACTCATTTCCCACCGACTCGCCTCCGGAGAAGCCCACGCTTACAGCGCATGCGCACAAAAGCTAAAGCAGCATGGGATATGGAGTTCTATCAAATATTCACATGAAACATAATCAGCGAAAGATGAAGAGTTCCATTTAAATGTTAGCATAGCATATGTAGCTAACACTTTGTGTGACTGTGTGACTTTAGAAGAAACACTTGGAGGATTTAACCCCAAACAAAAACATGCTCCACATCTCACAGACACTACATTTCCCAGAGTTCCTCAGGGTAGATCAGAGTTGAAGAGGGGAAGGCCAGGCAGGGCATTGAACTCCTCACAGCCCTCCCACATCCTCCTCCTCCCTCCTGCAGCCCCCCCAACACCCCCCCTCCCCCCGAAAACACGCGCGTGCACGTCATTGTTGAGAGAGAGCATCCAGGTGCAGCTCAGGTACACACGTGACGTGAGTGATGGAGGAAGACAAACAGAAAGTGTACTGGGAGTTATCTTGGAGTTTATAGTCGCTCTCTTCAGGTTCTGATGACGAGCAGACAGAGGCCGGCCTCTCCTCGAGCTCTCTGTTCAGCTTTGATTGACAGCACTAACATCTCCATGAATCAGTCAGGTGTTGACCAATCACATGCTTCTGTTCTCTGCAGGAAGTGAGGATGGTAAACAAGACGACAAAACACACTGAGTCATCATGTCACACACACTCTACAACACAGGCTGAGTCACCACTTCACACACACACACACACACACACACACACACACACACAGGCTGAGTCATCACTTCACACACACACACACACAGATTAAATGGATTCATTACAGTGTGTGTATGTGTGTGTGTGTGTGTGTGTGTCTTCCTATAATGAAGTGTCCTCATTATTTCTCAAGAGGATCTCGCTCTCTTTGTGTTTCCCTCACTCATTATACTTTATACATAATGCAACACACACACACACACACACACACACACACACACACACCATAGACTGTAACACACACACATACACACACACCATAGACTGTAACACACACACACACCATAGACTGTAACACACACACACACACACACACACACACACACACCATAGACTGTAACACACACACACACACACACCATAGACTGTAACACACACACATACACACACACCATAGACTGTAACACACACACACACACCATAGACTGTAACACACACACACACACACACACCATAGACTGTAACACACACACACACACACACACACCATAGACTGTAACACACACACATACACACACACCATAGACTGTAACACACACACACACACACACCATAGACTGTAACACACACACACACACACACCATAGACTGTAA
>NC_136711.1:405968-408468 GCF_947650265.1 Symphodus melops | reverse complement strand
GGTCTCCAAGAGGGAAACATGAAGCCGCTGCACGTGTTTCCTGTTTGCAGGATGGACGGCAAAGTGAAGGAACAGAAGCGTCATCAGCAGAAACACAGCGGGCCAAAAGCAGAGAAGAAGAAACTCAGAAAGCAGGGCGCCACCACAGAAGAAGATGGACGCAAACGAAATCCCAAAGCATTCGCCGTTCAGTCCGCAGTTCGGATGGCCAAAACCTTCCACAGGTCAGTGATCATGTAACTCCTCCCCCAAGTGTTTAAAACGGGTACTGCAGTGTAAACTCTAAGCGGCCCCTCCAGCAGGAGGAGGACGTGCTGGCTGCTGCGTTGTTGTCAGTTTGACCAGTGGAACTGTGAGTCGGCCATGTTGTGAGGGTCAAGTCAGCAGGTCGATGTGTTTCTGAAGACTCTTTGTATTCATTCCTACAGTTTGTTTACAATCTGACATTATGAACATGAGAGCACAAGTTATATTATACAACAAATATTTACACAATATTATATTTACCTGTTACACATGTATTCTTACATGTTACAGGTTTATTTATTTTTACATATTTATCTGTTACATTATATATATATATATATATATATATATATATATATATATATATATATATATATATATATATATATATTAGGACTCAGTAGCTCTTACTGACAGACCAGACGACCACCGCGTCCTTAAACTGCGTCTCACAACCAGCCCTGATATGTCCCATCACTGTCCTCCACTTACCTGTGGATCCACGAGAGCAGATGGAGCTCCACAACAAGCTAATGTTGTATGAGCTAAACAACAACAACAACAACAACAACAACAAGGTCGTTGTTATTTTACAACACGAAGCAGAGCAGTGACAAATGACCCTCACAAGATGGCGGACACACTGACGTATGTTCCGGCCAATCGGTGAGGCGTCTCGTGTACATGTCTGTGAGTGTAACTGTCTGATGTGACGCTAACTCCGCCCCCTCGTCTAACTCCGCCCCCTCGTCTAACTCCTCCCCCTCTTGTGCACTCTTCAGGTCTCAGGACATCAAGACAAAGAAACATCACGTCCCCCTGGTGGACCGGACTCCTCTTGACCCCCCTCCCATCGTCATCGTCGTGGTCGGACCCCCGAAGGTGGGAAAAAGCACCCTGATCCGCTGCCTGATCAAAAACTTCACACGCCAGAA
Source organism: Symphodus melops (assembly GCF_947650265.1). NCBI lineage: Eukaryota > Metazoa > Chordata > Actinopteri > Labriformes > Labridae > Symphodus > Symphodus melops. Next base: position 407,287 of record NC_136711.1, on the reverse strand, counting down.
GCTGGGGGAGATTCACGGGCCGGTGACCATCGTGGCAGGTGAGTCAGACCCCGCCCCCCTGTAGCCTTTATAATTACCTGCCCTAACCCTTTCTCATGTGTTTCAGGTAAGAAGCGCCGTCTCACCTTCATGGAGTGCAACAACGACATCAACACCATGATCGACCTCGCCAAAGTGGCCGACCTGGTGAGGAAACAACGCCGCCACTTCCTTCATGTTTAATGCTGCTCGCTCAGCTGTGAGGCGTGCTGATGGAACTGACGGAGGCTCGACCCGTTCAAACATTCGCAATACACATACCTGATCAGGCTTTTATTTTGAAAAGCTGAACTGAGTGATGATGGGTTTTTAGTATTCTGCTTCTGCAACATTGCTCGACGAGTGAACGGCGCTCGACGAGTGAACGGCGCTCGACGAGTGAACGGCGCTCGACGAGTGAACGGCGCTCGACGACTGAACGGCGCTCGACGACTGAACGGCAGTTCACCGCAGACGCAGCACTTGAAGTGCGCAGGGCTGGGCGGCACGGGTCACGAGAAGGCGGGTCTTGTAGCTTCGCTCTGTCATGCTGTCTTCTTCTACGTGTCTTATGTTGTTTCTTCTTCGTTGGTTTATTTATTTGTCATGTGACAAATCGAACCGTGACACCTGTAAAGTAACGGTTTGGGACGAATCCAAAAGGCGTTCCGGGCCGAGTATACAACGGGTCAGACGACCTTCATGCTGCACTGTGACAGGCGGCAGGTTTGACCACAAGGGGGCGCCAACATGCTCACAAAGTTCGTCATTAAGTGGATCCATGTTTGTTGCAGGTGTTGATGCTGATCGACGCCAGTTTTGGCTTCGAGATGGAGACGTTTGAGTTCCTGAACATCTGCCAGGTGCACGGCTTCCCTCGCATCATGGGCGTGCTGACGCACCTGGACTCCTTCAAGAACAACAAGGCTCTCAGGAAGACCAAGAAGAACCTGAAGCACCGCTTCTGGACTGAGGTGTACCAGGTAAACACACCTGTAGCTCTACCTGCCTGTACCCGAGTCAGTGTACCCGAGTCAGTGTACCCGAGTCAGCGTACCCGAGTCAGCGTACCTGAGTCAGTGTACCCGAGTCAGTGAACCCGAGTCAGTGTACCCGAGTCAGTGTACCCGAGTCAGTGTACCCGAGTCAGCGTACCCGAGTCAGTGTACCCGAGTCAGCGTACCCTAGTCAGCGTACCCGAGTCAGTGTACCCGAGTCAGTGTACCCGAGTCAGCGTACCCGAGTCAGTGTACCCGAGTCAGCGTACCCGAGTCAGCGTACCCGAGTCAGCGTACCCGAGT
>NC_136711.1:380966-385966 GCF_947650265.1 Symphodus melops | reverse complement strand
AGATGCTCTGACAGACAAATGCATCATGGGAAAGATGTATTGTAGTTTCATTTCAGAACTCATTTTGTCTTGTAGTTTTCTGTAGTTTGCGTGTGTGTGTCTCTACCTGCGGCCAGCAGCTCAAAATATTTGTCTGACTCTGTGAGTGTTATTTAACTAACTGTGTGTTCTCTTACTTTGTGTGTGTGTGTGTGTGTGTGTGTGTATTGTACATGTTTGTGTATAGGATGACGAGGTCGTCCTGCAGTGTTCAGCCACTCTCCATAAAGAGCAACAGAAACTCTGCTTGGCTGCTGAAGGCTTCGGGAACAGACTCTGCTTCCTCGAGTCCATCTCCAACTCCAAGGTAAAAAACACGCTACGCCTTCAAGTTACAAACATTAAACATGACTCAGCACATCAGCTGACTGTATGCTGTCTCTGTAAAGTCTCATCTGTGAACATTAAACATGACTCAGCACATCAGCTGACTGTATGCTGTCTCTGTAAAGTCTCATCTGTGAACATTAAACATGACTCAGCACAGCAGCTGACTGTATGCTGTCTCTGCAAAGTCTCATCTGTGAACATTAAACATGACTCAGCACATCAGCTGACTGTATGCTGTCTCTGCAAAGTCTCATCTGTGAACATTAAACATGACTCAGCACATCAGCTGACTGTATGCTGTCTCTGCAAAGTCTCATCTGTGAACATTAAACATGACTCAGCACATCAGCTGACTGTATGCTGTCTCTGTAAAGTCTCATCTGTGAACATTAAACATGACTCAGCACATCAGCTGACTGTATGCTGTCTCTAAATCTCTGATGAGGGTCAGAAGGTCTGAAGTGTTTCAGTCTGCGTCGGGTCACAGAAGTCCATCCAACAGGTTCAGACATGCTGAGTCATGGTTTAGAGTGAGTGATGAAGCTCAGATGATGCACAGTGTGAGGAGGCCTGTATAAGCAGCCTCTTCTCAGCCTCAAACCAGAGGCTCCATCTGGTTCTACAGTAGAACCCAGTTTGAGCTTGAACCTTGGTCCCAGCTGCTGGATGTGAGGAGTCAAAGAAAGAGGCTGTGGATCCAAACAGAGTCCATGTGGAGCTGGAGAGGAGGCTGTGGATCCAAACAGACTCCATGTGGAGCTGGAGAGGAGGCTGTGGATCCAAACAGACTCCATGTGGAGCTGGAGAGGAGGCTGTGGATCCAAACAGACTCCATGTGGAGCTGGAGAGGAGGCTGTGGATCCAAACAGACTCCATGTGGAGCTGGAGAGGAGGCTGTGGATCCAAACAGACTCCATGTGGAGCTGGAGAGGTGGCTGTGGATCCAAACAGAGTCCATGTGGAGCTGGAGAGGAGGAAAAGGAACGAAGGTCAGATGGAAAACATCATGACTTTGGGTTTGTTTGAAACGAGTTTCCAGTCACACACATGTTGAACTGTGTGAAACTCAAGTTGTGACGGTGAGAGAGTCTGAGCATCACTGTGACATCAGAACATGCTGCAGCCCTCTGCCTGCACACACTCATCCTGCTGCACACACTCATCCTGCTGCACACACTCATCCTGCTGCACACACTCATCCTGCTGCACACACTCATCCTGCTGCACACACTCATCCTGCTGCACACACTCATCCTGCTGCACACACTCATCCTGCTGCACACACTCATCCTGCTGCACACACTCATCCTGCTGCTCTGCTTCCAGAATGTTCCTCCGGATTTGTCCATCTGCACCTTCGTGTTGGATCAGTCTCTGTCTGTTCGAGCGCTGCAGGAGATGCTGGCTAACACGGAGGACAGGACCGAGGGGGTGAGACGCAACACACACACACAGGGGAGGGGGGGGGGAGGAGGAGGAGGAGGAGGGGGATGGAGGAGGAGGGGGGGGATGGAGGAGGAGGTGGAGGGAGGAAGAGGAGAAGGGGGAAGAGGAGGAGGAGGTGGGGGGAGGAAGAGGAGGAGGGGGAGGAGGAGGGGGAGGAAGAGGAGGAGGGGGAGGAGGAGGAGGGGGATGGAGGAGGATGGAGGGGGGTGGAGGAGGAGGTGGAGGGAGGAAGAGGAGGAGGGGGAAGAGGAGGAGGTGGGGGGGAGGAAGAGGAGGAGGGGGAGGAAGATATTTCAGGATTAAATCTCAATCGTTTGAATTTTTCTCCCGTTTAAAGACGGCGCAGGGCGGCAGCCATCGAACGTTACTGTACGGACACGCAGTGCTGCTGAGACACTCCTACAGCGGGATGGTTAGTACACACACACACACACACACACACACACACACACACACACACACACAGCTGATCAGGTGTATCTCTCTCTCTGTAGTACCTGTGCTGTCTCTCCACCTCCCGCTCGTCCACAGACAAACTGGCCTTTGATGTCGGCCTGCAGGAGGACACGACAGGTGAGTCACTCAGCTGATCAGGTAAAGATATCTCCCTCTACAAGCCGCTCAACCTGTGTGTGTGTGTGTGTGTGTGTGTGTGTGTGTGTGTGTGTGTGTGTGTGTAGGCGAGGCGTGCTGGTGGACGATCCATCCTGCGTCGAAGCAGCGTTCAGAGGGGGAGAAGGTCAGAGTGGGTGATGATCTCATCCTGGTCAGCGTGTCCTCAGAGAGATACCTGGTCAGTTCCTTTTATTATACAGACTGTGTGTGTGTGTGTGTGTGTGTGTGTGTGTGTGTGTGTGTGTGTGTGTGTGTGTGTGTGTGTGTGTGTAAGATGTCAGTGATGATGTCATCTGTCTCTGCAGCACCTGTCCTATGGAAGCAGCTCTCTGCATGTGGACGCAGCCTTCCAGCAGACTCTGTGGAGTGTAGCTCCCATCTGTTCAGGAAGCGAGGTGGCTCAAGGTAACCTCACCTGTCTGTCTGCTCACCTGTCTGTCTGCTCACCTGTCTGTCTGCTCACCTGTCTGTCTGCTCACCTGTCTGTCTGTCTGCTCACCTGTCTGTCTGTCTGCTCACCTGTCTGTCTGCTCACCTGTCTGTCTGTCTGCTCACCTGTCTGTCTGCTCACCTGTCTGTCTGTCTGCTCACCTGTCTGTCTGTCTGCTCACCTGTCTGTCTGCTCACCTGTCTGTCTGCTCACCTGTCTGTCTGTCTGCTCACCTGTCTGTCTGTCTGCTCACCTGTCTGTCTGCTCACCTGTCTGTCTGTCTGCTCACCTGTCTGTCTGTCTGCTCACCTGTCTGTCTGCTCACCTGTCTGTCTGTCTGCTCACCTGTCTGTCTGTCTGCTCACCTGTCTGTCTGTCTGCTCACCTGTCTGTCTGTCCGCTCACCTGTCTGCCCGCTCACCTGTCTGTCTGTCTGCTCACCTGTCTGTCTGTCTGCTCACCTGTCTGTCTGTCTGCTCACCTGTCTGTCTGTCTGCTCACCTGTCTGCCTGCTCACCTGTCTGTCTGCTCACCTGTCTGTCTGCTCACCTGTCTGTCTGCTCACCTGTCTGTCCGCTCACCTGTCTGTCTGTCTGCTCACCTGTCTGTCTGTCTGCTCACCTGTCTGTCTGTCCGCTCACCTGTCTGTCTGTCTGCTCACCTGTCTGCCCGCTCACCTGTCTGTCTGCTCACCTGTCTGTCCGCTCACCTGTCTGTCTGCTCACCTGTCTGTCTGTCTGCTCACCTGTCTGTCTGTCTGCTCACCTGTCTGTCTGTCCGCTCACCTGTCTGTCCGCTCACCTGTCTGTCTGCTCACCTGTCTGTCTGTCTGCTCACCTGTCTGTCTGCTCACCTGTCTGTCTGTCTGCTCACCTGTCTGTCTGCTCACCTGTCTGTCTGTCTGCTCACCTGTCTGTCTGCTCACCTGTCTGTCTGTTCACCTGTCTGTCTGCTCACCTGTCTGTCTGCTCACCTGTCTGTCTGCTCACCTGTCTGTCTGCTCACCTGTCTGTTTCCTCTTTGAGATGTTGTCATGGTTACAGTGGTGTGTGAAGGTGTGAGGGGAGTAAAGTGTATTTTGATGTTCTTAGATCTGAGGATGTTTCTTGATTTAGCTCCTCTCCTCTAACCCGTCCTGCTGCTCTATATTTACCTGTCTTCTGTCTCCTCCCCTCCGTCCTGCTGCTCTATATTTACCTGTCTTCTGTCTCCTCCCCTCCGTCCTGCTGCTCTATATTTACCTGTCTTCTGTCTCCTCCCCTCCGTCCTGCTGCTCTATATTTACCTGTCTTCTGTCTCCTCTAACCCGTCCTGCTGCTCTATATTTACCTGTCTTCTGTCTCCTCCCCTCCGTCCTGCTGCTCTATATTTACCTGTCTTCTGTCTCCTCCCCTCCGTCCTGCTGCTCTATATTTACCTGTCTTCTGTCTCCTCCCCTCCGTCCTGCTGCTCTATATTTACCTGTCTTCTGTCTCCTCCCCTCCGTCCTGCAGGTTACCTGATAGGAGGAGACGTCCTGCGCATCCTTCACGGCCACATGGACGAATGTCTGACAGTTCCATCCGGAGAGCACGGAGACGAGCAGAGGAGGTGACGAGCTCTGATGTTTACTGAAACGTGTGTCTAAATGTGTCCCAACACTCTGCTGAGGAGGACGTCTCTGTGGACAGCCTCTGTGTCTTCACACTGCTCAGTTAGAACATCAGCACCTCCTGCTGGACAACACAGAAAACACACTCAGCACTCTGCCTTCACTGAGACAGGACAGCTATTAATCCACCAACCTCCGACAGCTCAGAACGCTTTGACACCGCAGGTCACCGACACACACACACTGATGGTAGAGGCTGCTGCAGAGTCCATCAGTATTAACTCATCCATTCACACACTGATGGTAGAGGCTGCTGCAGAGTCCATCAGTATTAACTCATCCATTCACACACTGATGGTAGAGGCTGCTGCAGAGTCCATCAGTATTAACTCATCCATTCACACACTGATGGTAGAGGCTGCTGCAGAGTCCATCAGTATGAACTCATCCATTCATACACTGATGGTAGAGGCTGCTGCAGAGTCCATCAGTATTAACTCATCCATTCACACACTGATGGTAGAGGCTGCTGCAGAGTCCATCAGTATT
>NC_136711.1:328466-375966 GCF_947650265.1 Symphodus melops | reverse complement strand
GAGACAGACGGGGAGGGAGACGGGGAGGGAGACGGGGAGACAGACGGGGAGGGAGACGGGGAGACAGACGGGGAGGGAGATGGGGAGACAGATGGGGAGAGAGACGGGGAGACAGACGGGGAGGGAGACGGGGAGACAGACGGGGAGAGAGACGGGGAGGGAGACGGGGAGACACACGGGGAGGGAGACGGGGAGACAGACGGGGAGACAGACGGGGAGAGAGACGGGGAGAGAGACGGGGAGACAGACAGGGAGAGAAACGGGGAGAGAGATGGGGAGAGAGACGGGGAGACAGACGGGGAGAGAGATGGGGAGACAGATGGGGAGAGAGACGGGGAGACAGATGGGGAGAGAGACGGGGAGACAGACGGGGAGAGAGACGGGGAGAGAGACGGGGAGACAGACGGGGAGGGAGACGGGGAGACAGACGGGGAGGGAGACGGGGAGACAGACGGGGAGGGAGATGGGGAGAGAGACGGGGAGACAGACGGGGAGAGAGACGGGGAGACAGACGGGGAGGGAGACGGGGAGACAGACGGGGAGAGAGACGGGGAGACAGACGGGGAGGGAGACGGGGAGACAGACGGGGAGACAGACGGGGAGAGAGACGGGGAGACAGACGGGGAGGGAGACGGGGAGACAGACGGGGAGACAGACGGGGAGACAGACGGGGAGCCTCGACCTCACAACCATTATGCAAAGACAAACGGATCTAGCAAACCTGCTTGTAATGCAGCAGAGACAGGCTTCACTTCCAAAAAGAGAAGTGCCTGTATTCAATGGTGATCCTTTTTCTTTCCGACCATTCATACAAGCTTTCAAGCATAACATCGAGGAAAAGGCCAACAGCGATGAGGATCGACTGTACTTTTTGGAGCATTACACTTCAGCACAGCCAAATGAGTTAGTTCGAAGCTGTTTTCATATGAATGCCACAAGTGGTTATGCTGAAACAAAACGCCTGCTTAAACATCACTTTGGTGATGACTTCAAAATAACAACAGCTTACATTGACAAGGCCTTGAACTGGAACTCAATACGAACAGATGATGGAAAGGCTCTTCACAGCTACGCTCTTTACTTAAGAAGCTGCGGCAACGCAGTCCAAGATCTTCCATACATGACAGAACTGGACCTGCCTTCTAACATGAAGCAACTGGTTTCAAAACTCCCGTTTAAGCTTCGAGAAAAATGGAGATCTGCTGTATGCGACATAATGGAAAGAACGCAGCAAAGACCAAGGTTTCAAGATCTGATAACCTTTATTGAAAGACAAGCCAAAATCATTCAAGATCCTGTGTTTGGAGACATTCAAGATACAACTGGAGGTGAAAAGTTAAGAAAACACAAAACTGACTCATTGTACAATAAATCAAGCAGCAAGAAAAGTTTTGTCACCGCAGTTACTCCAGTTATAACCCGCACAGAACCCAACATGGTCCATAACACAAAAGTAAGAGGAGAAAAATTACAGTGTACCGGTACAGTCAACAAGGATGCTTTTATAAGGCCTTGTGCATTCTGCCAAGGAGATCACGTGATGGAAGCATGCCGAGCTATGTCAAAGATTTCTCACAAAGAGAAAATTGAGTTTCTGAAGAAACATGGACTCTGCTTTGGCTGTTTGATTAAAGGTCACATGAGTAAAATGTGCAAAAATCGCCTTACCTGTCATTCCTGTGAAAAGAAACATCCCACTGTACTGCATATTAAAAACTTTAATTCAGCAGACATTACAGAGAAAGAGAAACAAGCACCCATCAAGAACAATCCTGTTACCATCGCTATGGTCTCAACTGAGCACACAGGGGCCAGGAAAACGGATCATAGACTGGCAGTCGTACCTGTAAAAGTGAAAACCAACAAAGGCAGCTGTGTCATACAAACATATGCCTTCCTGGATCCCGGCAGCACTGCAACATGTTGTACTGAGGAACTAATGGAACAGTTATCTGTGAGAGGAAAAAAAACTGAGATTCTACTGCGAACAATGGGACAAGAAAACCCTGTGAAAACCTATACCTTAGGCGGACTGGAAGTTAGCAGCCTAGATGACAGCGACTTCATAGAACTTCCAGAGGTCTTCACACAGAATGCTATTCCTGTTAGTCGAGAGAACATTCCTACAGAGACAGATATAAAAGGATGGCCTTACCTGAAGGACGTTCACCTAAACTCCATCAGAGCAGAAGTTACACTGCTGATTGGTGCAAATGTCCCAAAAGCAATAGAGCCAATAAAGGTCATCAACAGTCAAGGCGATGGGCCCTATGCAGTCCTAACATGCTTAGGCTGGACGACAAATGGACCGCTCGGAAGCATTGCACAAGCAGATATGCATGGCCGACCGTGCATCACAGCTAACCGTATTTCCGTGTCAAGATTGGAGGAACTGCTAGTCCAACGACACAATCAGGACTTCTCCGAGTTGGCCTACAACGAGAAACAAGAACATTCGTTTGAAGACAAAAGGTTCCTGAGGATGGATAGATAGATAGATAGATAGATAGATAGATAGATAGATAGATAGATAGATAGATAGATAGATAGATAGATAGATAGATAGATAGATACTTTATTGATCCCGAGGGAAATTCAGGGCATCCAGTAGCAGTATACAGACAGGCAGGACACAAGACACAAGACATTGGTTACAGTACAAAACATCGGTTACAATGCAATACACACCCGCTGTTCCCCCTCCCCTCTGTATACAATAATCCCCCAAACAAGATTTAGCAGCCCCTATGTGACTAAGAGTAAAGGTTAAACCTGTGCAGTTGGCATTAGCATTAAACTTAAACTTATATAGCATAATTGTAAGAAACTGCAGAGCAATTCCCCTCCACACCACAAGGAGACGCCTTGCAGTTTAAAGTTGTAAAGGGCAGAACCTCCTCACCTATAAATAGGGGTCAGAAGAAGCTCTTCTCCCTTTTGTTCACAAACATTTCTATAATGGACTGCTGTTTGCCATGTGTCTTTTGACCACGACCAATGTGAGTAAAAGATTTCTTTCTACTTTGGATTGTTTAAAGGATTGACATTTATTATTTGACTGATAATTATTAGACAACTGAAGTACTTAATTTGAAGATTGTGCATATGATTTGTTTGAATAAATACTGTAATGAATTCATTTATTTTTCCTTTAGAACCATGGCAATCAGCAGTTCAACTGAAGAGTAATATATGTTAAAATAAAAGGATTTAATTGAACAAAAACTCAGTTTCCTGGTGGTGTGTGGCTCCAGTCGAACAATAACCTACAATAATGTACCTAACCCGTGAGGAGAGAAAAACATGTGTGCTGTGTGTGCTGGGTGTATGTACAGAGGTCTTTGAGTTTATGCCCGAGGTGTGAGTACAGTCGTTAAACAGTCGTTAAAACAGTGAGCAGTGATTAGCATTAAGTGTCCTAAACAAAGAGGTGAGACCAGGGATGATTCGGGTGATTGCTATTTAAGTACCCAACTATTGAGGAGCAGATTAGCATTAAGTGTTGAAGACAATAGAGTGAAACTTGACCTAGTTAGGGTGATCATGTCAACCCTTACAGATGTAGCATAACAATACGGTAGGGTGGAACCAGATGATTAGAGTGATTATCGTTAAAGTGACCTGTGCTCAGTAAGGTGACCATCAATATGCGTTAAAGTGTCCAACTGGGGGCTGACTCTGAGGTCAGCAGTGCAGATGAGGAGTTAGAAAAAGGTGAAAAAAAGAGTCCAGGGTTCACTGTGTGCTTCTTCCCTGCCGTGACAGTGAAGTGTTGTACAGTCTGATGGCCTACAGGGGGACAAAAGAGTTCTTGAGTCTGTCCGTGGAGCACGACTGTGACAGCAGTCTGTCACTGAACATGCTCCTCTGCCCGGTGAAGGTGCTGTGCAGAGGGTGGTGTGTGTTGTCCATGATGGAGAGCATTTTGTCCAGAGACCTCCTCTCTACCACTGTCACCAGTGAGTCCAGCTCTGTACCCACCACAGAGCCAGCCCTCCTCACCAGTGAGTCCAGCTCTGTACCCACCACAGAGCCGGCCCTCCTCACCAGTCTGTCCAGGCGTGCTGCGTCCCTCTTCTTGCAGCTTCCTCCCCAGCACACCACTGCGTAGAAGAGGACGCTGGACACCACAGACTGGTAGAACATCTGCAGCAGCTTTTTGCAGATGTTGAAGGACCCCAGCCTTCTCAGGAAGTACAGACGACTCTGTCCCTTCCTGCAGGTAGTGTCCATGTTAGGCGACCAGTCCAGCTTGTCATCCAGCTGCAGCCCCAGGTACCCGTTAGTTACCCAGATACCCAGATAGTTAACAATTCAATCACAAAGAAAGACGGCCATTATGAAATACGACTTCCATTTCGCCAGGATAACATATGTCTACCTAACAACAGAAAGGTGGCAGAACAAAGAGCACTAAGTCTTACCAAAAGATTCAAGAAAGACGAAGCATTTCAGAATGATTACATTGCCTTCATGAATGACGTCTTGAAGAAAAGATACGCTGAAAGAGTACCTGAAGAACAGCTCACCCGGAACGACAGAAGACTGTGGTTTATTCCTCACCATGGCTTCTACCACAAAAGAAAAAAGACAATCCGGGTGGTCTTTGACTGCTCCTCTTCCTTCCAAGGTACGTCCCTGAACTCGGAGCTGCTTCAAGGTCCTGACCTTACGAACACCTTGTTGGGTGTACTCCTCAGATTCCGACAGGAACCAGTAGCAGTGATGGGGGACATTGAAGGAATGTTCCATCAAGTAAGGATACCCAAGGATGATACAGACTTCCTTAGATTCCTGTGGTGGCCTGGCGGTGACACCAGTCAACCACTGGCAGAATACCAAATGATGGTACATCTGTTCGGAGCAGTCTCATCTCCGAGCTGAGCTAATTCCGCACTGAAAAGAACTGCCGACGACAATGAAGGGAAACGTGGCACTGAGACCCTCAACACCATACGTCGCAACTTCTATGTGGACGATTGTCTGAAGTCTGTCTCCACAGAAGGACAAGCAGTCTCTCTAGTACAGGAGCTGAGAGCTACATGTGCCACTGGTGGATTCAAGCTCACCAAGTGGACCAGCAACAGTCGATCTGTCCTTGCTGCTGTTCCAGCAGAAGAGAGAGCTAAGGAGGTAAAAGATTTGGATCTCGACAGAGACAAGCTGCCTGTAGAGAGAGCCCTCGGCATGAGATGGAACATAGACTCTGACACATTCTTCTTCATGATAACCCCTAAACAACAGTCAGTTACGATCCTCTTGGATTTCTAGCACCTGTTCTGCTTACAGGAAAAATTATACTCCAAGAACTCTGCAGGCTGAACTGCGGATGGGACGAAGAAGTTCCAACAGCCTTTGCAGAAAAATGGAAAGACTGGCTGAAAAATCTTGACCTGATCCATAATCTGAAGGTCAACAGATGCTTAAAACCCTCAAACATCAACATCTGTAGCGCCCAGCTGCATCACTTCTGTGATGCAAGTGAGCGAGGTTACGGGACAGCCACCTACCTGAAAATGACGAGCAGCAATGGATTAGTTTACACATCATTCGTGATGGGAAAGGCAAGAGTTGCCCCCTTGAAGGTGGTAACGATCCCAAGGCTAGAGCTTGCAGCCGCTGTCCTTGCCGCTAGGATCGACAGAATGCTAAAAAGAGAATTCGAGTTAAATCTCACCGACTCGGTCTTTTGGACAGACAGCACCTCTGCCCTGAAGTACATCCTAAATGACACACAGAGATTTCAGACTTATGTGGCAAACCGTGTATCTACCATCGGAGATCTAAGTCACAAGTCACAATGGCACCACATAAGAACCGAACTCAACCCAGCGGATATTGGATCAAGAGGTACTACAACTGAGACTTTCCTCAGAGAGGGACGCTGGCTAAAAGGTCCTGACTTCCTTCTGCAACCTGAAACGGATTGGCCAGTGCCTGCTCAAGTACCACTTGTAATCTCCGACACTGATCCGGAGATCAAGAAACCTGCTGCTATCTTCGCTACAATTGCTTTGAAAAGCCAAGGCCCTTTGACTCGCTTCATTCAGCACTTCTCATCATGGGACAAACTGATCCGATCAGCAGCATGGCTCCTGAAAATCAAATGGATTCTGAAAAAACAGAGTTTACAGAAAAAAGCAGGTCACACACAAATATCCGTAAAAACTAACATTACTGAACAACTATCAGTGGAGGATCTTACCAAGGCAGAGGAATCTCTTATGTCCTATGTCCAACAGCAATCCTTTCAAGACGAGGTGATTGCTTTACAAAGGAACCAATCTGTGAAAAGGAGCAGTAGGATCTACAAACTAGACCCTGTCCTCCAGAACGGAATCCTGAGAGTCGGAGGCAGGCTGAGCAGGTCGGCAATGTCGGAGGAAACTAAACATCCGGCCATTCTGCCCAACGACAGCCATTTCTCAGGTCTACTCCTGAATCATATTCACTCTTTAGTAGGTCATTCTGGACGAAACCAGATGCCATCAAAGCTCAGAAAGAAATATTGGATCATCAAAGCCAACTCAACTGCTAGAAAGATAACCCGCAACTGCGTAATCTGCAGGCGATGGCATAGTGCTGCAATGAAACAGAAGATGGCCGACCTACCCCTTATACGCATAACACCTGACTTACCACCCTTTACTCACACCGGTCTAGACTACTTTGGTCCCATTGAAGTGAAGAGAGGCTGTAGCAAAGTAAAAAGGTACGGAGCCCTGTTTACATGTCTTGCCAGTAGAGCCGTACACCTGGAGATGGCTTACTCCCTAGATACAGACTCCTGTATCTCAGCACTCCGAAGGTTCATCTGCAGAAGGGGTCAAGTAAAGGAAATTGTCTCTGATAATGGGACAAACTTCGTTGGCACGGAACGTGAACTCAGAGAAGCACTCGCTAACCTTAAACTGAACAAGATCCAACAATCGATGCACACCGAAGGTATCAAGTGGACATTCAACCCTCCTTATGGTTCCCACCATGGAGGTGCATGGGAGCGCCTCATCCGAATAGTTAAAAAGATCCTTTACTCCATCACAAAGGAACAAACCATGGATGATGAATGCCTGCAAACAGCTCTGTGTGAAGTGGAAGCGGTCATCAACGACCGCCCCATCACAGTGATATCTGAAGATGCGACAGATCCAGAACCTCTTACGCCTAATCACTTGCTTCAACTAAGAGGAATGCCCATTCTTCCACCTGGACTCTTTGAAAAGGGTGACATCTATTCCAGAAGAAGATGGAAACAGGTCCAATACATATCAGACCTCTTCTGGAAACGTTGGACACGGGAGTACCTTCCACTGATGCAGGAGAGACAGAAATGGAACGAGGTAAAAGGAAACCTGAAGGTTGGAGATATAGTGCTGATCATCGATGAAAGCTCACCACGCAATTCCTGGCCTATGGGACGCATCATGGAAACCTTTCCTGACAAGAGAGGACACGTGCGTCGTGTCAAGGTCAAGACCCAGAACGGCACGCTGGAGAGGCCAATTACGAAGCTGTGCTTCCTGAAAGACATGACCTGACAGACCCGACACACCTGACAGACCGACTTACTCGACTAGGTCCTTAAGTTGACTATTATAAATTGCTTTAATACCTTCAAATCATGATTAATTTGAGCTAAGAAACTAAGAAGGATCAAATAACATTTTCTCCTGTATATGTGTACATATAGTAAACCAGCTGGCTGGTGTTATCTAATTATCCTGCAGAATATTACAAATTTAAGTCCTGATAAAGGAATATTTACCATGCATTTGTTTTGTGATGAACTCCGAAAGGATAACTTAATTTTCTCTCCAGGATGAACTTTTGACTTTGGTGAACTGTTCGAACTCTTGAAGATTTTTTCTTTTTCTTCTCTTCCCCTTTTTACCCAAAGACAATCTTGAGTTAATGGCTTCTTTATGATTTTATTTTGATATGAATTGTCACATAATGGCCAATTGGGGGCAGAGTGTTGAAGCCATTTATCTATTCGCTCCCATCTGTTATTATTTCAATGTACTTGTCATGGTTGTTATTATGAGTGGGCATGGCTACCTGGCATCGGGGGTAAGCGATGCCATGAGAGGGTGTGGCCGGGGCCTTTAATTGGGGACAGGTGTAAGATTCGGGGGAAAAGAGTGGAAGGGCAAACAAATTTTCAACCACACTACACCACTCCATAGCACACAAAGAAACACTTAAATCCATTACAACGAATAAACCAATGAGAACGATGAAATCAGGGTGTGCGTTGTCTAACCGACCACTCTTAATACCCCCCCTCTCTACCTGCTGCAGGGGGCTGGATTCTCTGAGGAAAAAGGGGCGGGGCTCCACTCCAGAGCTACCCATAGATTCAGTCAGTCTGAGTCTGGAGGATCTGATTGGATACTTCCAACCTCCTGGAGATCACCTGGAGCACGAAGACAAACAGAACCGCCTGAGAGCGCTCAAGAACCGCCAGAACCTTTTTCAGGAGGAGGTCAGGAACAACTTTTTATATATGTATAAACTTCTATATTCGTTTATTGTAAAGAAAAGAGCACTGTACCTCTTTCAGGAGGTCAATAAAATCAATATTTATAATTATGACTATCAGTATTAACAAGGCCATCATGATAAATTAAGATCTAAAAAGAAGTGAAGTGCAGTGATTTCATCTTATTTTGTCCCTTTAGACTCACCGTAGAGTCTTCCTCAGTGACGTGAACAGATACACTGCACCTGTGCATCAAAGCCCCTCCCACCTCAATCTTTACAAATGAAAGGAAAAAAAATGTAAACAAAGGAAAGAGTTGCTCAACAAACCAGCGAACATTTGCATCCAAGCAGCTTCATCTCACCGTAAAGCAGGAAAGCAAAGATGAAATGTTTCATAGGGACAAACTGCAAAACTAAATAAAGCTTAAATGATGGAGCAAACATACACACACCGTGCATGTACAGGCAGATACACAGAACACACACCGTGCAGATACACAGAACACACACCGTGCAGATACACAGAACACACACCGTGCAGATACACAGAACACACACCGTGCATGTACAGGTAGATACACAGAACACACACCGTGCAGATACACAGAACACACACCGTGCATGTACAGGTAGATACACAGAACACACACACCGTGCAGATACAGGTAGATACACAGAACACACACCGTGCAGATACACAGAACACACACCGTGCAGATACACAGAACACACACCGTGCAGATACACAGAACACACACCGTGCAGATACACAGAACACACACCGTGCAGATACACAGAACACACACCGTGCAGATACACAGAACACACACCGTGCATGTACAGGTAGATACACAGAACACACACCGTGCATGTACAGGTAGATACACAGAACACACACCTTTTATTACTCATTTCTTTGTTTTCTATTATTTGAATGAGTTGTTTTTGTTGTTTGTAAAGTTATGTCACTTCCCAGTGGAGCCCAGGTGCCATGCAGGGGTAAGGCTTGTCCTTCCAACCTCCCAACTGGGACAAATCTTTTTGTCAAAAGTTATATTTGAGCAAAAAGTTGATGTGTAATACGTCATCAACATGAACAAAACACCAAACCGCCTTGAGCATCTGTTTCACTCGTTTTCTCCATGTGTACGACACCACGGCAATGCACCAAGAGTCCTCTACTTCAGAGGGAGTGGCCTGCGGTGCTGTGCATTCTGGGAATTGTTGTCTTTCATCCACTCCAGCTTTAAAAAGGATTTCACATTCCTGGGACATTTATGACCCAATGTTAATACTGATGGAGACTCTGACTGTGTGTGTGTGTGTGTGTGTGTGTGTGTGTGTGTGTGTGTGTGTGTGTGTGTGCAGGGGATGATCAGCCTGGTGTTGGAGTGCATCGATCGTCTCCATGTTTACAGCAGCGCGGCTCATTTTACTGAAGCTGTAGGAAGAGAAGCAGGAGACGCCTGGAGCTCCATCCTCAACTCTTTGTACCAGCTGCTGGGTACACACACACACACACACACACACACACACACACGCTCAGAGTGACAAACTGTAGATAATGAAGATGCTCCCTCCCCCCCAGCGGCTCTGATCAGAGGGAACAGGAAGAACTGCGCTCAGTTCTCGGGCTCGTTGGATTGGTTGATCAGCAGGCTGGAGCGACTGGAGGCGTCCTCAGGTAGACCAGCACCTGTTCCATGACATCACTGATCACAAGTCACACACACACACACACACACACACACACACACACACACACACACACACACAGAGTCACACACACACGGACACACACAGTCACACACACAGACAGTCTCACACACACAGTCACACACACACAGAGTCACACACACAGAGTCTCACACACAGAGTCACACACACACACGCACAGAGTCACAGAGTCACACACAGAGTCACACACACACGGACACACACAGTCACACACACACACACACACACAGAGTCACACACACAGAGTCTCTCACACACACACAGTCACACACACAGAGTCACACACACACACACAGTCACACACACACACGCACAGAGTCACAGAGTCACACACACACACAGAGTCACACACACACACACAGTCACACACACACGCACAGAGTCACAGACACACACAGAGTCACACACACACACGCAGAGTCACACACACACACGCACAGAGAGTCACACACACACACGCACAGAGTCTCACACACACACAGTCACACACACACACACACAGAGTCACACACACACACACAGTCACACACACACACACACGCACAGAGTCACAGAGTCACACACACACAGAGTCACACACAGAGTCACACACACACACACACAGAGAGTCACACACACACACACACAGAGTCTCTCACACACACACACACACACACACACACAGAGTCACACACACAGACTCTCACACACACACACAGAGTCACACACACACACACAGAGTCACACACACACACACAGAGTCACACACACACACACAGAGTCACACACACACACAGAGTCACACACACACACACAGAGTCACACACACACACACAGAGTCACACACACACACAGAGTCACACACACACACACAGAGTCACACACACACAGAGTCACACACACACACACAGAGTCACAAGTGGTTTTTATACATGTCACAGAAAGAACTCAAAGTTCATCAACTTAAAGAAACACTGTGTGTGTGTGTGTGTGTGTGTGTGTGTGTGTGTGTGTGTGTGTGTGTGTGTGTGTGTGTGTGCAGGTATCCTGGAGGTTCTTCACTGTGTCCTGGTGGAGAGTCCTGAGGCTCTGAACATCATCAAAGAGGGACACATCAAGTCCATCATCTCACTGCTGGACAAACATGGACGCAACCACAAGGTCACTCAGTAATATACAGTGTGTGTGTGTGTGTGTGTGTGTGTGTGTGTGTGTATGTGTGTGTGTACAGAAACATTGGAGGGCCGTCATCAGCCAGCAGTTACAGTTAAAAATCCATGTTTGTTACCATGGCAACAACATAAGAAGGCCTGGACACTAAGATCCTTATTAAAGACTAAACGTGCCTCTCTCTTCGTCCCTTCGTTCTTTGAATGAAGTGTCATACATCACATCATACATCACGTCATACATCACATCATACATCACATCATACATCACGTCATACATCACATCATACATCACGTCATACATCACATCATACATCACGTCATACATCACATCATACATCACATCATACATCATGTCATACATCACATCATACATCACCTCATACATCATGTCATACATCACATCATACATCACATCATACATCACATCATACATCACATCATACATCACGTCATACATCACATCATACATCACGTCATACATCACATCATACATCACATCATACATCATGTCATACATCACATCATACATCACATCATACATCACATCATACATCACATCATACATCATGTCATACATCACATCATACATCACATCATACATCACATCATACATCACATCATACATCACGTCATACATCACATCATACATCATGTCATACATCACATCATACATCACATCATACATCACATCATACATCACATCATACATCACGTCATACATCACATCATACATCACATCATACATCACATCATACATCACATCATACATCACATCATACATCACGTCATACATCACATCATACATCACGTCATACATCACGTCATACATCATGTCATACATCACGTCATACATCACGTCATACATCACATCATACATCACATCATACATCACATCATACATCACATCATACATCATGTCATACATCACGTCATACATCACATCATACATCACGTCATACATCACGTCATACATCACGTCATACATCACGTCATACATCACGTCATACATCACGTCATACATCACATCATACATCACATCATACATCACGTCATACATCACGTCATACATCACGTCATACATCACGTCATACATCACGTCATACATCACATCATACATCACGTCATACATCACATCATACATCACGTCATACATCACATCATACATCACGTCATACATCACATCATACATCACATCATACATCACATCATACATCATGTCATACATCACATCATACATCACGTCATACATCACGTCATACATCACGTCATACATCACATCATACATCACATCATACATCACATCATACATCACATCATACATCACGTCATACATCACGTCATACATCATGTCATACATCACATCATACATCACATCATGTCATACATCACGTCATACATCACGTCATACATCACGTCATACATCACGTCATACATCACGTCATACATCACATCATACATCACGTCATACATCACGTCATACATCACATCATACATCACATCATACATCATGTCATACATCACGTCATACATCACATCATACATCATGTCATACATCATGTCATACATCACATCATACATCATGTCATACATCACGTCATACATCACGTCATACATCATGTCATACATCACGTCATACATCACATCATACATCATGTCATACATCACATCATACATCATGTCATACATCACATCATACATCACATCATACATCATGTCATACATCACATCATACATCACATCATACATCATGTCATACATCACATCATACATCACATCATACATCATGTCATACATCACATCATACATCACATCATACATCACATCATACATCACATCATACATCACATCATACATCACGTCATACATCATGTCATACATCACATCATACATCACATCATACATCACATCATACATCACGTCATACATCACATCATACATCACATCATACATCACATCATACATCACATCATACATCACATCATACATCATGTCATACATCACATCATACATCACGTCATACATCATGTCATACATCACATCATACATCACATCATACATCACATCATACATCACGTCATACATCATGTCATACATCATGTCATACATCACATCATACATCACGTCATACATCATGTCATACATCATGTCATACATCACATCATACATCACATCATACATCACGTCATACATCATGTCATACATCATGTCATACATCACATCATACATCATGTCATACATCATGTCATACATCACATCATACATCACATCATACATCACATCATACATCATGTCATACATCATGTCATACATCATGTCATACATCACATCATACATCATGTCATACATCATGTCATACATCACATCATACATCATGTCATACATCATGTCATACATCACATCATACATCACATCATACATCACATCATACATCACATCATACATCACATCATACATCACGTCATACATCATGTCATACATCATGTCATACATCATGTCATACATCACATCATACATCATGTCATACATCATGTCATACATCACATCATACATCATGTCATACATCATGTCATACATCACATCATACATCACATCATACATCACATCATACATCACATCATACATCACGTCATACATCATGTCATACATCATGTCATACATCACATCATACATCATGTCATACATCATGTCATACATCACATCATACATCACATCATACATCACATCATACATCACATCATACATCACGTCATACATCATGTCATACATCATGTCATACATCACATCATACATCATGTCATACATCATGTCATACATCACATCATACATCACATCATACATCACATCATACATCACATCATACATCACATCATACATCATGTCATACATCACATCATACATCATGTCATACATCATGTCATACATCATGTCATACATCACATCATACATCATGTCACACATCACATCATACATCATGTCATACATCATGTCATACATCACATCATACATCATGTCATACATCACGTCATACATCACATCATACATCACATCATACATCACGTCATACATCATGTCATACATCACATCATACATCATGTCATACATCATGTCATACATCACATCATACATCATGTCATACATCACATCATACATCATGTCATACATCATGTCATACATCACATCATACATCATGTCATACATCATGTCATACATCACATCATACATCATGTCATACATCATGTCATACATCATGTCATACATCACATCATACATCACATCATACATCATGTCATACATCACATCATACATCATGTCATACATCACATCATACATCATGTCATACATCACATCATACATCATGTCATACATCACATCATACATCATGTCATACATCATGTCATACATCACATCATACATCACATCATACATCATGTCATACATCACATCATACATCATGTCATACATCACATCATACATCATGTCATACATCATGTCATACATCACATCATACATCATGTCATACATCATGTCATACATCACATCATACATCACATCATACATCATGTCATACATCATGTCATACATCACATCACACATCACATCATACATCATGTCATACATCATGTCATACACCAGAGAGACGTGCAACCTGAGAAGAAGGAAATGCTCAGTTTAAAATGTAATGTTGGGACATAAATGTGAATGCAGGCTGTGAATGTTCAGTTATATTACTTTAATCATGCTGTTTCTCTTTATGAACAATTATTGAAGCAAAATCAAAAAAGCATCCCATTTATGTTTCTGTCATTGAAACATGTTAACGTGTGAGAGGGGAACAACAGCGATCTTTACTCTTCTTTTATTGAGCCCGTGTCTCCTGCTAACTGCAGCCTGTTGTGTTTAACCCTGAACTCCTGGATCAGCACCTTCCTGTCAAACATGTTAAATTCAGACACGTCACAACCACAGCAATTTTTACCTGACTTGATAAATCACATTGTGTACTAACTTAAATATTTTACACTCGGAGGCAGAAACGCCTCATATTACATATTCATTAAGGCAAACATACTCAATGAACAATACGAGTTGTTTTACTCATATAAAGACTCGTTCCTCTCTGCACGCTGTCAGAACATCAGATAACATGTTTTTAACTGCTGTTATCAAGTTTGCACACATTTTAATACACGCACACGTTGAGTTAATCAGACCCTCTGTGTTGGATAAAGTTTGTTTTGAATGATCAGAGTTACAGACGGTCTGACTCACGATGCTAAGAGAGTGATGATGTCATCTTTATGGGACGCCAAAAGAATGTTCCTGACCGAACCACTGCTCTCTCTGTTTTTCTTTGGACGTGTGTGTGTGTGTGTGTGTGTGTGTGTGTGTCTGTGTGTGGATGTGTGTGTCTGTGTGTGTGTGTGTGTGTGGATGTGTGTGTCTGTGTGTGGGTGTGTGTCCAGGTGCTGGATGTGTTGTGTTCTCTGTGTGTGTGTCACGGTGTTGCTGTTCGCTCAAACCAACATCTGATCTGTGACAACCTGCTGCCAGGAAGAGACCTGCTGCTGCAGACCAGGCTGAGCAACCACGTAAGCAGGTATACACACACACACACACACACACACACACAGACACACACACACAGACACACACACACAGACACACACACACACACACACACACACAGACACACACACACACACACACTCACACACACACATATACACACATATACACATACACACACACGTTCACACATACACACACACAAATATACTCACATATATATACACACACACACACATACACACACGTACACATACACACCTATATACACATACACACATATATACACACACACACACACACACACTCATTCTTTTTCCTCGACCTCCAGCATGCGTCCAAACATCTTCCTGGGCGTCAGCGATGGCTCCGCCCAGTACAGGAAGTGGTACTACGAGCTGATCGTGGATCAGGCGCTGCCGTTCATCACAGCGGAGGCTACTCACCTGAGGTTGGGCTGGGCCAACACAAACGGCTATGCCCCCTTCCCAAGCGGGGGGGAGGGGTGGGGGGGCAATGGGGTGGGGGACGACCTCTACTCATACGGCTTTGATGGACTCCACCTGTGGTCAGGTGTGTAATGTTTGTGCATGTTTTATTTCTGACCAGCTTCTATTTATCTTTTGAAATAACACAAAGAAGAATGAACCCCGCCCCCTCCGGCTCTGAGGACCTCTGACCTCCAGGTGTCAGGTGTTCTAACAGTGTTTCCTGTACAGGCTGCATCGCTCGCTCCGTGAGCTCCCCTAACCAGCACCTCCTCAGGGCGGAGGACGTGGTGAGCTGCTGTCTGGATCTGAGCGTTCCCAGCATCTCTTTCAGGATCAACGGCCAGCCGGTGCAGGGCATGTTCGAGAACTTCAACTCTGATGGACTGTTCTTCCCTGTGGCCAGCTTTTCTGCAGGAGTCAAGTGAGTCATAGAAGAACCACCAGGTCACCAAAATGCTTTTTAATGTGGTTCAGAGTTCAGAGACCCCCCCCCCCCCCCTCCTCTCCCCTGCAGAGTGCGTTTCTTACTGGGGGGTCGTCATGGAGAGTTTAAGTTCCTCCCCCCTCCTGGTTACGCCCCCTGCTACGAGGCCGTGTTACCCCGGGAGAAGCTTAAGCTGGAGCCCAGTCAGGACCAGACTGAGGGCAGAGACCTGCTAGGACCCACCATCACCCTGAGCCAGGCAGCCTTCACCCCCACACCTGTGGACACCAGCCAGGTATTGACAAGGTCAAGACCAGGTATTGAAAGGATCCAGGACTGGTAATGACAGGATCCACCTCAGGTACTGACAGGTTTCAGACCAGATTCTGACAGGGTCTAGTACAGGTACTGACAGGTTTCAGACCAGATTCTGACAGGGTCTAGTACAGGTACTGACAGGTTTCATGCCGGGTACTGACAGGGTCCAGTATAGGTTCTAAAAGGCGTGTCTCTGTGTGCAGATCGTTCTTCCTCCTCACTTGGAGAGAATCCGGGAGAAACTGGCAGAAAACATTCATGAGCTTTGGGTGATGAATAAGATCGACCTGGGCTGGACCTACGGAGCCGTGAGTATTTAATGATGGATGGTTGTGAGGCTATAACAGTTAGCTGTGTGTCATTGTCTTCCTCAGTGATAAGTCACATGTGAATATTATAGGTTACCATAGTTACTGAGCTGCACCCGCCTGTAGTTTGTTGGCACATCAGCTCCCCCTGATGGAGAGCTGAATATAACACCAGGTCTATGAATTCCTGTTGTTTCCTGTACAGGTGAGAGATGATAACAAGAGGCAGCACCCCTGCCTGGTGGAGTTCTCCAAACTTCCTGAGCAGGAGAGGAGCTACAACCTGCAGATGTCTCTGGAGACACTCAAGTAATCATCCGAACATGTGTTTGATCACGTTTGATCACGTGTGTTTGATCACGTGTGTTTGATCACGTGGGTTTGATCACATGTTTGATCACGTGTGTTTGATCACGTGTGTTTGATCACATGTTTGATCACTAGTGTTTGATCACATGTTTGATCATGTGTGTTTGATGACATGTTTGATCACTAGTGTTTAATCACTAGTGTTTGATCACGTGTGTTTGATCACGTGTGTTTGATCACGTGTGTTTGATCATGTGTGCTTGATCACATGTTTGATCACTAGTGTTTGATCACATGTTTGATCATGTGTGTTTTATCATGTGTGTTTGATCACGTGTGTTTGATCATGTGTTTAATCACTAGTGTTTGATCACGTGTGTTTGATCACGTGTGTTTGATCACGTGTGTTTGATCATGTGTGCTTGATCACATGTTTGATCACTAGTGTTTGATCACATGTTTGATCATGTGTGTTTGATCATGTGTGTTTGATCACGTGTGTTTGATCATGTGTGTTTGATCACGTGTGTTTGATCACGTTTGTTTGAGCATGTGTGTTTGATCACGTGTGTTTGAGCATGTGTGTTTGATCACGTGTGTTTGATCACGTGTGTTTGATCACATGTTTGATCACGTGTGTTTGATCACGTGGGTTTGATCACATGTTTGATCACGTGTGTTTGATCACGTGTGTTTGAGCATGTGTGCTTGATCACATGTTTGATCACGTGTGTTTGATCACATGTTTGATCATGTGTGTTTTATCATGTGTGTTTGATCACGTGTGTTTGATCACTAGTGTTTAATCACTAGTGTTTGATCACGTGTGTTTGATCACGTGTGTTTGATCACGTGTGTTTGATCATGTGTGCTTGATCACATGTTTGATCACTAGTGTTTGATCACATGTTTGATCATGTGTGTTTTATCATGTGTGTTTGATCACGTGTGTTTGATCATGTGTTTAATCACTAGTGTTTGATCACGTGTGTTTGATCACGTGTGTTTGATCACGTGTGTTTGATCATGTGTGCTTGATCACATGTTTGATCACTAGTGTTTGATCACATGTTTGATCATGTGTGTTTGATCATGTGTGTTTGATCACGTGTGTTTGATCATGTGTGTTTGATCACGTGTGTTTGATCACGTTTGTTTGAGCATGTGTGTTTGATCACGTGTGTTTGAGCATGTGTGTTTGATCACGTGTGTTTGAGCATGTGTGTTTGATCACGTGTGTTTGATCACGTGTGTTTGATCACATGTTTGATCACGTGTGTTTGATCACGTGGGTTTGATCACATGTTTGATCACGTGTGTTTGATCACGTGTGTTTGAGCATGTGTGCTTGATCACATGTTTGATCACGTGTGTTTGATCACATGTTTGATCATGTGTGTTTGATCTCTTGTGTTGGAGCGTGTGTGTGTTGGATCACGTGTGTTTGATCACGTGTGTGATCATGTGTGTTTGATCACGTGTGCGTGTTTGATCATGTGTTTGATCACGTGTGTTTGAGCATGTGTGCTTGATCACATGTTTGATCACGTGTGTTTGATCACGTGTGTTTGAGCATGTGTGTTTGATCACGTGTGCGATCACGTGTGTTTTATCACATGTGTGCGATCACGTGTGCGATCACGTGTGCGATCACAAGTGTTTGATCACAAGTGTTTGATCACGTGTGCGATCACGTGTGCGATCACATGTGTGCGATCACTTGTGTTGGAGCGTGTGTGTTTGATCTCTATGTTTGATCATGTGTGTGTTTGATCACGTGTGTTTGATCACATGTGTGTGATTATGTGTGTTTGATCACGTGTGCGTGTTTGATCATGTTTGATCACAGGTGTGATCATGTGTGTTTAATCTCGTGTGTTTGATCATGTGTGTTTGATCACGTGTGTTTGATCATGTGTGCTTGATCACATGTTTGATCACGTGTGTTTGATCACGTGTGTTTGAGCACGTGTGCTTGATCACATGTTTGATCACGTGTGTTTGATCACGTGTGTTTGAGCATGTGTGCTTGATCACATGTTTGATCACGTGTGTTTGATCACGTGTGTTTGATCACATGTTTGATCACTAGTGTTTGAGCATGTGTGCTTGATCACGTGTGTTTGATCATGTGTTTGAGCATGTGTGTTTGAGCATGTGTTTGATCACATGTGTGTGATCATGTGTTTGATCTCGTGTGTTTGATCACATGTGCGTGTTTGATCATGTGTGTTTGATCACGTGTGATCATGTGTGTTTGATCTCGTGTGTGATCATGTGTTTTTGATCTTGTGTGTTTGATATCATGTGTGTGTTTGATCGTGTGTGTTTGATCACGTGTGTTTTTCTTGTGTGTGATCACGTGTGTGTGATCATGTGTGTTTGATCATGTGTGTTTGATCACGTGTGTTTTTCTTGTGTGTGATCACGTGTGTGTGATCATGTGTGTTTGATCGTGTGTGTTTGATCACGTGTGTTTTTCTTGTGTGTGATCACGTGTGTGTGATCACGTGTGTTTGATCACGTGTGTTTTTCTTGTGTGTGATCACGTGTGTGTGATCATGTGTGTTTGATCATGTGTGTTTGATCATGTGTGTTTGATCACGTGTGTTTGATCATGTGTGTTTGATCACATGTGTGTTTGATCTTGTGTGTTTGATCATGTGTGTTTGATCACGTGTGTGTGTTTCAGAACTCTGCTGGCTCTGGGCTGCCATGTTGGACTGGCTGATGAGCACGCTGTGGAGAAGGTCAAGAGTGTGAAGCTGTCCCAAACGTGAGTGAGCAGATGAGATGAAGATCAGATTAACTTGCAGATGTAGAAGCTGAAGTCTGACCTACCACAGTGACACAAGCTCATAGCCTGTTGATGTCTGGAGGAACAGATCAGTTCAGAGGAACACACATGACCTCCAGTGTAAACAAACCTTGAGTACCTTAAGCAGTGTAATTAGCATGCTAGCTAATGATTGAGTGGATGAACTCTGTCTGTGCAGCTATGAGTTATCCAGTGGTTATAAACCTGCTCCTCTGGACCTGAGTCAGATCAAACTGACCTCCACCCAGGAAGCCATGGTGGACAAACTGGCTGAGAATGCCCACAACGTGTGGGCCAGAGACCGCATCCGGCAGGGCTGGACCTACGGCATCCAGCAGGTAGGAAGGGAGGCAAAGGCTGGTTTTCTACTGTTAGACATACAACAATGAGTTACTCGAGTTTTCTTCTGTCTGTTCTCAGGATGTGAAAAGCCGTAGAAACCCTCGTCTGGTCCCCTATATTCTGCTGGACGAGAGGACCAAGAAGTCCAACAAAGACAGTCTGAGAGAGGCGGTCAGGACTCTGCTGGGCTACGGATACAACCTGGAAGCTCCAGACCAGGACCATGGTATGTTTCTACCCTTCACTTCCTATTAGGTGGTTGTCTATGATCCTTAGTATGGAACTGCTCACCAGACAAGCTCTCTCCCTCCCTGCCCCTTTCTCCTCCAGCAGCTCAGTGTGACCCCACTAACATGTCTGCTGAGAAGTTCAGAATCTTCAGAGCAGAGAAAACATACAGTGTAAACGCAGGGAAGTGGTACTTTGAGCTAGAGGTAAGTAAAGACACCATGACAGTCAAAGATGTAGTTCTGAGATTACAAAATTCACACACGTTTTAAACCTGAGCATGCTTCTCCTCCAGGTGTTAACAGCAGGAGAGATGAGGGTGGGTTGGGCCAGACCAGGGTGCCTCCCAGACCAGGAGCTGGGATCTGATGATGAGGCCTTTGTCTTTGATGGTTTCAAGGTGGCTGCCTCTTTCTTTACGTCACACATTTGTTCAGTTTCTGTAAAAAACAGTGTATGAGACAAACTTTAAGTATTGCTTTTCATCCTAAAAGTTGCCTCCATAATTATTCACGTTTGAGTCCTAAAAGAAGAAGCTGGTGTGTCCATAGGTCCAACGTTGGCACCAGGGTAACGAGCACTTTGGGCGGGCATGGCAGACGGGGGATGTGGTGGGCTGCATGGTGGACCTAAACGAACATACCATGATGTTCACACTGAATGGGGAAGTGTTGTTGGATGACTCTGGATCTGAGCTGGCATTCAAGGACTTTGATCCTGGCGAAGGTCAGTTTTTATTCTGAAATAGCCAATAGTGCTGAGGAAAGGATCAGCATGCCTGGTTGTAGGATCAGGGAACTTGGTTATAGATGCAACTTTGGCCTGAGGTCGGTGAAAGATAGTTTCACCAGCTTTCAAAAAGTACATCGTCCAATGTAGGAAATGCTACACTGAGAACAACATAAAACTGATGTTAGTCACATGATTAATAGTTGTTCTTCAAGTATTTGATTTGTTGCACTCAGGTTTCATCCCGGTGTGCAGTCTGGGGGTTTGTCAGGTGGGGAGGATGAACTTTGGAAAAGACGTCAGCTCTCTGAAGTACTTCACCATCTGCGGCCTGCAGGAAGGATACGAACCATTCGCCGTCAACATGAACCGGGACGTCACCATGTGGCTCAGCAAGAGGCTGCCTCAGTTTGTACCTGTGCCCCCGAATCACCAACACATTGATGTGAGGAGGAACACCTGAACACACACTCAGGAACATGCAGATAGAATCTACTGCTTCTTTCAATCTGTGATGGAGTTTCTAATGTCACTGGGCTACGATGTATTACAGTCAAAACCAGAACAGTTTTTAACCACAAACTTTGTTAACAAGACAACACTAACAGTTTCTGATCCTTCAGGTGACAAGGATCGACGGGACAGTGGAGTCGTGTCCATGTCTCAGGGTCACTCAGAGGTCATTTGGCTCTCAAAACAGTCACAACGACATCACCTTCTACAGACTGAGCATGCCTATAGAGTGTGCAGAGTCCTTCTCCAGATCGCCACATGACAGCCTCTTCTCTCCAAAGAGGGTACCAGAACCAAACACAGACATGAACATGTCGGTAACATGTAGGGCTGCACACACTCTGTCTGACATTATGTGTGATAAATTGGTTGTGCAGGAGCTGGA
This sequence comes from Symphodus melops, assembly GCF_947650265.1. Taxonomy (NCBI): domain Eukaryota; kingdom Metazoa; phylum Chordata; class Actinopteri; order Labriformes; family Labridae; genus Symphodus; species Symphodus melops. The sequence goes on along the minus strand of NC_136711.1, from coordinate 353,163 downwards.
GGACTTTGAGACAGTGTCAGACTTCGAGGTCCTCATGAAGTCTCCTCATGGTCCCAACGGTCCTGATAGAGACGAGTTCAACAACCACAAAGATTATAACCAGGAGAAGCCCTCAAAACTCAAGCAGAGGTAATCCTCCACTTCTCCATATATTCATAGTTAAGGTTAAGCCTGAAATTTTCTAACCCTCAACTCACCACAGGTTCATGCTGAAGAAAAACAAACCCGACAATAGCTGTCCAACATCGAGCCGTCCATCAGAGGAGGTGATGGCTGACGACAGAGATGAATATGAGTTTCTCATGCAAGCATCAACGGTAATCAACTAAACATGCACGCAATGTGGACTTATGAATTAGAAATCAAGTCTGAATGTCTTTGAAGTGTGCAGCTTGAATTTCCTTCGGGATCAATAAAGTATCTATCTATCTATCTATCTATCTATCTATCTATCTATCTATCTATCTATCTATCTATCTATCTATCTATCTATCTATCTATCTATCTATCTATCTATCTATCTATCTATCTATCTATCTATCTATCTATCTATCTATCTATCTATCTATCTATCTATCTATCTATCTATCTATCTATCTATCTATCTATCTATCTATCTATCTAGCTGTCCTACGTCTACGTGTTTATATCTTTGAAAGATGTTTGACCCAGGGGTCCATTGCTCCATGTTCTGACCTCATGTTTCATTAGTGTGAGGTCCTTGGTTAACTTTGTTTGTGACAAGAAATATAATCCAAGTTGATGCAATTCAACTTGAACCTCTCTCTTTGTTCAGCACTACTACTCAGTGCGGGTCTTCCCCGGTCAGGAGCCCAGCAGTGTGTGGGTGGGCTGGGTGACCTCTGACTTCCATCAGTACGACCCCGGCTTCGAGCTGCACAAAGTCCGAACTGTGACTGTGACCCTGGGAGACGAGAAAGGCAAAGTTCACGAAAGGTGAGTCAAGTCACAGTCAACACAAACCTAAAAGGTCGTCTCTCCTGATGTTTAGCAGGAACAAGACATTTGATGTTTAGCAGGAACAGGACATTTGTTCTTGATGTTTAGCAGGAACAGGACATTTGTTCTTGATGTTTAGCAGGAACAGGACATTTGTTCTTGATGTTTAGCAGGAACAGGATATTTGATGTTTAGCAGGAACAGGACATTTGATGTTTAGCAGGAACAGAACATTTGATGTGTAGCAGGAACAGGACATTTGTTCTTGATTTTTAGCAGGAACAGGACATTTGATGTTTAGCAGGAACTGGACATTTGTTCTTGATGTTTAGTAGGAACAGGACATTTGATTTTTAGCAGGAACAGGACATTTGATGTTTAGTAGGAACTGGACATTTGTTCTTGATGTTTAGCAGGAACAGGACATTTGTTCTTGATTTTTAGCAGGAACAGGACATTTGATGTTTAGCAGGAACTGGACATTTGTTCTTGATTTTTAGCAGGAACAGGACATTTGATTTTTAGCAGGAACTGGACATTTCTTCTTGATTTCTAGCAGGAACTGGACATTTGTTCTTGATGTTTAGCAGGAACAGGACATTTGATGTTTAGCAGGAACAGGACATTTGTTCTTGATGTTTAGCAGGAACAGGACATTTGATGTTTAGCAGGAACAGGACATTTGTTCTTGATTTTTAGCAGGAACAGGACATTTGATGTTTAGCAGGAACTGGACATTTGTTCTTGATTTTTAGCAGGAACAGGACATTTGATTTTTAGCAGGAACTGGACATTTCTTCTTGATTTCTAGCAGGAACTGGACATTTGTTCTTGATGTTTAGCAGGAACAGGACATTTGATGTTTAGCAGGAACAGGACATTTGTTCTTGATGTTTAGCAGGAACAGGACATTTGATGTTTAGCAGGAACAGGACATTTGTTCTTGATGTTTAGCAGGAACAGGACATTTGATGTTTAGCAGGAACAGGACATTTGTTCTTGATGTTTAGCAGGAACATGACATTTGATGTTTAGCAGGAACATGAGATTTGATGTTTAGCAGGAACAGGACATTTGATGTTTAGCAGGAACATGACATTTGATGTTTAGCAGGAACAGGACATTTGTTATTGATGTTTAGCAGGAACAGGACATTTGTTCTTGATGTTTAGCAGGAACAGGACATTTGTTCTTGATGTTTAGCAGGAACAGGACATTTGATGTTTAGCAGGAACAGGACATTTGATGTTTAGCAGGAACAGAACATTTGATGTTTAGCAGGAACAGGACATTTTTTATTGATGTTTAGCAGGAACAGGACATTTGATGTTTAGCAGGAACAGGACATTTGTTCTTGATGTTTAGCAGGAACTGGACATTTGTTCTTGGTGTTTAGTAGGAACAGGACATTTGATGTTTAGCAGGAACTGGACATTTGTTCTTGATGTTTAGCAGGAACAGGACATTTGTTATTGATGTTTAGCAGGAACAGGACATTTGATGTTTAGTGGGAACTGGACATTTGTTCTTGATGTTTAGCAGGAACAGGACATTTGATGTTTAGTAGGAACATGACATTTGTTCTTGATGTTTAGTAGAAACAGGACATTTGCTCTAGTAAGTGTCAATAAGTGTCAATGCTATATAAGTTTTAAGTCTAATTGCTAATGCTAACTGCACAGGTTTAACATATAATTATGTTTACTCTTAGTCACATAGGGGCTGCTAAATCTTGTTTGGGGGATTATTGTATACAGAGGGGAGGGGGGACAGCGGGTGTGTATTGTAACTAATGTCTTGTGTCCTGCCTGTCTGTATACTGCTACTGGATGCCTTGAATTTCCCTCGGGATCAATAAAGTATCTATCTATCTATCTATCTATCTATCTATCTATCTATCTATCTATCTATCTATCTATCTATCTATCTATCTATCTATCTATCTATCTATCTATCTATCTATCTATCTATCTATCTATCTATCTAATATCTCTTTATTCAGTATAAAGCGCAGTAACTGCTACATGGTGTGGGCTGGTGAGAGCAGCAGTCCAGGTCAGGGGAGGAACAACAACGGTTTGGAGATCGGCTGTCTGTTCGACACAACACACGGTCTGCTGACCTTCACAGCCAATGGGAAGGAACTCAGTACGTACTACCAGGTCAGTATTTTATACTTTGGTACACATTATCCTTTTGAAAGCCTGACAAACATGAACCAGCAGGAAGTGCTAAAGTCATTAGTCAGGTTGGATAGACCAGCTCACAGTGTTGAGTTCAGATGTCTGTCCTGTGTTCAGGTGGAGCCCAGCACCAAACTGTTTCCTGCAGTGTTTGCCAAAGCCACCAGTCCCAATGTGTTCCAGTTTGAACTGGGACGAGTCAAGGTGAGACACACACACTGTCATCAACACGTCTTTAGTTAGTGTGTGTTCCAACATAGATTCAGCGTTATTGTTGTGTTATTGTGTGTGTGTGTTTTCTGTCAGAATGTGATGCCTCTGTCAGCTGGTCTGTTTAAGAGCGAGAAGAAGAACCCGGCTCCTCAGTGTCCTCCTCGACTGCACGTCCAGTTCCTCACACCGGTGCTATGGAGCCGAGTACCAAACCACTTCCTCAAGGTAACACCTGTTACATTCACCCGTGCCGCAAACCTCTTTAAGGTTTTTAAAGTTGAAGTTCTTTATCTCACCTGTGGTGATCAGGTGTCAGCTTCCAGAGTGAACGACAGACACGGCTGGCTGGTCCAGTGTACTGAACCTCTGCAGTTCATGTCTCTGCACATACCTGAGGAGAACAGGTGGACAACACACACACAGACCCACGCGCACAAATACTAAATAAAGACCAAGAGCGAGCAGAATGATGTAAAGCTGTGTGTGTGTATCTCAGGTGTGTGGACATCCTGGAGCTGTCCGAGCAGAGCGACTTGTTAAAGTTTCACTTCCACACTCTCAGACTGTACTCTGCTATCTGTGCTCTGGGAAACAACCGGGTCGCTCACGCTCTCTGCTCACATGTGGACGAGTCCCAGCTGCTGCAGGCTATCCAGAACAAATACATGCCAGGTAACTCACACACACACACACACACACACAAACATGCACATCGTTCAGTGAGGGGATTTGAGGCGTCTGTCCCATTTTATTGAGGACGCAGATTATACCTTTACGTGTGTGTGTGTGTGTGTGTGGTTGTCAATCAATCCATTTTTTTTTATGTTTTGGTCAGACAAATACACAAAAAAGTACATTATCACAGTTACATGAATAGAGGTTACATTGTGTCATGTTTCAGCAACTGCCCTGTCTGTTCTGTTCCTTTACAAAACAAAAAAATAAAATAAGCAGAGAAAAAAATATATAAATGAAGTGTAAAACAAAAAGAAGTTAGTCCAGCAACAACGTACAACGTACCTCCAAGACAAAACATAGATCCACAACACTGAAAACAAAGCACACATACAACACCCGAGGAAGTCTACATTGTATACACATCCTGTACCTGAGCCTAAAAACAGATTACACAGAGGTAAGTGACATTATCCTTTCATATCTAGTGATTGAGCGAGGAATGGACCCCACAGCTTCCCTCCCAGCTACTCTATAGGTGACCCGCTCATAGCCCGCCATTGAGCTTAGCACTTCTATCCATTCTCATATAACATGAGCACACTCATATAACATATGCACCAGAGTTCCCTCCTTTCCATTACATCTCCAGCATATACAGTATCACTATTCCTGAGCCTCAGTCTTGCTAATTTGAAAGGAGTCCAGTAAGATCTGTCAGATATCTTGGAACAGATGAGCAGCAGTACCATGAAGCACTTTCTTCTATTCCTTTTCTGGTATCTCCTGGGTCAGGTCCTTACCCCAACATACTTTTAGACCACACAGTTTTGGCACTTGTGTACTTCTAATATGTTCAGAAAATTTGGATGCACCTTTGTTTTTATTTCCTACCTTATGTGAAATTTCTTAAATTTCAGTTTTAGTGTGTAATATGTTCTTTATTTGAGAGAATGCAATGTCAGATTAGCAGAAATCTCCAGAATTCTGGATTAAATAAATTATTTTTAATTTCTTCAAAGGATCTGAATCCAACATCTCCCATCACATTCTGAAGAATATGAATTCCAGACCTAATCCATTTATCAGAAAAGAAACTCTTTCCTATGAGCAGTTTCTCGTTCTACCATATGGAGGAACTGCTTGATAAATATGGATTGGCTTTTGTTATTTGATATGCAACCTTCCACGACTCTCTGGTAAAAGCCAGTTCCGGGTCTTGGGAGGGAACCGGTCTATCCGTTTGTGAGAGGCTCTTCTATCCTGACCCACAGAGGCCCCGTAGGCGGTAGGTGAATTTTAGATGATAAATGATACCAGTCTCTTCGTGATAACGCTAATCCCCCCCCCTCGTCTTTTGCAGCATACAGTTTGCTCCGATTAAACATGGTGTTTCTTTCCTGCCCAGATAAACCCAGATGAGGAGGGAAGATGTAGCGGTCACATGGAAGTGATGTAATTCATCTTTGGAGTTAAAATCATTTTTACCAAGTTGGTCTGCCAATCAGGGAGATACACAATTTATCCCAATTCTGAAACAGAATGTGTGTTACGATCTTGTATAGGATCGGACCCAAAAGCACCACTCGCAGAAATCGGGTTCAAGCAAGTGTCAATTTGAATGAAAACAAAGAAGTGACAGTGAGGGGATGGGGGTGATGTTTCCAGGGATCTACTTGGTCCGGGTGTGACGTGGGTTCCAAACAATCCAGAAGTGAAGATCCTCCTGAGTTGTGGCAGCAGCCAGTGAGCAGACAGTGAGAATGAAACACCAGAGTCCATGAACAACGAGGATCTGAAGTGAAAAGCACAGATGAGTTAGGATCAGCTTAACCCAGCTAGATGAGTACAAAAGGCCGTGATCCATTTAACTCCACTACCACACTGGTAAGGTGAACGATCTGGCGCCGAGGCAGAGGAAATCCAGAGTTAAGTACAGCCAGGGTTGATGATGAGATGAGGTACACCTGGTGCAGCCTGCACACAGGTGACCACGCCCACTGCCACACACACAGAGACTCACAGGGGAAGAAACATGAGGATCACAGACAGGGAATACAAACAACAAACAACAGGGAAGGGAGGACCTGCCAGGATGGGAATCATAACAATGTGGGTTTTCTGAAGGACTGGAGTTATGTTGGCTTCCATTATTTTTGGCATGGCTTCTGACTTCAACCAGTTAACAGTATATCCAGATATTTCTGAAAAATCATTTATAACTGAACAGATTTCCGGGGCTGAGGATTCAGGGTTACTGGATATCATCATCATCCGCCTACAGAAGAAGCTTGTGTTCTCCGGACCTGCCTGCACACCTTGTATATTTGAATTTGCCCGTAATGCAATGGCCAGCGGTTCAAGGAATACAGCAAAAAGCAGAGGTGACAGAGGCGACCCTTGAAGAACGCCACCATTCAGTCTGATTCAGGGTGACATAATCCCATTAGTTAAGATTGCAGCTGATGGATCAGCATACATTAGCTCCACCCACTTCCTAAATATTGGCCCAGATCCATCCATGTATAAAACAGAAAAGGAACTCCACGTTGTCAAAGGCCTTTTCAGCGTCTAATGAGAAGGTCACTGCTGGTGTATCGTAGCTTCTTGTCAGCCACAGAATATGGACCAATCAGAGCTCCTGCCCCGCATGAACCCCACCTGGTCCTGATTCATCCTCATGAATTAAAGATACAGGGCGATAATTAGCACACTGTTGTGAATCTCTTCCCTTTTTGTTTAGCAGTGTAATAATCACTGCCCTCATGCTTTCGGGTAACCTTCCTCTTTGCAACGCATCTCAATGTACGACCACGAATCTCGGGTCAAGAGCGTCGATGAATTTCTGATAGAAATGAAAGTCCATCGTTCCCGGGGGCTTTCCCGATCCTGAGGCCTCTGATTGCGTTTTTAATTTCATTGACGGAAATATTGTCCTCCAAAAGTGCGCTCCCAGCATGTGTCAGTCATTCTATGTGTTTTGGTCTATCTCACCCTGAGATGTTTACAATTCTTGATAAAACTCCCTAAATGTGGCGTTTCTCGTAATGAGATTATTGTCTTTATCAAAAATAGATGAGATTGTATCTGTTTGACTCTGTGTGCCAGAACTTTACCTGCCCTCTCTCCCTGCTCGACATATTTCTGTCTCATACAGAACAGGGCCAATTCAGTTTTCATTTCATTCACATGTCAGCTTATTTAAGTATCTGTTGCTCCCTGTGTTGTTTTTACAGCTTTCTCATCTCTTGATCTCGTGTCCTCTTACTCTTTGAATAATACGCCACCTCAAACAAGCTTTAAAAGCATCCCTCATGACCCCATGCTCCTCTATAGAGCCTTCAGTGTGTTCCCAGAACTCCTGCACTTCAGATTTGATAAAGTAGTAAATCTACTGGTCTGATAGTATCATGTTTCCAATCGTAGAATTCAGCACCTGGCTGACCAGATCACGAGATAACAGAAATCTATCCTAGAATGAGTGAGGGTCCAACTCCTCTGACAGCACATCTAAGGCAGTGTTAGCTGGAGTCGGCTGATAAGAGTTATCCATCATTAAATCCCGGACTTGATTGAAATCCCAGAATTATCTTAATATTCCCCATATTTCTAATTAACTTACAGACTTCTGGATTGACAAAATTAGGAGCATAAATATGAGCAATAATCTTCCTTTGACCCCCGAAAGTGCCATCCATTACCCATCGAGCTTCCTTGTGTGAGGCGTCCTGATCAGGATGCTCACGCCCCATCACTGCTCTGCTGGGATGTTATTCTACTGCCACTGTCGTGGGTGCCCCTCCTCTGAAACACAGGACTACATTAAAGGGGGGCTTCCGGATGGCGCTGCTGTGTGTTGCTGGCCGCCTGCTGCCCCTACAATGTCTGATGTTTCCGTTGTTTCTAACCCTCGGCACTCCTCAGATTGAGTCTCTGCTGGTTTACCTTTCTTCTCACCTGTGCGCCGACGTGAGTGGCCGCACATTCAGTAGCTCCGTCCCTGTCGTACTCGTCTGATATGTTATTCGTTTGTTGTGGCTCTGTGCCAACTTCTATGTTTATAGTTTTTATAGTACTATACGATATAGTTTTTATAGTACACCTTCAGTGTGTAACTTTATGTATCCTATGGATACTTTTTCTTGCCTTCGTGGAAATAGCAGCGGAAACTTTCTTATTCAAGGGAAACGCTGCTCTCGCTCCGGTCAGCGGGACAAGCCGGCATCGTTCACCCGATACCAGAGGAGCTGAGGCAGCGGTACAGAGGCTGTAGAGCCGGGGCTCTGCTAAGAGCTAAGCTAGCAGCTAAGCGATGGAGGTACAAGCCCTCGGTTCCGATGATAGTTATGGGGAACGTAAACTGTCTAACCAACAAGACAGACGAGCTGGCTGCGATTGTGAGGAACAACCGGACATTTAGGGAGTGCAGTTTAATGTGCCTCACAGAAACCTGGCTGACTCAAAACACCCCAGATGCTAATGTGGATCTACCGGGCTTTACTACAGTGAGAGCGGACAGAGACACGAAACGCAGCGGCAAACGGAAAGGAGGAGGACTCGCGCTGTTTATTAACACCAGATGGTGCCACCATGGACATGTTACTGTGAAGGAGGCAACGTGCAGCAAAGACATCGAGCTGCTGGCGGTAGGTCTCCGTCCTTACTACATGCCGAGGGAATTTTCTCACGCGATCGTGGTCTGTGTTTACATTCCTCCCCGGGCACACGCCGAAACTGCGTGTGACGTCATCCACGCGACCACCTCAAGATTACAAACGCTGCACCCTGATGCTTTCATTGCCATCTCAGGGGACTTTAACCATGTTACTCTGAACTCCACACTACCGGACTTTCACCAGTTTGTAAGCTGTCCCACCAGGAAGAACAGGACAATAGACCTCCTGTATGCAAACGTGAAGGACGCCTACACCGCCACCCCGTTACCACCTCTGGGTAAGTCTGACCACAACCTGGTCCTACTAAAGCCACAGTACAAAACTATGATCCAGAGACAACCGATAACTACTCGCACCTTCAGAAAGTGGTCTCCCGAGGCAGAGGAGGCCCTCAGAGACTGTTTTGAGACCACTGACTGGAGTGCCCTACAAGAGACCCATGGTGAAGACATTGAGGGGGTCACACACTGCACAACTGACTACATGAACTTCTGCATGGACGTTGTGGTTCCCACTAAAACTGTGCGCTGCTTCCCGAATAACAAGCCCTGGATCACCAGCGATGTCAAGGAGATCCTTAACAGGAAGAAAAGGGCATTCAAGGAGGGAGACCAGGCAGAGCTGAAGCGGGTGCAGGGGGAACTCAAGGTCAGACTCCGAGAGGCAAAGGAGGAGTACAGAAGGAAAGTAGAACAGAAGCTGCAGCAGAATAACATGAGAGAGGTCTGGGAGGGCATGAAAACCATCACAGGCTGCAAGAAGAAAAACAACAACGCAGAAGACGGGGACCCTGAGAGAGCAAACCAGCTCAACTTGTTTTTTAACAGGTTCGACAGCCCCGTCGCTGCAGCCAGTGCCTGTCCCCCCAGCACCCCTCTACACACCCCCTCCCCCCCTCTCACTCCTCCCCCCCCAGCACCCCTCTACACACCCCCTCCCCCCCTCTCACTCCTCCCCCCCCAGCACCCCTCTACACCCCCCCAGCACCCCTCTACACACCCCCTCCCCCCCTCTCACTCCCCCCAACACCTCCACCAGAACAGATACAACCTCCAGTGACAATCCATCCTCCCTCCCCCCCACCATCACCAGAGACCAGGTGAGCAAGGAGCTGAAGAGACTCCGCCCCAGGAAGGCAGCAGGCCCAGACAAGGTGTGTCCCAGGATGCTAAAGGCCTGCTCTGCTGAGCTGGGGGAGCCACTTCAGCATATCTTCAACATGAGCCTGCGGCTCGGGAAGGTTCCTTTACTCTGGAAGACCTCGTGCCTCACCCCGGTCCCCAAGAAGAAAAACCCCAGTGAGCCGGGCGACTTCAGACCAATCGCTCTGACATCCCACGTTATGAAGACCTTCGAACGGCTGCTGCTCCAACACCTCAGACCCCAGGTACAACACGCACAGGATCCACTGCAGTTTGCATACCAGGCAAAGGTGGGCGTGGACGATGCCATCCTCTATCTTCTACACAGGGCTTACTCTCATCTGGACAAAGGGAGCAGCGTGATGAGAATCATGTTCTTTGATTTCTCAAGCGCTTTCGACACCATCCATCCCCTCCTACTGAGAGACAAGCTGACCGAGATGAGGGTGGACTCGCACCTGGTGAGGTGGATCACGGACTACCTCACAGAGAGACCACAGTACGTCAGACTGAAGGACTGCACATCTGACACTGTGGTCAGCAGCACCGGAGCACCACAGGGGACCGTGCTCTCCCCCGTCCTGTTCACCCTGTACACCTCGGACTTCCAGTATAACTCTGAGCTCTGCCACATGCAGAAATACTCGGACGACACTGCGATAGTTGCTTGTGTCAGGGATGGACAGGAGGAGGAGTACAGGAGCCTGATCGAGGACTTTGTGACGTGGTGCAGTGCCAACCATCTGCAGCTAAACACCTCCAAGACCAAGGAGATGGTGGTGGACTTCCGAAGGAAGAAACCACATCTAGAACCTGTTTCCATCGGCGGGGTCGACGTGGAGGTGGTCAGGACCTACGGGTACCTGGGGCTGCAGCTGGATGACAAGCTGGACTGGTCGCCTAACATGGACACTACCTGCAGTAAGGTGACTATCAATGTGCATTAAAGTGTCCAACTGGAGGCTGACTCTGAGGTCAGCAGTGCAGATGAGGAGTGAGAAAAAAGTGAAAAAAGAGTCCAGGGATCACCGTGCGCTTCTTCCCTGCCGTGACAGTGAAGTGTTGTACAGTCTTATGGCCTATAGGGGGACAAAAGAGTTCTTGAGTCTGTCCGTGGAGCACGACTGTGACAGCAGTCTGTCGCTGAACATGCTCCTCTGCCCGGTGAAGGTGCTGTGCAGAGGGTGGTGTGTGTTGTCCATGATGGAGAGCATTTTGTCCAGAGACCTCCTCTCTACCACTGTCACCAGTGAGTCCAGCTCTGTACCCCCCACAGAGCCGGCCCTCCTCACCAGTCTGTCCAGGCGTGCTGCGTCCCTCTTCTTGCAGCTTCCTCCCCAGCACACCACGGCGTAGAAGAGGACGCTGGACACCACAGACTGGTAGAACATCTGCAGCAGCTTTTTGCAGATGTTGAAGGACCCCAGCCTTCTCAGGAAGTACAGACGGCTCTGTCCCTTCCTGAGCACTGGTCACTTTAACGATAATCACCTTAATCATGTCTGGTTTCATCCTACTGTTGTGTTATGCTACATCTGTAATGGCTGACATGATCACCCTAATTAGGTCAAGTTTCACTCTATTGTCTCCAACACTTAATGCTAATCTGCTCCTCAATAGTTGGGTACTCAATGATAATCACCCTAAGCACTCCTGGTTTCACCATATTGTCTAGGACACTTAATGCAAATCACTGCTCCTTTAAGTTGGTGAGCCAATTTACATTCCTGCATTGACTGTTTAATGACTGTACTCACACCTCTGGCACTACCTCAAACACCTCTGTACATGCACATGGAACTAGTTTCTAGAAGGTCAGCACCTTGTTTCTAAGGCTCTTTAACTGTTTACAGGTCTCTTTTAACCAACACATGTTTTTCTCTCCTCACAGGTTATGTACATTATGCTATATAAGTTTAAGTCTAATGCTAATGCTAACTGCACAGGTTTAACATATAATTATGTTTATTCTTAGTCACATAGGGGCTGCTAAATCTTGTTTGGGGGATTATTGTATACAGAGGGGAGGGGGGACAGCGGGTGTGTATTGTAACTAATGTCTTGTGTCCTGCCTGTCTGTATACTGCTACTGGATGCCTGGAATTTCCCTCGGGATCAATAAAGTATCTATCTATCTATCTATCTATCTATCATCTATCGTTTATGTCTCTTTTGGATCTTCGACATAATGTCGGAGATTTGTCGGCCGGGTTGGGGAAGCTGAAAGTCTGACTGGCACGATCTTCATCCATTTCCCGGACAGGACGTGGATTAACCGATCATTTCGTTGTGTCCCGTCATTTCCTGGTTCCCATTGACGCCTGCCTTGTACCTGTCGCTGGCTCGTTTGAGGGACTCCGGCCCCGCCGCCCGTGCCCTCCCCGGCTCTCCCAGTGTGGTGTCAACCTCCGGCTCCTGAAGACGCTGCCACGGGCTCCCCGATCCGCCGAATCAAAGTCCCCGGCTCCCGCCAGGTTTGGCCTGGTGAACGCCAGATCACTTGTGAACAAAACTTTTATCCTGAAGGATTTCTTGAACTCGAATGGTCTGGATTTCCTTGGATCGGTGCCGCTGAGTGCAGCCCTCTGATCGAACTTCTCCCTCCTGGCTGTTTTTTAACTCCCCGCGGTCGTCGGGTCGTGGTGGAGGAACGGCGGCTGTTTACAAAAATGACTTTAAATGTAAGCAGCGCACTGTTTCATCCTCATCTTCCAGCTTTGAAGCACATTTATTCGAGGTGGGTCGTTCCGATCCGGTGCTGTGTGCCGTCATCTACCGACCGCCCAAATACAATAAAGACTTTATAAGTGACTTCTCTGATCTGCCGACGTATGACCATGTCCTCCTTGTGGGGGATTTTAATATTCACGTGTGCTGTCCTGATAAACCGTTGGTGAAGGACTTTTTAAGCCTTATTGACTCTTTTAATTTGGAGCAGTGTGTCTCTGGTCCCACACACGATCATGGACACACGTTAGACCTCCTCCTCTGTCATGGCTCGCCTGTGTCAAACGTGGAAATCTGTGACAATGTGTTTTCCGATCATTTGCCTGTATTGTTTGAAGCTGCTTTCTCCTGTACTACAGTTAAATCTGGCGCTCCTGCTCGCAGCCGTCGGATTTTTAACCCTGTCACTGCCAGTCAGTTCTCTGCTGCCTTCAACCACCTCTGCGTCCCCTCTCAGTTCCTGGTTTCACTCCTCCTGCCGAACCATACTGGACTCTGTGGCTCCATTAAAAACTGTGCAGCCCAAAGCTAAACCTGAGCCGTGGTTCAATGTGAGAACTCGCACACTCACTTTGTGGTAGCGCCCTGGACTGGTTTAGATCTTATCTTGCAGGAAGAACAATGTGCGTAAGCCTTGGTGCTTCTGAGTCCCGCTCTGCTCCGCTGTCATATGGGGTCCCACAGGGTTCAATTCTAGGACCCCTGCTTTTCTCATTGTATCTGCTTCCCCTGGGTTCCATCCTGAGAAAGCATGGTATCTGTTTTCACTGTTACCATGACGATAGTCAGATTTATGTGCCACTGAAGAAGAAAGATGCCTTCTGTCTGGATCCACTTCTGTCATGTCTTGAAGACATCAAGTCCTGGATGTCTCTGAACTTTTTAAAATTTAATGAAAACAAAACTGAAGTGATGGTGTCCCCCCCCCCCCCCCCCCCCCCCCCCCCCCGTTGACTTGGGCCCTTTGGCACACTATATGAAGCCGACAGTTTCAAACCTGGGCTTTAAGATGGACAGTGATTTTAAATTGGATCGGCAAATTGGTGCAGCTGTTCAGTCCAGCTTCTTTCACCTAAGGCGGCTGGCAAAGGTGAAGCCTTTTATTTCACAAAAGAACTTTGAAACAGTAATCCACGCCTTCGTCACATCTCGGCTGGATTACTGCAACGCACTTTACGTCGGAGTCAGCCAGTCCTCCCTCGCACGGCTCCAGTTAGTTCAGAACGCTGCTGCTCGCCTCCTAACCGGAGCACGAAAGAGGGAGCACATTACCCCAATTCTGGCCTCCCTCCACTGGCTGCCTGTGCATTTTAGAGTTCATTTTAAGATTCTTTTATTTGTTTTTAAATCTTTAAATGGTCTCGCCCCACCTTACCTCTCTGAGCTGCTCCATCCCTACGCTCCTGCCCGGTGCCTCAGGTCAGCTGACCAGCTGCTCCTGGAGGTACCGAGGTCTAAGCAGAAGCTCAGAGGGGATAGGGCTTTTTCTTCTGCCGGTCCCAAACTCTGGAACGACCTCCCTCTCCATATAAGACACGCCCCCTCACTGTCCATTTTTAAAACTCATCTTAAAACACATTTTTATTCTTTGGCTTTCAACCCAGCATGAGACTCTGTTCTTGTTTTATTGTTTTTATTGTTTTAACCCTGTTAGTGTTTTACTTATGTTTTACGTTTGTGCTCTTCATGTATGTTCAGCACTTTGTCACAGCTACGGCTGTTTAAAGCGCTTTATAAATAAAGTTGAGTTGAGTTAAAGGTATATTTGCACAAGTTTCCTGGAGTTTCACAAAAACGCACTCCAACTGCGAACATGTGACTTTCCAACAACAAACCTTCAGTGACATGGTCCATAATTCCCTCAGCCAACCTGCCTCTCCCCCCGAGTCATCACGGGTCATATTTATCCACTGCAATACATTATAGGTCCAGTAAAGTGTGACCAAACCACCAGCTCATAAACCACAGTGAATTTGCAAAAAGAAAAAACACAGAAAAAACAAAAACGAGAGAGCTTGAGTTTACAGGCGTATCATTCAACGACGTCAGAGGAAAGGAGCACAAATAAAAGTCAATTATATCTCACATCTTATCGGCCTGAGGGATATTACCCAAAGTAATGTGTCTGCACCCGATGGCAGCTGGAAGATCTGACTCCTGCACACGTCAACATCCAAAAAGAAAGAATCAATGTTTCGGCCCACATTGGCCCATCCAGAACTCACCATAGCAACCGTGTGATTAATTCAATAACTTTCATCCATATGATCAGATCTGATCAGAACAAGCTTTTAAAGGGCTTCACTCCACAAGCATTGATCCATATCCATGTGTTGCCCCCCCCCCCCCGCACGCTCATAGCAGACAAGGAAGGCCATGGCGTCCGCCGCACATGAGAACTCATGTCGCCGGTTGTTCAGTGAAAAGGTCATTATTGCTGGGTATCGCAAAGCATATTCCACATCACGCTTACGGAGAATTCGGCGTGATTCCGCCATTTTAGTCCCAACCGCGGTCTTCTGTGTGTTCTTGCCACGAAGGTTTTTAGGGGGGTTACGAGTGGTCACTGCACAGTAACTCAGCTGATAACGACTGTTGTCATACTCCTGTATTTACTGCTTGATTGACAGCTGCCCCCCCCCCCCCCCCCCCCCCCCCCCCCCCGCAGGTCTGCTGCGTGCAGGTTACTACGACCTGCTGATTGACATCCACCTGAGCAGCTACGCCACGGCTCGCCTCATGATGAACAACGAGTACATCGTGCCCATGACCGACGAGACCAAGAGCATCACTCTATTCCCCGACCAGGACAAGAAGCACGGCCTGCCTGGCATCGGCCTCAGCACCTCCCTCAGACCCAGAATGCACTTCACCTCGCCCTGCTTTGTCTCCGGGACCATGCCGTCCCACCGTAACCATAGCAACAGCAGCTCAGCATCTGGAGACTGTTTCCAGTACAGCCCTGAGTTCCCCTTAGATGCCCTGAAGGTGAAGACGATAGAGATGCTGACGGAGGCGGTGAGGGAGGGCAGCCTGCATGTCAGAGATCCTGTAGGGGGCAGCACTGAGTTCCTGTTCGTCCCGCTCATTAAACTGTTCTACACCATGCTCATCATGGGCGTGTTCAAGAACGGAGACCTGAAGAACATCCTGAGGCTGATCGAGCCCTCAGTCTTCTGTGAGGGTGCAGAGGAGCAGGAGGAGGTGCTGAAGGAGCAGGAGGGCGGAGGAAGAGGAGAGGAGGGGGGGAGGAGCATGCCCAAAGAAGGACTGTTACAGATGAAGCTACCTGAGCCCGTCAAACTGCAGGTGACAGCTCGCCACTCTCCCTGAACTTTAACCTTTATCAACATCAACCATACTGAGCTGTGTGTGTGTGTGTGTGTGTGTGTGTGTGTGTGTGTGCGTGTGCAGATGTGTCACGTGCTGCAGTACCTGTGTGACTGTCAGGTGCGTCACCGGATCGAGGCGGTGGTTGCCTTCTCTGACGACTTTGTGGCCTGTCTCCAAGACAACCAGCGTTTCCGTTACAACGAGGTGATGCTCGCTCTCAACATGTCTGCAGCGCTCACCGCCAGGAAGACCAAAGAGTTCAGGTCTCCTCCACAGGAGCAGGTAGGACCACACCTGAGGGGGGGTGGACTGACTATTGTCTGATGTGTGTGATGATGTCACTTCCTGTCTGTGTGCACAGATCAACATGCTGCTGAACTTTAAAGACGACAAACAGGACTGTCCCTGCCCAGAGTCCATCCGGGACCAGCTGCTGGACTTCCATGAGGACCTCATGAGACACTGTGGTACAGGCCCACACGCCTTATTAAAAACAACATGCTTAGAGTGCTTCAGCTGTCTGTCATCATAATGTTCATGATAGAATCATGTATGTAACTGATAAGCTCTCGCTGTCAGGTATAGAGCTGGACGAGGATCGAGCAATGGGCGGAGACAGTGACTTCACCATCAGAGGTCGGCTCATGTCATTGGTGGAAAAGGTGTCGTACCTCAAGAACAAGATGGCCGACCTTCCTGCAGAGAAGAAGCACAGGAAGCCCAGTAGGTCCTCCACACCAGGTGACTCACCTGGTGACTCACCTGGTGACTCACCTGATGACTCACCTGGTGACTCACCTGGTGACTCGCCTGATGACTCGCCTGATGACTCACCTGATGACTCACCTGGTGACTCACCTGGTGACTCACCTGGTGACTCACCTGATGACTCACCTGGTGACTCACCTGATGACTCACCTGATGACTCACCTGGTGACTCACCTGATGACTCACCTGGTGACTCACCTGATGACTCACCTGGTGACTCACCTGGTGACTCACCTGATGACTCACCTGGTGACTCACCTGGGGACTCACCTGGTGACTCACCTGGTGACTCACCTGGAGGTGAAGAAGACGAGAATATAAAGAGAGACCTGTGTTTGTTGTCCTGTCTTCAGGTACCTTACAGCAGCTGATCTCAGACACAATGGTCCGCTGGGCTCAGGAGTCGGTTATCGAGGATCCAGATCTGGTCAGGGCCATGTTTGTTCTGCTGCACCGACAGTACGACGGCATCGGAGGACAGGTGTGTGTGTGTGTGTGTGTGTGTGTGTGTGTGTGTGTTTGAGAGCAGCCTGTTTGCACTCCTGTGTTGGATATGTTTGCTCCCCTCGAGCTGAGCTAAAATGATATATCAGTAAAATAAACACCTGTTAATTCAGGATGTTTCCGAGCTATGGAAATGATCAGAGTGTCTTTAGGACAAAGGGTCTCACTTTACCCCATCAGGGTAAACTGAGACAGAGAAATCAATGGGATAAAGTGAACCACTTTAAAATGACCATATAAGGAAACATGTTGTAGCAATAAAACTAGACTGACAACAAGTTCCCAAAATAATGTTGGACTAGAAACAGAAGCATTTTTTTAAACGTTTGAAAATTATCAAAAGTAGGCTAAAATCAAATACAACAGAATTAATTCAAAATGTTTTAATTAACAATCACAGTGTTTAATTAACAATCACAGTGTTTAATTAACAATCACAGTGTTTAATTAACAATCAGTGTTTAATTAACAATCAGTGTTTAATTAACAATCACAGTGTTTAATTAACAATCAGTGTTTAATTAACAATCAGTGTTTAATTAACAATCAGTGTTTAATTAACAATCACAGTGTTTAATTAACAATCAGTGTTTAATTAACAATCACAGTGTTTAATTAACAATCAGTGTTTAATTAACAATCACAGTGTTTAATTAACAATCACAGTGTTTAATTAACAATCACAGTGTTTAATTAACAATCAGTGTTTAATTAACAATCACAGTGTTTAATTAACAATCAGTGTTTAATTAACAATCAGTGTTTAATTAACAATCACAGTGTTTAATTAACAATCACAGTGTTTAATTAACAATCAGTGTTTAATTAACAATCACAGTGTTTAATTAACAATCAGTGTTTAATTAACAATCACAATGTTTAATTAACAATCAGTGTTTAATTAACAATCAGTGTTTAATTAACAATCACAATGTTTAATTAACAATCACAATGTTTAATTAACAATCAGTGTTTAATTAACAATCACAATGTTTAATTAACAATCAGTGTTTAATTAACAATCACAATGTTTAATTAACAATCAGTGTTTAATTAACAATCAGTGTTTAATTAACAATCACAGTGTTTAATTAACAATCAGTGTTTAATTAACAATCAGTGTTTAATTAACAATCAGTGTTTAATTAACAATCACAGTGTTTAATTAACAATCACAATGTTTAATTAACAATCAGTGTTTAATTAACAATCACAATGTTTAATTAACAATCAGTGTTTAATTAACAATCACAATGTTTAATTAACAATCACAGTGTTTAATTAACAATCAGTGTTTAATTAACAATCAGTGTTTAATTAACAATCACAGTGTTTAATTAACAATCACAATGTTTAATTAACAATCAGTGTTTAATTAACGATCACAATGTTTAATTAACAATCAGTGTTTAATTAACAATCAGTGTTTAATTAACAATCACAGTGTTTAATTAACAATCACAGTGTTTAATTAACAATCAGTGTTTAATTAACAATCAGTGTTTAATTAACAATCACAATGTTTAATTAACAATCAGTGTTTAATTAACAATCACAGTGTTTAATTAACAATCAGTGTTTAATTAACAATCAGTGTTTAATTAACAATCAGTGTTTAATTAACAATCACAATGTTTAATTAACAATCAGTGTTTAATTAACAATCACAATGTTTAATTAACAATCACAATGTTTAATTAACAATCACAGTGTTTAATTAACAATCACAATGTTTAATTAACAATCAGTGTTTAATTAACAATCAGTGTTTAATTAACAATCACAATGTTTAATTAACAATCAGTGTTTAATTAACAATCACAGTGTTTAATTAACAATCACAGTGTTTAATTAACAATCAGTGTTTAATTAACAATCACAGTGTTTAATTAACAATCAGTGTTTAATTAACAATCACAATGTTTAATTAACAATCAGTGTTTAATTAACAATCAGTGTTTAATTAACAATCACAATGTTTAATTAACAATCACAATGTTTAATTAACAATCAGTGTTTAATTAACAATCACAATGTTTAATTAACAATCAGTGTTTAATTAAC
Source organism: Symphodus melops (assembly GCF_947650265.1). Taxonomy (NCBI): domain Eukaryota; kingdom Metazoa; phylum Chordata; class Actinopteri; order Labriformes; family Labridae; genus Symphodus; species Symphodus melops. The sequence continues at coordinate 333,918 of NC_136711.1, read as the reverse complement.
AATCACAATGTTTAATTAACAATCAGTGTTTAATTAACAATCAGTGTTTAATTAACAATCACAGTGTTTAATTAACAATCAGTGTTTAATTAACAATCAGTGTTTAATTAACAATCAGTGTTTAATTAACAATCACAGTGTTTAATTAACAATCACAATGTTTAATTAACAATCAGTGTTTAATTAACAATCACAATGTTTAATTAACAATCAGTGTTTAATTAACAATCACAATGTTTAATTAACAATCACAGTGTTTAATTAACAATCAGTGTTTAATTAACAATCAGTGTTTAATTAACAATCACAGTGTTTAATTAACAATCACAATGTTTAATTAACAATCAGTGTTTAATTAACAATCACAATGTTTAATTAACAATCAGTGTTTAATTAACAATCAGTGTTTAATTAACAATCACAGTGTTTAATTAACAGTCACAGTGTTTAATTAACAATCAGTGTTTAATTAACAATCAGTGTTTAATTAACAATCACAATGTTTAATTAACAATCAGTGTTTAATTAACAATCACAGTGTTTAATTAACAATCAGTGTTTAATTAACAATCAGTGTTTAATTAACAATCAGTGTTTAATTAACAATCACAATGTTTAATTAACAATCAGTGTTTAATTAACAATCACAATGTTTAATTAACAATCACAATGTTTAATTAACAATCACAATGTTTAATTAACAATCACAATGTTTAATTAACAATCAGTGTTTAATTAACAATCACAGTGTTTAATTAACAATCAGTGTTTAATTAACAATCAGTGTTTAATTAACAATCAGTGTTTAATTAACAATCACAATGTTTAATTAACAATCAGTGTTTAATTAACAATCACAATGTTTAATTAACAATCACAATGTTTAATTAACAATCACAGTGTTTAATTAACAATCACAATGTTTAATTAACAATCAGTGTTTAATTAACAATCAGTGTTTAATTAACAATCACAATGTTTAATTAACAATCAGTGTTTAATTAACAATCACAGTGTTTAATTAACAATCACAGTGTTTAATTAACAATCACAGTGTTTAATTAACAATCACAATGTTTAATTAACAATCAGTGTTTAATTAACAATCAGTGTTTAATTAACAATCACAATGTTTAATTAACAATCACAATGTTTAATTAACAATCAGTGTTTAATTAACAATCACAATGTTTAATTAACAATCACAATGTTTAATTAACAATCAGTGTTTAATTAACAATCACAATGTTTAATTAACAATCACAGTGTTTAATTAACAATCACAATGTTTAATTAACAATCAGTGTTTAATTAACAATCAGTGTTTAATTAACAATCACAGTGTTTAATTAACAATCAGTGTTTAATTAACAATCAGTGTTTAATTAACAATCACAATGTTTAATTAACAATCAGTGTTTAATTAACAATCACAATGTTTAATTAACAATCAGTGTTTAATTAACAATCAGTGTTTAATTAACAATCACAGTGTTTAATTAACAATCAGTGTTTAATTAACAATCAGTGTTTAATTAACAATCACAGTGTTTAATTAACAATCACAATGTTTAATTAACAATCAGTGTTTAATTAACAATCACAATGTTTAATTAACAATCAGTGTTTAATTAACAATCACAATGTTTAATTAACAATCACAGTGTTTAATTAACAATCAGTGTTTAATTAACAATCAGTGTTTAATTAACAATCACAGTGTTTAATTAACAATCACAATGTTTAATTAACAATCAGTGTTTAATTAACAATCACAATGTTTAATTAACAATCAGTGTTTAATTAACAATCAGTGTTTAATTAACAATCACAGTGTTTAATTAACAATCAGTGTTTAATTAACAATCAGTGTTTAATTAACAATCAGTGTTTAATTAACAATCACAATGTTTAATTAACAATCAGTGTTTAATTAACAATCAGTGTTTAATTAACAATCACAATGTTTAATTAACAATCAGTGTTTAATTAACAATCACAATGTTTAATTAACAATCACAATGTTTAATTAACAATCACAGTGTTTAATTAACAATCACAATGTTTAATTAACAATCAGTGTTTAATTAACAATCAGTGTTTAATTAACAATCACAATGTTTAATTAACAATCAGTGTTTAATTAACAATCACAGTGTTTAATTAACAATCACAGTGTTTAATTAACAATCACAGTGTTTAATTAACAATCACAATGTTTAATTAACAATCAGTGTTTAATTAACAATCAGTGTTTAATTAACAATCACAATGTTTAATTAACAATCACAATGTTTAATTAACAATCAGTGTTTAATTAACAATCACAATGTTTAATTAACAATCACAGTGTTTAATTAACAATCACAATGTTTAATTAACAATCAGTGTTTAATTAACAATCAGTGTTTAATTAACAATCACAGTGTTTAATTAACAATCAGTGTTTAATTAACAATCACAGTGTTTAATTAACAATCAGTGTTTAATTAACAATCACAGTGTTTAATTAACAATCAGTGTTTAATTAACAATCAGTGTTTAATTAACAATCACAGTGTTTAATTAACAATCACAGTGTTTAATTAACAATCAGTGTTTAATTAACAATCACAGTGTTTAATTAACAATCACAGTGTTTAATTAACAATCACAGTGTTTAATTAACAATCACAGTGTGGGGGTCATAACAGTGTCTGGGGGTCAGCACTGTTCAATCAGAACCAGCTTGTCTTGTTGTCAAATAAGCATTTTTAAACAATGAAAGCGATCCAAAGTCGGCTCCTGTAAATGAAATACAACAGAATGACTTCAGATGTATTAATGAACCTTCACAGTGTGGGTATCAGAACAACTGGTGTCTAGGGATCAGCATGAAGGGCAACACCAGCTAATAGCCTCCACAGCCTCTGGGTCAGAACATGGACACATAGTCAGAACCAGCTTGTACAGTATTTGGCCCAGAACATAGGACCATCAGAACCTGTTAGGTTAGCCTTGGACTCAACAGACAGACGAGACCCACCTGGATAACATCAGCCTCATACTGTGCAGACAGACTATGTCTCACTTTACCCCGTAGCTGCTTTTTTTGAAAGAACAACCTCTCGAGCAATTCAGGCTAATCTTTGGCTAGCATCGAGCACATGGCTGTACATGTTGGAAGTTCATCAACTTGTATGATATGAGTTTTTCTACCTGAAGCTATTTGCTATGGTGCAACACTTAATAATGTTCTCAGCAAGAACCTTTACTTTTAAATGTTTTAAAAACATACTTATCAGAGCACCAGCCCCAACTTCTTCTAACTGGCAAGTGTGGAATGGGAGGGACTTAAAAAATATAATGGTCACATGACCACGACTGTCTTCTGTTGCCTAGATACAAGGGGTGTCTCACATTGTCTGCTGTCCCACATTACCCCGCTCTCCCTACGTCCTGATTTGACCACCTTATTTGAGCTCCTTGTTCCTCGTCCCCACAAATATCTATAAACTCAAATATGTCCCTGTGTTAACCCATCTAAACAATACAGCATGCTAACAACACTGATTGGTCTGTACATATGTCAATCAACCTCAGGATTTCAGCTGTAGCTTAGCTAGCCCAGCTTCTCATTCTAGCAGGACCTGCTAAATAATGAGAGATAGGCGAGATGTCATACTAAACAGGAAGTAAGCATTTTCCAAAGACTTCCAGGAGAGTGACAGCTTCCTGTGAAACAAGCCAATGAATATGCTGCACTTTGCAGACACTGCAAGTTTCCATTTTCAGTCACCAACGGTGGAAATGCCAACCAAAGAAAGCTGTATTAAATCACCAATGGTGTTTGTTTGGCAGGAAGTAAAACTGTTACCTTCAACTTCAGTCATCAAAACGCCGCGCTGACAACCACGAGACCTTTAACAAACAGCACATATGACCACCGCAGCTTAATGATCTGAGGAGTGGGTGGGTTTATTGGTCAAAATTCTTCCTGTGTTTAAAGTCTCTGAGAGACTCAGAGAGACCAAAATTAATTAGTATTTATTTTGAATTGTCTGCAGGTAAATAATGTCATTTGATTTTCAGAGTGTGGCTAACATTAGCATTGCTAGCACACTAGCCATCAGTCCTCCCTGCAGGGTAACGCCCTGATCCATGACTCAAACACTGAGTTCACTGTGATACTTTACATCCAGGTTGTAGAGTGAGGACTGTTAGAATCAGTATCAGTTTTATTGTCCAAGTTTGTTTAACACACAAAGAATTTAACTTCAGTAGACTGAGCTCTCTCTGTATAATGTGAACATATTAAATCAAAATAGAAACAAGTATTTAAAGACTAATATGTAGAAGATCAGAGTGCAGTGCTGAGTAGTGTAAAAGGATGATGAAGTTAACATGAGGTAACTATTTACATTATAGAGTGTGTGTAGATGATCATTTAAATTAAATAATATATGTACATTCACAGAGACAGGTCTGACACTCTGTGTTAGAGTTCATCATAGTGACAGTCTGGAGGAACAATAATAATAATAATAATAATAATAATAATAATAACATGGTTATTTAATCATAGTGACAGTCTGGAGGAACAATAATAATAATAATAATAATAATAATAATAATAATAATAATAACATGGTTATTTAATCATAGTGACAGTCTGGAGGAACAATAATAATAATAATAATAATAATAATAATAATAATAATGATAATAATAATAATAACATGGTTATTTAATCACAGTGACAGTCTGGAGGAACAATAATAATAATAATAATAATAATAATAATAATAATAATAATGATAATAATAATAATAACATGGTTATTTAATCATAGTGACAGTCTGGAGGAACAATAATAATAATAATAATAATAATAATAATAATAATAATAATGATAATAATAATAATAACATGGTTATTTAATCATAGTGGCAGTCTGGAGGAACAATAATAATAATAATAATAATAATAATAATAACATGGTTATTTAATCACAGTGGCAGTCTGGAGGAACAATAATAATAATAATAATAATAATAATAATAATAATAATAATGATAATAATAATAATAACATGGTTATTTAATCACAGTGACAGTCTGGAGGAAGAAACGGTTCTTATGATGGGTTGTTTTGGCGTACAGTGATCTGTAACGCCTGCCGGAGGGGAGACCGATAGAAGTCCTAGTCTCTCCAGCGTGTCCTGGGTCGACCCGAGGCCTCCTCCCGGACGGACATGCCCGGAACACCTCCCTAGGGAGGCGTCCAGGAGGCATCCGGACCAGATGCCCGAACCACCTCAACTGACTCCTCTCGATGTGAAAGAGTAACGGCTCTACTCCGAGCTCCTCCCTGGTGACCGAGCTCCTCCCCCTATCTCTAAGGGTGCGCCCAGCCACCCTACGGAGGAAGCCCATTTCAGCCGCTTGTATCCGAGATCTCGTTCTTTTGGTCA
>NC_136711.1:292551-322551 GCF_947650265.1 Symphodus melops | reverse complement strand
ACATTAGGACAGGTGAGGGCAGGTACATCGGGACAGGTGGAGGCAGGTACATCGGGACAGGTGGAGGCAGGTACATCGGGACAGGTGGAGGCAGGTACATTAGGACAGGTGGGGGCAGGTACATTGGGACAGGTGGGGGCAGGTACAGTAGGACAGGTGGGGGCAGGTACAGTAGGACAGGTGGGGGCAGGTAAATTAGGTCGGGTGGAGGCAGGTACATTAGGACGGGTGGGGGCAGGTACATCAGGACAGGTGGGGGCAGGTACATCAGGACAGGTGGGGGCAGGTACATCGGGACAGGTGGGGGCAGGTACATCGGGACAGGTGGGGGCAGGTACATTAGGACAGGTGGAGGCAGGTACATCGGGACAGGTGGAGGCAGGTACATTAGGACAGGTGGGGGCAGGTACATTGGGACAGGTGGGGGCAGGTACATCGGGACAGGTGGAGGCAGGTACATCGGGACAGGTGGAGGCAGGTACATCGGGGACAGGTGGAGGCAGGTACATCGGGACAGGTGGAGGCAGATACATCGGGACAGGTGGGGGCAGGTACATTAGGTCAGGTGGAGGCAGGTACATCGGGACAGGTGGGGGCAGGTACATTAGGTCAGGTGGAGGCAGGTACATTAGGACAGGTGGAGGCAGGTACAGTAGGACAGGTGGGGGCAGGTACAGTAGGACAGTTGGGGGCAGGTACATTAGGACAGGTGGGGGCAGGTACAGTAGGACAGTTGGGGGCAGGTACAGTAGGACAGTTGGGGGCAGGTACAGTAGGACAGGTGGGGGCAGGTACAGTAGGACAGGTGGGGGCAGGTACAGTAGGACAGTTGGGGGCAGGTACAGTAGGACAGGTGGGGGCAGGTACAGTAGGACAGGTGGGGGCAGGTACAGTAGGACAGGTGGGGGCAGGTACAGTAGCTCGGAATTCAGGATGTCGGTATGCCTCAAGGCCTTGGATTAGCTGCGCGCCAAAACTTTCGAACAAAGAGAAGCGTGCTGTGAAACAGGAAGCAGAGTTGTATCCTCGGACGTCGCCAGACGACGTTTGAGGGAGACAGAACACTGGTTGTCCTGGGGTTTTATCCCTCCCAAACTTCACACCTATGTGTTAGGTGTGACAAAGCCTTCTGGGAGTACCTGCAAGGCATGCTGGGATAAAGAGTCTTTTGTCATGGTTCTCCAAAGAGACACAGCCTGAACTTTGTCATCCTGGCTGGACCCAACATCCCCCCTGGCCTGAAGAGCGGGATGCAGGTCATGGTCTTCAGGGCACTATGGGCCACCAGTCCACGTGCTTTGGAGATACTTGTACAAAAGTTAATTTAGCAAACAGTCCATAAATTCAAGAGGCATTTGGTCTGGGCAGACATTGAGGTAAAGTCTGGGCAGACTGTCTAACTATGTCTAACGCTAAACATCAAAACATAATCAGGCATTAGCCAAGCTTTGCTGCTCAATGTGCATTCTTGGACAAAACACATAATAAATAAAGAGGAAGAGAGAAAGAGAAGAGTTTCATATGTAGATTTGTGGGCTAACTCCTTGACTGGGCAGGAGAAAGCCTGTGTGTGTTTGTGGCATGTCAGTAATGTGTAATGTACATGTACAGGTAGAGTCTCACTATAGATGTGATGCCACAAAACTAAAAAAACAACAACAACAAAGGCGTGGGTAGAGTGACTGGGTTTTAAAGTGGAGGCTACTCTCCCCTCCCCGGTGTGGAGTCAGGACCTGGTTCTTTGTAAGGGCTGGAGGCCTGCCACTGTCTTACCCCATCTATCACCCCCCTTGGAATTGTGTTAGTCATCTCACTGCTGAGACCTGCTTCCTTATGAAGCTCTTGGGAACTCTGGTTATACCTACCCATCTGTCTTAGGCTTCGGCCATCCCGAGAGTCCCTCTTGGGAACTCTGGTTATACCTACCCTTCTGTCTTAGGCTTCGGCCATCCCGAGAGTCCCTCTTGGGAACTCTGGTTATACCTACCCTTCTGTCTTAGGCTTCGGTCATCCCGAGAGTCCCGTTCAGGTCTGTCAGTGATTGACTCCTCAGGCTGGAACCTACCCTATGGCTGGCTCAACCCTTCACCCCCCTGGCTCTGTCGTCTTCTCTGCCAGCGACGTGGTCTCTTGGACTTCTTCATAGCACGAGGCAATTTGTTGCCTTCAAGTGCTACGTCACCTTTGTGACACTCAGGGTGTATGTGTGGGAACCTGCAGGTAGTAGGAGAGGGCCTGCTGTAATCTCTGCCGGAGGGGGCTGAGAAGTCACCCCCCTTCCCATGGGGTGATTCAAACCTGTCAAGGTGTGAAAAAGTGTGACAGCGTTTTGTCAAAGGGAGGGGCTCTACAGTCAAAGTCTTTCTGTTCAGGGTTGACAGGGGGAACAAGACTATGTTCAGTCCTTGGACTATCCTGGCTGCTCGGTTTTCTACTGAGCTTTTTCAGCAGGGTTGTTTGATCTTTTAAGGGGCTTGGTGCACGATCAGAGTCGTATCCTGATGACGTGGCTTGCTCCATGTTTACCAGTGCTCCTTGAATTAATTCAAAAGCGTCTAACACCTTCTGCTTGGCAGTTTGTAGGTGCTGACGAAGAGATTTGTTCTCTTTGTGCAAGGATTGAATCCTTGGCTGGAGTGTCTCCATTGAGGCCCTGACACTCTGTCTGGTCCGTAGACCATGAGTAACAGCCTGGTGAGTCGTCTGAAGACTCATAAGTCCTCTGGTCATCCAACATGTCTGTCTCCTTCCTCCAGGGATCTGGTTCAGTATCCTATCCTTTGTGTAGGGCTTCCTCAGCTGGCGTGGGGGCTGCGGTGCGTACCTGCTCCTCCCGAATCCTGGGTACCATGACACTTTCTTTCATATGTCTGGCTAACCTGCAGCTTTCTTGCAGTATTTTATTCTCCTCCTGCAGGGCCTTGCATTCGACTTGCAAGGTCTTAAGTCTATCCTGCATCCTTTTGAAGCCGTCCTTTAGGATCTGGTTATCTTCTTGCACCTGGGCGAGCTGTGCCTGGTGTCTATTTTGCTGCAAATATGATTTGCGCTGAAAAAGGAGGAGAAGTTGGCCGAGAACATTTGAACATACTCAACCAACTCATTTAATGAGCACCCTCCTCCACCCTCAGCACCCCTGTTTTATCCCTCCCAAACTTCACACCTATGTGTTAGGTGTGACAAAGCCTTCTGGGAGTACCTGCAAGGCATGCTGGGATAAAGAGTCTTTTGTCATGGTTCTCCAAAGAGACAGCCTGAACTTTGTCATCCTGGCTGGACCCAACATTGGTAACTTCAGTAGGACACCGTCGTTGCTTGTGAAGGTCTGATCTCTGGCACCTGTATCGGCCTTGTATCGGCTACCTGTCAGCTCTACCTGTCAGCTCTACCTGTGAGCTCTACCTGGAGCTCTACCTGTGAGCTCTACCTGTCAGCTCTACCTGTCAGCTCTACCTGGAGCTCTACCTGTCAGCTCTACCTGTGAGCTCTACCTGTCAGCTCTACCTGTGAGCTCTACCTGTCAGCTCTTCCTGTGAGCTCTACCTGTCAGCTCTACCTGTCAGCTCTACCTGTCAGCTCTTCCTGTGAGCTCTACCTGTCAGCTCTACCTGTCAGCTCAGCTCTACCTGTCAGCTCTACCTGTCAGCTCAGCTCTACCTGTCAGCTCTACCTGGGAGCTCTACCTGTCAGCTCTACCTGGGAGCTCTACCTGTGAGCTCTACCTGTGAGCTCTACCTGTCAGCTCTACCTGTGAGCTCTACCTGTCAGCTCTACCTGTGAGCTCTACCTGTCAGCTCTACCTGTGAGCTCTACCTGTGAGCTCTACCTGTCAGCTCTACCTGTCAGCTCTACCTGTCAGCTCAGCTCTACCTGTCAGCTCTACCTGTCAGCTCTACCTGTGAGCTCAGCTCTACCTGTCAGCTCAGCTCTACCTGTCAGCTCTACCTGTCAGCCTACCTGTCAGCTCTACCTGTCAGCTCTACCTGTGAGCTCAGCTCTACCTGTCAGCTCTACCTGTCAGCTCTACCTGTGAGCTCAGCTCTACCTGTCAGCTCTACCTGTCAGCTCTACCTGTGAGCTCAGCTCTACCTGTCAGCTCTACCTGTCAGCTCTACCTGTGAGCTCTACCTGTGAGCTCAGCTCTACCTGTCAGCTCTACCTGTCAGCTCTACCTGTGAGCTCTACCTGTGAGCTTAGTATTATACCTTTAAACTGAGTTGTGAATATAGAACCATGTTACTCTAAGGATGGAGATGAACTCTGTCCCTTCCTTCCTTCCTTCCCTCCTTCCTTGCTTCCTTCTTCCTTGTCTGTTTCCTGGACTGAGCTGTGGTCTGTGGTTACTGTTCGTGTCCTTCATTATTAATCATTTCATTTGAATAACTCTTTTTTTATGTTTTAATGTTTTGACTTATTTTCTCCCAGGTGTTGAATTTAAAGTCCTGATTTGGTTTTTGTCCTGCGTCACATTGCGTAGCAGCCTTACAGCGTTTTATGTCTTAATCTTATCACAGTTTCATATTCTTATTTGTTGGTAGATATGAAATAATCTAGTAGTTAAGAATAAAATATGAGCAGACATCACTTGGTTTAATGTGTTTGGAATAAGCCTGAAAGTGCATTTCCTCCTGACCTTCAGCAGGGAGGATCAGACTGGCTCAGTGTGTGCTTACAATCCCACCTGAGATGATGTGAGTCTTTATTGTGTCTTAGTCCTGAATAGTCAGAGTTCAAAGATGAACCCAAAGTGAAACCAGGTAGATATGATCTAATGGGACTTCCTCAAGAGTTCTGATCTTCTTGACTGTTGAATACAGGGTCAGTGATTCTGGTTCTCTTCTTTCAGGCAGAATGTTGAACTGGCCTGACACTGATCAACCCAGCAGCAGGATTATCAGATTATCAGATTAGGGTCAACAGGAAAAGTCGTTGGCCTGGCTGCATGGTGGGAACGAGGCTTGGCATGAGAGGGGAACTATTTGAGGATTTAGAGAGTTCTGGATGCAGGGTTAAAGTCCAGGCTCTGAATCAGGCAAGCATGGAGCTGTGTCAGGGTGAACGTGGATGCAGTGAGACTGCCCATGAAGTGGAGACACACAGTTGGGTTTACAGGGAAAAGGGTAAAGACTGAGGCCATCTGGTGGACAGGTGGAAAGGGGGCAGGGGGCCTTGGTAAGACAGAATGTGGATCCTTTTGGCTGTGCACTTTCATTCTTGTTCCAGACCTGCAGACCAGTTTAGCAAGCAGTCTCACTGTGATGATGTATCTGTCCATATTTCTGTTATAGTTGAAGTTACTGTGTCTCATCCTCTTCTCTGACACTCTTTGACTTTGCACTTTTGCAGTATTTAAGCTCAGTCAGAGCAGCTGTTCAGCCTTCTCCAACCCAGACCTCTCAAGGCTAAAGAGGAGCAATAAACCAGGACATTCTGGTTGAATATTCAGATTTCAATAAAATGTAAAATCAAACAACCAACTAAAACAATAACAGAAGTACAGCAAGTAACAACCACTTAACATGCTGCAAATAAATCCTTGATGCAAATTGAGACAGTCAGAAAACAAATGCAACAGAAAACGCAACATATCACTTCACATAAACAGACGTGCTCCAGGCCTGTAGGAGGCGCCATATCCTGCTGGATATGGGTAGAACATATTTGATGTAGAAAATAAGCCCCACAGTGGCCAGCTGTATCTCAGTGGTAGAGTTAGTCGTCTCTCAGCTGGAAGGTGGGAGACTCGATCCGCACCCCCCCCCCCCCCCCCCCCCCCCCCCCCCCCCCCTTTGTCCTGGACCTCCAGGTGGTTCAAGGTTCAGATAGAGCCTTGTCTTCTCTCAGATCAATAATAAGGGTCTTCCAGCCCCTGCAGTCCTGGAGCACTTCTGTCGTGACGGGGGGCAGCGTCTCACTGTTGTGTGTGTTTCCTTGCTAACGTGTTTGCAGAATGTTTGACGTCGATGTTTCTGTTTCATCTTTCAGCTGAACTTTTGTCCTGTTGTGAATCGTACACAGCTGACTGTAAAACGCTGCGGTGGTTAAATCAGTCTACTTCAGAGCACCACTGAGTCCTGCTCATCCCAGTGTGTGTGTGTGTGTGTGTGTGTGTGTGTGTGTGTACTGTAGGAGTTGTGTATTCTGACTGACTGAGAGGAAACATCTGTTTTTAACTCTTTGTTCCCTCTCATCGTCTCTCCTTCATGTCGTCTGCTTCTGTCCCTGACTCTGTGTGTGTTTCTGTGTGTGTGTTTGCACGTTCCTGTGTATGTGCTTGTGCACACGTGTGTCTGCATGTGTGTCGTATGTGTGCATGAATGTGTGTGTGTGTGTGTGTGTGTTTCTCCTCTCGGCCAGGTGAGAAGGTCATGCAGGATGATGAGTTCACCTGTGACCTTTTCCGCTTCCTGCAGCTGCTGTGTGAAGGACACAACTCAGGTGTGTGAGCTCGATTTATAACTGATTCATCACAAATGTGACATCACAAATCTTGTCTCCTCCTCCGTTTGAGGTGTGACCGTGTCAGGTGGTTTCATCTTCATTAGAAAGAAACCAAAGCAGCTCCTGAGTGTCAGAGGAGACAGGAGACAGATAACGGCTTCTCTTCTCTCATTGGTTGAAGCAGCGTGGTCATGTTTAATTAAGCAGAGTGGATATTCACACTACACCTCCCTGTACGTGACCTGTTACCTGTCCTCACTGTAGATCTGCTGTCTGACCGGAGACCCTCCTCAGACTGTCCTTTAGTTCAGCCCAGACTTTAAACGACACGTCTGATTTTCAGGTTACATGGTTATGACCTGTCAGTCACACGTAGCCCCGCCCCCCTCTTGCAGATTGAGACCATAGAGTGAGGATGAAAATATTTACTGGCAGAATAAATCAACATCAGAGATAGACTCCCCCTGCTGGCCATCACAGAGAATGCATGTTAGTGAGTCCTGAGCGTAAACAGACGACACCTGAACAGCTGATTGATTCTTTATGTTTCAGACTTTCAGAACTACCTGAGGACTCAGACAGGAAACAACACCACAGTGAACATCATCATCTCCACTGTGGATTACCTGCTCCGAGTGCAGGTGAGCGCCGTTACACCTGGAGACCGCCTTTTTTTAATAAAGGGGGCGGGCTGATTAACCAGTATGAGATCAAATGTCCTCCTCCTCTCCTCCTCCTCTTCATCTCCTCCTCTCTCCTCCTCCTCTCCTCCTCCTCCTCTTCATCCTTATCTCCTCCTCTCCTCCTCCTCTCCTCTCCTCCTCTCCTCCTCCTCTCCTCCTCCTCCCCTTCATCCTTATCTCCTCCCCTCCTCTCCTCCTCCTCTTCATCCTTATCTCCTCCTCCTCTCCTCCTCCTCTCCTCCTCCTCCCCTTCATCCTTATCTCCTCCCCTCCTCCTCCTCTTCATCCTTATCTCCTCCTCCTCCTCTCCTCCTCCTCTCCTCCTCCTCTTCATCCTTATCTCCTCCTCCTCTCCTCCTCCTCTTCATCCTTATCTCCTCCTCCTCTCCTCCTCCTCTTCATCCTTATCTCCTCTTCCTCTCCTCCTCCTCCTCTTCCTCCTCCTCCTCTCCTCCTCCTCCTCCTCCTCTCCTCCTCCTCTTCATCCTTATCTCCTCCTCCTCTCCTCCTCCTCTTCATCCTTATCTCCTCTTCCTCTCCTCCTCCTCCTCTTCCTCCTCCTCCTCTCCTCCTCCTCCTCCTCCTCTCCTCCTCCTCCTCCTCCTCTTCCTCCTCCTCCTCCTCTCCTCCTCCTCCTCCTCCTCTTCATCCTTATCTCCTCCTCTCCTCCTCCTCCTCTCCTCCTCCTCCTCCTCTTCATCCTTATCTCCTCCTCTCCTCCTCCTCCTCTCCTCCTCCTCTCCTCCTCCTCCTCCTCTTCATCCTTATCTCCTCCTCTCCTCCTCCTCTCCTCCTCCTCCTCCTCTCTCCTGCAGGAGTCCATCAGTGATTTTTACTGGTATTATTCTGGTAAAGACGTGATCGATGAGCAGGGTCAGAGGAATTTCTCGAAGGCAATAAATGTGGCCAAACAGGTGTTCAACACTCTGACAGAGTACATCCAGGTAAGACTCACCTGAGCCCACCACTGTCACATGACCACATGACCACATGACCACATGACCACATGATCATGAACAAATGTATCCAACATTCACTTTAACGATTCTGACGTGAAGTCACACTTATTTTGATCACATGGTCATCTGACTGTTTCTGATGATGTCACCGTGGTCCTGATGATGTCACAGGGTCCGTGCACGGGGAACCAGCAGAGTCTGGCTCACAGTCGGCTGTGGGACGCTGTGGTGGGCTTTCTTCACGTTTTCGCTCACATGCAGATGAAACTGTCTCAGGTCAGTGATCACACACACACACCTGTGCTGTATGTCTTCACCTGCTCTGACACACACACACTCTCCACCAATCACACGTTCAGTCTTTAGACGGGTATAAACAGATAAGTGTAACACAGCTCAGGACGTGGCTGCGATGGAACGTGTGTGCAGGCTGGTCATGTTAAAAACGCTCTCCGTCTTTGTCAGGACTCGAGTCAGATCGAGTTACTGAAGGAGCTGATGGACCTGCAGAAGGACATGGTGGTCATGCTGCTGTCCATGCTGGAGGGTGGGTTCACCTTCATGAACAGACCGCCGTCATGTATGAAACAGGATGGGACTGACACAACATGAATAACACGTTCTCATTGGACAGGCAACGTGGTGAACGGGACCATTGGGAAGCAGATGGTGGACATGTTAGTGGAGTCATCCAACAACGTGGAGATGATCCTTAAGTTCTTTGATATGTTCCTCAAACTGAAGGACCTGACGTCATCCGATGCATTCAAGGAGTACGACCCCGATGGGAAAGGTAACCCTCGCTTTTAAAACATCACATGAATATGTGAACAGAGAGATGATGGTTCATCTGTGATTGAACGGTCAGGACTCATCTCCAAGAGAGACTTCCACAAAGCCATGGAGAGCCACAAACACTACACCCAATCTGAAACCGACTTCCTGCTGTCCTGTGCTGAGACGGACGAGAACGAGCTGCTCGACTACGAGGAGTTTGTGGAGAGATTTCACGAGCCGGCCAAGGTAACCATTGCGACCTGGTGTGTATGAATGTCCCCATGTCCAGTCTCCTGGACTCTCCATCAGTGAGAGCAAGGCGGGCTCATGAATGCATGATGGGTTGATTAGTTTGATTGTTTCTGTCTGGTTCAGACTGTGGAGAATTATTGGCTTCAGCTACGTGATGATGTGTCTGTATTTGTGTCCCCTTCTTGACTTTGTCCTCTTTGAACAGAGTCAGAGTCTGGCTCACTCAACATGCAGTAAATGTGTTTTCTGTCCTGTTTTAGGACATAGGCTTTAATGTGGCCGTCCTGCTGACCAACCTGTCGGAGCACATGCCTCATGACACGCGGCTGCAGACCTTCCTGGAGCTGGCTGACAGCGTCCTGAATTACTTCCAGCCTTACCTGGGACGCATCGAGATCATGGGCAGCGCCAAACGCATCGAGAGGGTTTACTTTGAGATCAGCGAGTCGAGCCGGACGCAGTGGGAGAAGCCTCAGGTGCTGACCATGAACAACAAACAGTTACAGACAGGAAACAGTCACAGACAGGAAACAGTCACAGACAGGAAACAGTCACAGACAGGAAACAGTTACAGACAGGAAACAGTTACAGACAGGAAACAGTCACAGGCAGGAAACAGTTACAGACAGGAAACAGTCACAGGCAGGAAACAGTTACAGACAGGAAACAGTTACAGACAGGAAACAGTCACAGGCAGGAAACAGTTACAGACAGGAAACAGTTACAGACAGGAAACAGTTACAGACAGGAAACAGTCACAGGCATGAAACAGTTACAGACAGGAAACAGTTACAGACAGGAAACAGTTACAGACAGGAAACAGTCACAGACAGGAAACAGTTACAGACAGGAAACAGTCACAGACAGGAAACAGTTACAGACAGAAAACAGTCACAGACAGGAAACAGTCACAGACAGGAAACAGTCACAGACAGGAAACAGTCACAGACAAAACAGTCACAGACAGGAAACAGTTACAGACAGGAAACAGTCACATACAGGAAACAGTTACATACAGGAAACAATTACAGACAGGAAACAGTCACAGACAGGAAACAGTCACAGACAGGAAACAGTTACAGACAGGAAACAGTTACAGACAGGAAACAGTCACAGGCAGGAAACAGTTACAGACAGGAAACAGTCACAGGCATGAAACAGTTACAGACAGGAAACAGTCACAGACAGGAAACAGTCACAGACAGGAAACAGTCACAGGCAGGAAACAGTCACAGACAGGAAACAGTTACAGACAGGAAACAGTTACAGACAGGAAACAGTCACAGACAGGAAACAGTTACAGACAGAAAACAGTCACAGACAGAAAACAGTCACAGACAGGAAACAGTCACAGACAGGAAACAGTCACAGACAGAAAACAGTCACAGACAGGAAACAGTCACAGACAGGAAACAGTCACAGACAGAAAACGGTTACAGACAGTAAACGGTCACAGACAGGAAACAGTTACATACAGGAAACAATCACAGACAGGAAACAGTCACAGACATGAAACAGTCACAGACAGGAAACAGTCACAGACAGGAAACAGTCACAGACAAAACAGTCACAGACAGGAAACAGTTACAGACAGGAAACAGTCACATACAGGAAACAGTTACATACAGGAAACAATTACAGACAGGAAACAGTCACAGACAGGAAACAGTCACAGACAGGAAACAGTTACAGACAGGAAACAGTTACATACAGGAAACAATTACAGACAGGAAACAGTCACAGACAGGAAACAGTCACAGACAGGAAACAGTCACAGACAGGAAACAGTTACAGACAGGAAACAGTTACAGACAGGAAACAATTACAGACAGGAAACAGTCACAGACATGAAACAGTCACAGACAGGAAACAGTTACAGACAGGAAACAATTACATACCGGAAACAGTTACAGACAGGAAACAGTCACAGACAAGAAACAGTTACAGACAGGAAACAGTTACAGACAGGAAACAGTTACATACAGGAAACAATTACAGACAGGAAACAGTCACAGACAGGAAACAGTTACAGACAGGAAACAGTTACAGACAGGAAACAATTACAGACAGGAAACAGTCACAGACATGAAACAGTCACAGACAGGAAACAGTTACAGACAGGAAGCAGTCACAGACAGGAAACAGTCACAGACAGGAAACAGTTACAGACAGGAAACCGTTACAGACAGGAAACAGTCACATACAGGAAACAGTCACAGACAGGAAACAGTCACAGACAGAAAGCAGTTACATACAGGAAACAGTTACAGACAGGAAACAGTTACATACAGGAAACAGTCACAGACAGGAAACAGTCACAGACAGAAAACAGTTACATACAGGAAACAGTTACAGACAGGAAACAGTTACAGACAGGAAACAGTTACATACAGGAAACAGTCACAGACAGGAAACAGTTACATACAGGAAACAGTCACAGACAGGAAACAGTCACAGACAGAAAACAGTTACATACAGGAAACAGTTACAGACAGGAAACAGTCACAGACAGGAAACCGTTACAGACAGGAAACAGGTCTCTGTTTATCTCCCGTCCAGGTGAAGGAATCCAAGCGCCAGTTCATCTTTGACGTGGTGAACGAGGGAGGCGAGAAGGAGAAGATGGAGCTGTTTGTCAACTTCTGTGAGGACACAATCTTTGAAATGCAGCTCGCGGCTCAGATGTCCGACGCTGGCGAGCGTTCGGCCATCAAAGAGGAGAGCGAGCGAGAGAAACCAGACGAAGAAAGTCCTGAGATGGGCTTCTTCTCTGTCACCACAGTCCGCATGGCTCTGTTAGCGCTGCGCTACAATGTCATGATGCTAATCAAGGTAACTCAAATAGAGCAACACAGCAACACACAGTGTCCTGTCCGATGTGTCCTTGGGCAAGACCCTGAATTGCTCCCCCTGCTTGGTGCGCTAATTGCCCCACACATCAACACAAAGCAACATACAGCAACACACAGTAACACAGTAAGTGTGTGCGTGTGTGCGTGTGTGCAGGTTCTGTCAATGAAGAGTGTGAAGAAGCAGGTGAAGAAGATGAAGAACATGACGCTGAAGGATCTGCTGACCACACTGATGGCGTTCTATTGGTCAGTCCTGCTGGCTCTGCTGCACATGGCGTTTAGTGTGGCCAGAGGTTTCTGCAGGATCTTCTACAACAGCTTCATGGGGGGGGGGCTGGTAGAGGGTGCCAAGACCATCAAGGTAAGGTAACCCTAACCCTAACAACCTGAACTCACTACAATCTGCTCTTCATTATTTTTGATCTGCCCTCACCAGGTGTCCGAACTGCTGGCCAACATGCCCGACCCCACGCAGGACGAAGTCAGGGGGGAGGGGGGAGAGCGAGAGAAGAGACCCTCCCCTCAGGAGGACCTGGCCGACCTGGCGGTTAACACCAGTGAGACAGAGCTGCTGTCTGATATCTTTGGTCTGGACTTAAGGAGGGAGGGGGGGCAATACAAGATCACCCCCCACAACCCCAATGCCAGCCTCACCGAGCTGCTCAACTCCCCCATACCCTCCCCAACACCCCAAGCCCCACCCACAGCTCCCCCACCTGAGCTCAGGCGGAGGCATCAGGTCAGTCTGTGATTGACTTCTTGAGTCTAATCCATGTTATAACAATCATGGGACAGAGAATCATCAACTCCACGAGGAGAGAGAAGCTGAGCTTATCTCATTTGTTTGTATATTTTTGTGTTTCAGGCAAAGAATTCTTCCTGTGAGGAGAGAGAGGCGACAGCAGACACACAAACTGAACCTGAGAAAACCTCTGAGTACGTTCATGTTCCTGTAAACTGATTAATGAAACGCTGCAGACAAGAGAAACCCAAAGGACCATTATTGACATTATTCGAGCTGCTCAACATTTCTTTTCAGGGTTGCAGAGAAGCAGGAGAAACTGGAGAAAAAGGAAAAGATGAAACCCAAAGTGAGGAGACTTCATACTTCAAAGTCCGACGAGCCGGACCTGCAGGAGTCAGCTGTCCTAAAGAAGATCATCGCCTACCAGAGGAAGCTGCTGGTACTACACCTAGGATTGATTTGAATATTGTCAGTGTCTGATCCTGTTTATGATCTGCTCTCATTTTACACTGCAAATAGGTTGTAATGTAAACAGTGTGAATATTAAATAGCAATAACCAGAACCATGCTAACCCCGCCTCTCTCCGTCTCTGCGGCAGAATTACTTTGCCAGAAACTTCTACAACATGAGGATGCTTGCTCTGTTTGTCGCCTTTGCAATCAACTTCATCCTGCTCTTCTATAAGGTGATGATGTATCTTTTGTTATTGTTCTATGAGGTAATAATGTGCGTTGTCATGTTTGTCCTATCGGGTTGTAGAATCATAATGTTAGCATGTGGTCAGTTAACAGGCCGTTTTATTTGCATCTTCTCAAAGCTAACACGATAAACAGATCAATTAGCCTGGTGCTTCAAAATACATCCCATAAAACAACAGCCGTGTCCGGACTCATTTAAAATGACTGCATTGACTGTCTGCACACCTCAGACACCATAAACAACACATACTGTCAGAAGAGCAACACTCCATAACTGTTTACAGGTCTCTTTTATAGCACATATATTTTCAGCTTATGTTCATTTCTCAATATAAGAACGAGTCTATTTTTAATAGCACAGGTTGAATGTGTAATTAGTTTATTCTTAGTCATATAGGGGGCTTCTAAATCTTCTTGTTTGTTTACTGTTTATTGTAACTAAAGTCTTGTACACTGCTACAGGATGCCTTGAATTTCCCTTGCGATCAATAAAATATCTATAATCTATCCATCATCATTACTTTGTTCCTCAGTTCTTCTTTCATGCTTGATTCTCTATGTTACCGTTGAACCTCTGATGTCTGTACCTGCAGGTCTCTACGTCCTCTTCTGTGGTGGAGGAGAGGGAGGTGTTCGCGAGCAGCCGGTCAGACGGCAGCGTTCAGTGGGACCCTCTGGGAGGAGAAGCAGCGGAGGTGAAGGAGGAGGTGCTGGAGGAGGTGCTGAAGCCGGTCACAGTGCGTTTCGTTCTGGAGGAGAGCAGCGGATACATGGAGCCGATGTTACGAATCCTCGCCGTCCTGCACACTGTCATCTCCTTCTTCTGCATCATCGGATACTACTGCCTCAAGGTACACACGTATTTCATTATGTATTATAATTATTTTTATATGATTATCATTGTAAGAATTATATTTTGTTGATCTACAGATATTATTATTTAAAACTTCAGATGAATTAAGTCGACTGGCGAGTGATATTTAATAATACTGAGAAATATTCTTATTTACTGAATGATTAGAAAGCATTCAATCATTCTTTGAACAGAAAGCATATTAATGAATATATATTAATATGTTTTCTGTTCAAAGAATGATTGAATGCTTTCTATATATATATATATATATATATAATGTTTTATATAAATTAACATCCACAATAACCGGAAGTCTCTCAGAATAGTTAAACACAGCACAAGTTTTTTTATGATGTTAGCATTAAGTCAGAATTGAAAATACATGTTGGATGTGATTAAAGTTATAAATATTGAATAAACTTCTCTTGTGGAAACTTAAAGAATAGAAATAATGGGTGGTGGAAAGGAAGTCTCTGACTGCACCAAACAGCAGTAAGGAACCTTTTTGAAGTATCCCTCGGGATCAATAAAGCATCCATCCATCCATCCATCCATCCATCCATCCATCCATCCAGGAATCCATCCATCCATCCATCCATCCATCCAGGAATCCATCCATCCATCCATCCATCCATCCATCCATCCATCCATCCATCCATCCAGGAATCCATCCATCCATCCATCCGGGGTCCTGGAAGGGGTTCCAGAGAGGAGCAGAGCTGATCAACTGATCAGATAGCGGGGAAGGCTGCTGGACAGACCTACTAAATCTAAACTTTTAGTGCAGGTGAACGGGGAACATCTGGAAGACGCCCCTGTCCATGAGGTCTTTAACTCCGACCTGGAAGAATTTCTCTTCCCTGTACACTGGGGAGGTTAGGGATGTAGTCTGAGTGGTCCATGTCCAAAGCCTACATTGCGGAGGTGGCTGGTAAGAGTTGTAATTGGAAGAACATCTGGGCCTGTTGTGGTGGCAACCTAAGAACCTGCTGGTCGGCACCAGCGATAAAGGAAGCCATCAGGAAGAAGAAGGAGGCCTTTCTGGCTTGGTTAATCCAGGGGCCTCTTGAAGCAGCAGGTAGGTATTGGGTGGCTCGAAGGGCTGTGGCTTCAGTGGTTGCATAAGCAAAAAACCTGGGTGCGGGAAGAATCCGGGAGGCTATGGATGACTTTCAGGGGGCATCAAGGAAGTTCACTCAAACTGTCCGACGGCTCAGGAAGAGAAAGCAGGGCTTGCGTCAGGCTGTTATCAGAAGGGATGGAGAACTGCTTCCCTGACAGGGGAGATCGTTGGGGGGGTTGAAGGAATACTTTGAGGAACTCCTGAGCCCAGCCAACATTTCCTCTAAAGGTGAGGCAGTGTCTGAAGATCTGGGGGAAACCTGACCATCAACCTTGGCAGAGGTCACTTAGGCAGAAAGCACCTCAGTGGCAAGACGCCAGGTGCAGATGAGATTCCCAATGAGATGATAAAGGCACTGGACATTGTTGGGCTGTCTTGGCTGACATACCTCTTCAATTTGGCATTGAGGTCTTGGACAGAGCCTGTGGTGATTCCCATTTTTTAAAAGGGGGAATTGAGTGTGTGCTCCAATTATCGGGGTATCACACTTCTCAGCTTCCCAGGGCTAGCTACTCTGGGGTGCTGGACAGGAGGCTCCGACGGATTGTTGAACCTCAGATACAAAAGGAATGGGGATCCCTTCTTGGACCTGGGACAGTGGATCAGTTCTTTACCCTCGCAGGGCTTCTTGAAGGAGCATAGGAGTTTGCTCATCCAGTTCCCAAAGTGAAAACTGTGTTTGTATCCACAGCACAAAGTCAGACGTTTGCAGCGCGTGTTAGTGTCTGTTGGGCTGCCCCTTGTCACTGATTCTATTTGTGGCTTTAATGGACAGCATGCCAACGCGCGGCCAGGGGGAGAAGGCTTTCCAGTTTGGTGGTCTCAAAATGTCATCTCTTCTTTTTGTTGATAACATGGTTTTGTTGGCGTCATCAGGCTGTGAACTCCAGAAGGCATTTGGGCAGTTTGCAGGCGAGGGGAAACCAGCTGGAAAGATGATCATCACCTCGAAGTCTGAGGCCATGGTTCTCTGCCAGGAAACAGTGGATGGCCTCCTTCATTCATATATATATATATATATATATATATATATATATCTGTATAATATATGTTTAATATATATACACTGTATCCATAAACGTTTAATGTGTGCTGCAGGTTCCTTTGGTGATCTTTAAGAGAGAAAAGGAAGTGGCCAGGAAACTGGAGTTTGATGGTTTGTACATCACAGAACAACCATCAGAGGACGACATCAAAGGACAGTGGGACAGACTGGTCATCAACACTCAGTAAATATATTTATATTAACATAAACATATAATAACATTCAGTGTGTGTGTGTTGGGAGGGCTGTGGGCTTTCTTGTTATTGTTTCTTTCCCCCTGTCATTCTTCCGTCTTTGTTTTAATAATTTCCAGATTTTGTGACTGATAATCTTTGTGTCGTCTCTTTCCAGATCTTTTCCAAATAACTACTGGGATAAGTTTGTGAAGAGGAAGGTAGGTGTCACTGTTTCACAGAGGATCTCCTCGAACAATCATATTCCTTTGACAAGTTGACCGTTTTTCCACAGAGAGCTGATTGAAATGAATGTTTATGACTTTTACATCTCAGGAGCATCCTTTAGTGATTATCCTCCTGATTCTGTTAGTCTCAGTTTGTAAAGCCATCTCTTCTCCAATATATCATATGAACTTGTATCACATGTAATATGAGACAAAACTTTCAGCTGAGGAGACACACATGGACCATAGAGATACTGTATATACTTAATTATAAGTTCTTAAATAAAACTTTCAGAGCATTTAGAGAGAGCTCTTCATGTTGTTCTTTTACACTTTTAATCGAGATTAATCCGAACACTGCCCTGTTCATCATATATACACATACGATAGACCGACGTGTGTGTGTGTGTGTGTGTATGTATATAACATATATAACATATATATATATATATATATATATATATATATATATATAGTATATTGTATATACACATAGATGGATACATATGTTGTTGTAAAGTGCTAGGGTAAGGGTTCCTTTGGTCATCAGGTGATGGATAAATATGGAGAGTTTTACGGGCATGATCGAATAAGCGAGCTGCTTGGGATGGACAAAGCTGCTCTAGACTTCAGCGACGCTCACAAGAAGAGGAAACCTCGCAGAGATGGCTCGCTGGCTGCTGTGTGAGTTTATCAATAATGTTACAGACAGTGTTACAGACAGTGTTAGAGTGATGTTACAGACACAGTGTTACAGACAGTGTTAGAGTGATGTTACAGACACAGTGTTACAGACAGTGTTAGAGTAATGTTACAGACACAGTGTTACAGACAGTGTTACAGACAGTGTTAGAGTGATGTTACAGACACAGTGTTACAGACAGTGTTAGAGTGATGTTACAGACACAGTGTTACAGACAGTGTTAGAGTGATGTTACAGACACAGTGTTACAGACAGTGTTAGACTGATGTTACAGACACAGTGTTACAGACAGTGTTAGAGTAATTTTACAGACAGTGTTACAGACAGTGTTACAGACAGTGTTACAGACAGTGTTAGAGTGATGTTACAGACAGTGTTACAGACAGTGTTACAGACAGTGTTACAGACAGTGTTAGAGTGATGTTACAGACACAGTGTTACAGACAGTGTTACAGACAGTGTTAGAGTGATGTTACAGACACAGTGTTACAGACAGTGTTAGAGTAATGTTACAGACAGTGTTACAGACAGTGTTACAGTAATGTTACAGACACAGTGTTACAGACAGTGTTAGAGTAATGTTACAGACAGTGTTACAGACAGTGTTACAGACAGTGTTACAGACAGTGTTGGAGTAATGTTACAGACACAGTGTTACAGACAGTGTTACAGTAATGTTACAGACAGTGTTACAGACAGTGTTACAGACAGTGTTACAGACAGTGTTAGAGTGATGTTACAGACACAGTGTTACAGACACAGTGTTACAGACAGTGTTACAGACAGTGTTACAGACAGTGTTAGAGTGATGTTACAGACACAGTGTTACAGACAGTGTTACAGACAGTGTTACAGACAGTGTTAGAGTGATGTTACAGACACAGTGTTACAGACAGTGTTACAGACAGTGTTACAGACAGTGTTAGAGTGATGTTACAGACACAGTGTTACAGACAGTGTTAGAGTAATGTTACAGACACAGTGTTACAGACAGTGTTACAGTAATGTTACAGACAGTGTTACAGACAGTGTTACAGACAGTGTTACAGACAGTGTTACAGACAGTGTTAGAGTAATGTTACAGACAGTGCTACAGACAGTGTTACAGACAGTGTTACAGACAGTGTTAGAGTAATGTTACAGACACAGTGTTACAGACACAGTGTTACAGACAGTGTTAGAGTAATGTTACAGACACAGTGTTACAGACAGTGTTAGAGTAATGTTACAGACACAGTGTTACAGACAGTGTTAGAGTAATGTTACAGACACAGTGTTACAGACAGTGTTAGAGTGATGTTACAGACACAGTGTTACAGACAGTGTTAGAGTGATGTTACAGACAGTGTTACAGACAGTGTTACAGACAGTGTTAGAGTGATGTTACAGACACAGTGTTACAGACAGTGTTAGAGTAATGTTACAGACACAGTGTTACAGACAGTGTTACAGACAGTGTTAGAGTGATGTTACAGACACAGTGTTACAGACAGTGTTAGAGTGATGTTACAGACACAGTGTTACAGACAGTGTTAGAGTGATTTTACAGACAGTGTTACAGACAGTGTTACAGACAGTGTTACAGACAGTGTTACAGACAGTGTTAGAGTGATGTTACAGACACAGTGTTACAGACAGTGTTACAGACAGTGTTACAGACAGTGTTACAGACAGTGTTAGAGTGATGTTACAGACACAGTGTTACAGACAGTGTTAGAGTAATGTTACAGACAGTGTTACAGACAGTGTTACAGTAATGTTACAGACACAGTGTTACAGA
Source organism: Symphodus melops (assembly GCF_947650265.1). Lineage (NCBI taxonomy): Eukaryota > Metazoa > Chordata > Actinopteri > Labriformes > Labridae > Symphodus > Symphodus melops. The sequence goes on along the minus strand of NC_136711.1, from coordinate 303,236 downwards.
CAGTGTTAGAGTAATGTTACAGACAGTGTTACAGACAGTGTTACAGACAGTGTTACAGACAGTGTTGGAGTAATGTTACAGACACAGTGTTACAGACAGTGTTACAGTAATGTTACAGACAGTGTTACAGACAGTGTTACAGACAGTGTTACAGACAGTGTTAGAGTGATGTTACAGACACAGTGTTACAGACAGTGTTACAGACAGTGTTACAGACAGTGTTACAGACACAGTGTTACAGACAGTGTTAGAGTAATGTTACAGACAGTGTTACAGACAGTGTTACAGACAGTGTTAGAGTAATGTTACAGACACAGTGTTACAGACACAGTGTTACAGACAGTGTTAGAGTAATTTTACAGACACAGTGTTACAGACAGTGTTAGAGTAATGTTACAGACACAGTGTTACAGACAGTGTTAGAGTGATGTTACAGACAGTGTTACAGACAGTGTTACAGACAGTGTTACAGACAGTGTTAGAGTAATGTTACAGACACAGTGTTACAGACACAGTGTTACAGACACAGTGTTACAGACAGTGTTAGAGTGATGTTACAGACACAGTGTTACAGACAGTGTTAGAGTAATGTTACAGACACAGTGTTACAGACAGTGTTACAGTAATGTTACAGACAGTGTTACAGACAGTGTTACAGACAGTGTTAGAGTGATGTTACAGACACAGTGTTACAGACAGTGTTAGAGTAATGTTACAGACACAGTGTTACAGACAGTGTTACAGTAATGTTACAGACAGTGTTACAGACAGTGTTACAGACAGTGTTACAGACAGTGTTAGAGTAATGTTACAGACAGTGTTACAGACAGTATTACAGACAGTGTTACAGACAGTGTTAGAGTAATGTTACAGACACAGTGTTACAGACACAGTGTTAGAGTAATGTTACAGACACAGTGTTACAGACACAGTGTTACAGACACAGTGTTACAGACAGTGTTAGAGTAATGTTACAGACACAGTGTTACAGACAGTGTTACAGACAGTGTTAGAGTAATGTTACAGACACAGTGTTACAAACCGTGTTAGAGTAATGTTACAGACACAGTGATAGACTAATTTTACAGACAGAGTTACAGACAATGTTACAGACAGTGTTAGAGTAATGTTACAGACACAGTGTTACAGAGTAATGTTACAGACACAGTGATAGACTAATGTTACAGACAGTGTTACAGACACAGTGTTACAGACAGTGTTACAGTAATGTTACAGACACAGTGTTACAGACAGTGTTAGAGTAATGTTACAGACACAGTGTTACAGACAGTGTTACAGTAATGTTACAGACACAGTGTTACAGACAGTGTTAGAGTAATGTTACAGACACAGTGTTACAAACCGTGTTAGAGTAATGTTACAGACACAGTGATAGACTAATTTTACAGACAGTGTTACAGACAATGTTACAGACTCAGTGTTACAGACACAGTGTTACAGACAGTGTTACAGACAGTGTTAGAGTAATGTTACAGACAGTGATAGACTAATTTTACAGACAGTGTTACAGACACAGTGTTACAGACAGTGTTAGAGTAATGTTACAGACACAGTGTTACAGAGTAATGTTACAGACACAGTGATAGACTAATGTTACAGACAGTGTTACAGACACAGTGTTACAGACAGTGTTAGAGTAATGTTACAGACACAGTGTTACAGACAGTGTTAGAGTGATGTTACAGACACAGTGTTACAGACAGTGTTACAGTAATGTTACAGACACAGTGTTACAGACAGTGTTAGAGTAATGTTACAGACAGTGTTACAGACACAGTGTTACAGACAGTGATAGACTAATTTTACAGACAGTGTTACAGACACAGTGTTACAGACTGTTAGAGTAATGTTACAGACACAGTGTTACAGACAGTGTTAGAGTAATGTTACAGACACAGTGTTACAGACAGTGTTACAGTAATGTCACAGACACAGTGTTACAGACAGTGTTAGAGTAATGTTACAGACACAGTGTTACAGACAGTGTTAGAGTAATGTTACAGACACAGTGTTACAGACAGTGTTACAGTAATGTCACAGACACAGTGTTACAGACAGTGTTACAGACAGTGTTAGAGTGATGTTACAGACACAGTGTTACAAACCGTGTTAGAGTAATGTTACAGACAGTGATAGACTAATTTTACAGACAGAGTTACAGACAATGTTACCGACAGTGTTACAGACAATGTTACAGACAATGTTACAGACAGTGTTACAGACACAGTGTTACAGACACAGTGTTACAGACAGTGTTACAGACAGTGTTACAGACAATGTTACAGACAGTGTTACAGACACAGTGTTACAGTAAAATATAACATAATACAGATCATTTTTACAAATTTTCGTTGTAATGAGGGTTGAAGAAAATTCTCTTAGTGATAATAATTCAAGGTTTAAATCTTTTCACTAATTGGACTATATATTTTCCGTCAGGCTGAACTCCATCGATGTGAAATATCAGATCTGGAAGCTTGGAGTCGTTTTCACCGACAACGTGAGTGTGAACAATTAGACGTTCAAATCGTCTGCAGTTGTTCCTGTACCAGCAGCTCTCTTTACACACTCTTTTTTTTTTAAGATTTTTATTTAACCTTTATTTATCCAGGAAAGTTCCATTGAGGTTAAAATCCTCTTTTTCAAGGGAGTCCTGCAGAAGTAGCACTCATAACATACAGACAGCATTTATAATGAATCTGAATCTTTTATGAGATCATATTGGATATTATATTGGATATTGTTTATAAAATTATATATAGCTTTATATACCATTGTATTTGACATTGTATATGCAGTCATTCCTGTACCTGGCCTGGTACATGACCATGTCCATCCTCGGTCACTACAACAACTTCTTCTTCGCTGCTCACCTGCTCGACATCGCCATGGGCTTCAAAACACTGAGGACCATACTGTCGTCTGTCACACACAATGGCAAACAGGTGAACACACAAATACCATAGTGACATCTACACAAGATGTTGTGTATATAATGTTGTGTTGCTGATGTGGCGTGTATATAATGTTGTGTTGTAGATGTTGTGTTTATAATATTGTGTTGTTGATGTGATGTGTATAATGTTGTGTTATTCAAGATTCAAGATTTTTGTCACATGCTCATACAGATGTGCAGTGAAATCTAAGGACTGTTCCGCAGGCCATGCAATAACAATAACAATAAACACTTAGTTTAGCAATAATAGAATAGAATATAAAATAAAAAATAAAAGGAGTTATTTGAATGTACAAATATAATTAATATAGAATAGAATACTGTAAACAGTGTAAAGTGCTTTAAGTGTGTAAAGTGTAAAAGTGACCAGTGAAAAAAGTAATGTACAAGATTTTCTAAAAAGATTATTGAATGTACAAAAAAATATAGAGAAATGTAAAAAAAAAAATGTAAACAGTGTCCAGGGGTGTCAAAGTGCAGAGTTCTGTTTTTAACAGTCCGGACTGCCTGAGGAAAGAAGCTCTTCCTGAGTCTTTCTGTGTTGGCCTTGATGTGTGGAAGGCGTCTGTCAGAGGCCAGGAACAGGAACAGTCTGTTACCCGGGTGGTGAGGGTCACTCATGATCTTCTTTGCTGTGCTCCTCCTTGTCCTGGAGGGTGGGGAGTGTTGACTTTAGCGCCCCCTGCGGGGCTCTTCGATCACGTGCAGTGCAGCTCCCGTATCACTGGGTGATGTTTCCAGTCAGCACACTCTCCACTGCTCCAGAATAAAAAGTCTTCAGGACCTTCACAGAGACTTTGAATATCCTCAGCTGTCGGAGGTGATAGAGGCGCTGCCTCGCCCTCTTCACCTGTCTATGTGGGTTGCTCATGTTAAATCCTCTGAGATGTGCACCCCCAGGTACTTGAAGCTGCACACCCTGTCCACCAGCGTCCCATCAGTTCTCAGAGGGGTGTAATCCCTCGGCTGTCCTCTCATCTGCAAATTTCACCATGATGTTGGATCTGCGTGTGGCCTCAGGGTGAAGAGCAGGGGGCTCAGAACACAGCCCTGTGCTACTCTGGTGTTGAGGGTGCAGGGGCTGGAGATGTGTCTGCCCACTCTGACCACCTGGATCTGTTCGTCAGGAAGTCCAGGATCCAAGCACACAGGGAGGTGTTAAGTCCGAGGTCGATGAGCTTGGAATGGAGCTTGGTGGGGACTATGGTGTTGAAGGCTGAACTAAAATGGATGAAGAGCAGCCTCACATAGTCCCCCTTCCTTCTGTCCAGATGGGTGAGGGTAGTGTGCAGTACCTGGGAGACAGCATCATCTGTGGATCTGTTCTGTCTCTATGTAAACTGAAGTGGATCCAGAGACTCAGGCGGGGAGGAGCAGATTTACATCTTGATGAGTCTTGATGAGGTGAGTGCTACTGGGCGATAGTCATTAAGGCAAGCTGGAGAGCCATTCTTCGGTACTGGGACAATAATGGCTTTTTCAGGCATGTGGGGACCACAGACGGACTCAGGGAGAGGTTGAAGATGGTGGTAAACACTGGAGCTAACTGGTCGGCACAGGACTTCAGCACTCTGCCAGAAATACCATCTGGCCCAGCAGTCTTCCTGGTGTTTACCCTTTTCAGCATCCTCCTCACGTCATGCTCTGATACAGTGAGCGGTTGCGAGTGTGCCGCTCCGGCCTCGGAGGTCCTACTGTCTGCATCGATTAGCATGCCAACGCTAGTACTGCTAGCGTTAGCCTCAAATTGCGCATAAAAGTCATTAAGTTTGTCAACCAGAGCAGCGTCTGCACTCACCGAGACACAGGCTCTTTTCCTGTAGTCAGTAATTGTCTGCAGTCCTTGCCTTAAACTCCTTGAATCACGCAGCTGGAACTGTGATTCCACTTTGTCCCTGTACCTCCGCTTAGCGTCCTTTACTGCTTGTCTCAGACTGTAAGACGCGGCTTTATAATCCTCCGTCCTGCCAGTGAGAAGTGACGAGTTATATGAAGCGGTCCGTTCGTTCACAGCGGTACGGATAGATTTTTCCACCCATGGCTTCTGGTTTGGGAAAGTCCTGACAGTTACCATGGGAACGCCGTTGTCTACTAGCGTTGCTTTGAAGTCCGTCACACAACTTCCGTAAACTCGTCTACATCACTCGAGCTGGATTGGAACATTTCCCAGTCGACATCATCCAGAGCGTCTCACAGCGTAGCCTCTGATTGGTTGTTCCAGCGTCTAACCTGCCTCGTCAGCACCTTTTCATGTACAATCATCTGTTTGTACCTCGGTAAAAGGCGAATGGCAGAATGGTCTGATTTACCCAGTGGGTGAAGGGAAGTCGCCTTATAGCCCTCCTTGAATGGCATGTAGCAGTGATCCAGTGTATTGTTGCCCCTGGTGGAGAAAGTGACGTGTTGGAAAAAGTTTGGCAGAACTTTCTTAATGTTCGCCTTGTTGAAATCCCCGGCCACGATGAGGGCAGCATTAGGATGTTTGTTTTGGTGCCGGCGCAGCACGTCATGCAGGTCGGATAAAGCTGTGTCCGTGTCATCTTATGTTGGAATGTAAACAGATGTAACAATGACTGAAGTAAAAGGACGGCACAGGATGGTGAGCTGCTCCAGATGTGGTGAGCAGATGTCAGAGTTTTAATGTTCTGTGGGTTACACCACCTATTGTTGGTCATACAACAGACCCCTCCACCCTTTGACTTGCCAGATTCCTCCGTCCTTTCCTTGCAAAACAAGGAGAACGAGTGGCACGATGGCTTGATCCGGCACAACTGGAGTGAGCCATGTTTCCATCAGGCGGATGATGTTACAGTCCCTCGTGTCCCGTTGGTATTTTACCCGACCCCTCAGGTCACCCATCTTGTTATCCAGGGACTGGACGTTGGCAAGAAGGATGCTTGGCAGGGGCGGGTGGTGGGCCTGGGTCCTGACCCTGTTTCAGACACCACCATGTTTTATCGCGGTGCCTTTCCTTCCTCCGGCCATTGTTCTCATCCTGTGTTGTGTTACGCAGGAGTTGCTGTAACAGCTGAAAGCTGTGTTTGTGACCAGTCTATTTATGTCCTAAAGCATTAAACACACACTAAAGTATTTCAGTCATAAGCTAACCTAGCTGGAAGAGCTAACCTAGCTGGAAGAGCTAACCTAGCTGGAAGAGCTAACCTAGCTGGAAGAGCTAACCTAGCTGGAAGAGCTAACCTAGCTGGAAGAGCTAACGCAAAACATGTAACAAAAACAACATAAAGAAACAACCCGGACGGCGTCTGGACACGGCCGCGCCATCTTCTTCTTATGTGTATAATGTTGTGTTGTTGTGTGTATAATGTTGTGTTGTTGTTGTGTGTATAATGTTGTGTTGTTGTGTGTATAATGTTGTGTTGTTGTTGTGTATATAATGTTGTGTTGTTGTGTATATAATGTTGTGTTGTTGTGTGTATAATGTTGTGTTGTTGTGTGTATAATGTTGTGTTGTTGTGTATATAATGTTGTGTTGTTGTGTGTATAATGTTGTGTTGTTGTGTGTATAATGTTGTGTTGTTGTGTGTATAATGTTGTGTTGTTGTGTATATAATGTTGTGTTGTTGTGTGTATAATGTTGTGTTGTTGTGTGTATAATGTTGTGTGTATAATGTTGTGTTGTTGTGTGTATAATGTTGTGTTGTTGTTGTGTGTATAATGTTGTGTTGTTGTTGTGTATATAATGTTGTGTTGTTGTTGTGTGTATAATGGTGTGTTGTTGTTGTGTGTATAATGTTGTGTTGTTGTTGTGTGTATAATGTTGTGTTGTTGTTGTGTGTATAATGTTGTGTTGTTGTGTGTATAATGTTGTGTTGTTGTGTGTATAATGTTGTGTTGTTGTGTGTATAATGTTGTGTTGTTGTGTATATAATGTTGTGTTGTTGTGTGTATAATGTTGTGTTGTTGTGTGTATAATGTTGTGTTGTTGTGTGTATAATGTTGTGTTGTTGTGTATATAATGTTGTGTTGTTGTGTGTATAATGTTGTGTTGTTGTGTGTATAATGTTGTGTGTATAATGTTGTGTTGTTGTGTGTATAATGTTGTGTTGTTGTTGTGTGTATAATGTTGTGTTGTTGTTGTGTATATAATGTTGTGTTGTTGTTGTGTGTATAATGGTGTGTTGTTGTTGTGTGTATAATGTTGTGTTGTTGTTGTGTGTATAATGTTGTGTTGTTGTTGTGTGTATAATGTTGTGTTGTTGTGTGTATAATGTTGTGTGTATAATGTTGTGTGTATAATGTTGTGTTGTTGTTGTGTGTATAATGTTGTGTTGTTGTGTGTATAATGTTGTGTGTATAATGTTGTGTGTATAATGTTGTGTTGTTGTGTGTATAATGTTGTGTATATAATGTTGTGTTGTTGTGTGTATAATGTTGTGTTGTTGTGTGTAGAATGTTGTGTTGTTGTGTGTATAATGTTGTGTATATAATGTTGTGTTGTTGTGTGTATAATGTTGTGTTGTTGTGTGTAGAATGTTGTGTATATAATGTTGTGTTGTTGTGTATATAATGTTGTGTATATAATGTTGTGTTGTTGTGTGTATAATGTTGTGTTGTTGTGTGTATATAATGTTGTGTTGTTGTGTGTATAATGTTGTGTTGTTGTGTGTATAATGTTGTGTTGTTGTGTGTATAATGTTGTGTGTATAATGTTGTGTTGTTGTGTGTATAATGTTGTGTGTATAATGTTGTGTTGTTGTGTATATAATGTTGTGTTGTTGTGTATATAATGTTGTGTATATAATGTTGTGTTGTTGTTGTGTGTATAATGTTGTGTATAATGTTGTGTGTATAATGTTGTGTTGTTGTGTGTATAATGTTGTGTTGTTGTGTGTATAATGTTGTGTATATAATGTTGTGTTGTTGTTGTGTATATAATGTTGTGTATAATGTTGTGTGTATAATGTTGTGTTGTTGTTGTGTATATAATGTTGTGTATAATGTTGTGTGTATAATGTTGTGTATATAATGTTGTGTATATAATGTTGTGTTGTTGTTGTGTATATAATGTTGTGTATAATGTTGTGTGTATAATGTTGTGTATATAATGTTGTGTATATAATGTTGTGTTGTTGTTGTGTATATAATGTTGTGTATAATGTTGTGTGTATAATGTTGTGTGTATAATGTTGTGTATATAATGTTGTGTTGTTGTTGTGTATATAATGTTGTGTATAATGTTGTGTGTATAATGTTGTGTTGTTGTGTATATAATGTTGTGTTGTTGTGTGTATAATGTTGTGTTGTTGTGTATATAATGTTGTGTTGTTGTTGTGTATATAATGTTGTGTATAATGTTGTGTGTATAATGTTGTGTTGTTGTGTGTATAATGTTGTGTTGTTGTGTGTATAATGTTGTGTATATAATGTTGTGTTGTTGTTGTGTATATAATGTTGTGTATAATGTTGTGTATATAATGTTGTGTTGTTGTGTATAATGTTGTGTGTATAATGTTGTGTATATAATGTTGTGTTGTTGTGTGTATAATGTTGTGTTGTTGTGTATATAATGTTGTGTTGTTGTGTATATAATGTGTTGTTGTGTGTATAATGTTGTGTTGTTGTGTATATAATGTTGTGTATATAATGTTGTGTGTATAATGTTGTGTGTATAATGTTGTGTTGTTGTGTATATAATGTTGTGTTGTTGTGTGTATAATGTTGTGTTGTTGTGTATATAATGTTGTGTATATAATGTTGTGTTGTTGTGTGTATAATGTTGTGTTGTTGTGTGTATAATGTTGTGTTGTGTGTATAATGTTGTGTTGTTGTGTGTATAATGTTGTGTTGTTGTGTATATAATGTTGTGTTGTTGTGTGTATAATGTTGTGTTGTTGTGTATATAATGTTGTGTGTATAATGTTGTGTTGTTGTGTGTATAATGTTGTGTTGTTGTGTGTATAATGTTGTGTATATAATGTTGTGTTGTTGTGTGTATAATGTTGTGTGTATAATGTTGTGTTGTTGTGTGTATAATGTTGTGTATATAATGTTGTGTTGTTGTTGTGTATAATGTTGTGTATATAATGTTGTGTTGTTGTGTGTATAATGTTGTGTTGTTGTGTGTAGAATGTTGTGTATATAATGTTGTGTTGTTGTGTATATAATGTTGTGTGTATAATGTTGTGTTGTTGTGTATATAATGTTGTGTTGTTGTGTGTATAATGTTGTGTTGTTGTGTGTAGAATGTTGTGTGTATAATGTTGTGTTGTTGTGTGTAGAATGTTGTGTGTATAATGTTGTGTTGTTGTGTATATAATGTTGTGTTGTTGTGTATATAATGTTGTGTTGTTGTGTATATAATGTTGTGTTGTTGTGTGTAGAATGTTGTGTATATAATGTTGTGTTGTTGTGTGTAGAATGTTGTGTGTATAATGTTGTGTTGTTGTGTATATAATGTTGTGTTGTTGTGTGTATAATGTTGTGTTGTTGTGTGTAGAATGTTGTGTGTATAATGTTGTGTTGTTGTGTATATAATGTTGTGTTGTTGTGTGTATAATGTTGTGTTGTTGTGTGTAGAATGTTGTGTGTATAATGTTGTGTTGTTGTGTATATAATGTTGTGTTGTTGTGTATATAATGTTGTGTTGTTGTGTGTATAATGTTGTGTTGTTGTGTGTAGAATGTTGTGTGTATAATGTTGTGTTGTTGTGTATATAATGTTGTGTTGTTGTGTGTAGAATGTTGTGTGTATAATGTTGTGTTGTTGTGTGTAGAATGTTGTGTATATAATGTTGTGTTGTTGTGTATATAATGTTGTGTTGTTGTGTGTAGAATGTTGTGTTGTTGTGTGTATAATGTTGTGTATATAATGTTGTGTTGTTGTGTGTAGAATGTTGTGTGTATAATGTTGTGTTGTTGTGTGTATAATGTTGTGTTGTTGTGTGTATAATGTTGTGTATATAATGTTGTGTTGTTGTGTGTAGAATGTTGTGTGTATAATGTTGTGTTGTTGTGTGTATAATGTTGTGTTGTTGTGTGTATAATGTTGTGTATATAATGTTGTGTTGTTGTGTGTATAATGTTGTGTTGTTGTGTGTATAATGTTGTGTTGTTGTGTGTATAATGTTGTGTTGTTGTGTGTAGAATGTTGTGTATATAATGTTGTGTTGTTGTGTGTATAATGTTGTGTATATAATGTTGTGTTGTTGTTGTGTATAATGTTGTGTATATAATGTTGTGTTGTTGTTGTGTGTATAATGTTGTGTTGTTGTGTGTAGAATGTTGTGTTGTTGTGTGTATAATGTTGTGTATATAATGTTGTGTTGTTGTGTGTAGAATGTTGTGTGTATAATGTTGTGTTGTTGTGTGTATAATGTTGTGTTGTTGTGTGTATAATGTTGTGTATATAATGTTGTGTTGTTGTTGTGTCCCTCCTCCAGCTGGTGCTCACAGTGGGTCTGCTGGCTGTGGTTGTGTATCTCTACACTGTGGTGGCCTTTAACTTCTTTAGGAAGTTCTACAATAAAGGAGAAGACGGAGAGCTGCCGGACATGAAGTGTGACGACATGCTGACTGTGAGTATTCCAATATGATCAATCAAAGACAACATGATCGATCAATCAAAGACAACATGATCGATCAATCAAAGACAACATGATCGATCAATCAAAGACAACATGATCGAATACACTTAGATAAAGAACAGGTGTCAAACAGAAATGTGTAGGCTACAACATAGCATGCTAAGC
>NC_136711.1:285051-287551 GCF_947650265.1 Symphodus melops | reverse complement strand
GACCCAGAGCTCATGACCATAGGTGAGGGTAGGAACGAAGATCGACCGGTAAATCGAGAGCTTCGCCTTTCCAGATTAGCTCCTTCTTCAGGTGCTCATCCGTCTGTCGATTCATTAAACAAACTCTCTAAAGCTAACTGCCCAGTCCTGGAGCCTCACTTGTAAACCGTTTGTCCGCGGTTGATGAGAGGCCTGTTGATGAAATCAGATCTTCCATCTGAAGAGTTGTGATTGCACCGGTTCTTCTCAGAGGATGAGCAGGCTCTGTGTTCTCCATCGAACGAGGTGATCTCCGTTGATGTCCTGTTCTTTGCAGTATGGAACGAGACGTGATCTTTACAATCTCTAAATGCCGTTTCAATTCGGTCTATGTTTACAGGTCTCTTTTAATCAGCACATGTTTTTCTCTCCTTCACAGGTTATGTACATTATGCTATATAAGTTTAAGTCTAATGCTAATGCTAACTGCACAGGTTTAACCTGTAATTATGTTTACTCTTAGTCACATCGGGGCTCCTAAATCTTGTTTGGGGGATTATTGTATACAGAGGGGAGGGGGGACAGCAGGTGTGTATTGTAACTAATGTCTTGTGTCCTGCCTGTCTGTATACTGCTACTGGAATTTCCCTCGGGATCATTAAAGTATCTATCCATCCATCCATGAATAAGACACTCGCTAAGAAACTCCGTTGAGATGTGTTCGATGGATGATCCGAGCTCGGGATTCAGAACACTGTCCTTCTTGAGGCCCCAGGTTGCCAAAACTTTAAAACAAAGTGTGCTGTGAAGCAGGAGTAGACTTGTGTCTAAGGATGCTGGAAGCATTTAAAGAGAGACAACAATGGGAGACGACTGGCTTTATTCAAACTTCACACCTATGTGTTTGGTGTTGCAGAGCATTCTGGGAGCATCTCCAAGGTATGCTGGGAGTCTTTTGACCTGCTCCCAGCTAATTAACTACCATGTCATGTTCTCCAAAGGGACACAGGATGATTTTTTTCTGGCCTTCTGGCTGGACCCAACAACCATAAAACAAACAAACAACATGAATTCAACCAATCAGCAGCAAGAAGATTTTCTGATCCGAGTGCACCAACAGGTCTTAAGTCTTCCGGACTCGATTGACTGAGGAGAGCCTGACTGAGTCGTAGCTGTGCTTCCTTTTATTAGGAGACGTGTTTCCGGTTTTATCATCAAACTCTAAAAACAAAGGTGATTCCTGAAGTTCTGTAGACGGCCAATGAAATGCTCCACCCTGCTCCTCCTGATCCTACCTGCTCCACCCTGCTCCTCCTGATCCTACCTGCTCCTCCTGATCCTACCTGCTCCACCCTGCTCCTCCTGATCCTACCTGCTCCTCCTGCTCCTACCTGCTCCACCCTGCTACCTGCTGATCCTACCTGCTCCACCTGGTCCCTAGCGTTTAGTTTCCGAGTTGATGAGTTTGTATACGCCGTTCATGTGTCTCCTGACACACTAAAGTGTTTTGGTTGTGGAGCCAGCAGGAGGACCTGCAGGGTGATCAGCAGGAGGACCTGCAGGGTGATCAGCAGGAGGACCTGCAGGGTGACCAGCAGGGTGACAAGTAGGAGGACCTGCAGGGTGACCCGCAGGAGAACCTGCAGGGTGATACGCAGGAGGACCTGCAGGGTGACCAGCAGGGTGATCAGCAGGAGGACCTGCAGGGTGATCAGCAGGAGGACATGCAGGGTGACAAGTAGGAGGACCTGCAGGGTGACCAGCAGGAGGGCCTGCAGGGTGATCAGCAGGAGGACCTGCAGGGTGACCAGCAGGAGGACCTGCAGGGTGATCAGCAGGAGGACATGCAGGGTGACAAGTAGGAGGACCTGCAGGGTGACCAGCAGGGTGATCAGCAGGAGGACCTGCAGGGTGATCAGCAGGAAGACCTGCAGGGTGATGAGCAGGAGGACCTGCAGGGTGATCAACAGGAGGACCAGCAGGAGGACCAGCAGGAGCACCTGCAGGGTGATCAGCAGGAGGACCAGCAGGGTGATCAGCAGGAGGACCTGCAGGGTGATCAGCAGGAGGACCTGCAGGTTGATCAGCAGGAGGACATGTAGGGTGACAAGTAGGAGGACCTGCAGGGTGACCAGCAGGGTGATCAGCAGGAGGACCTGCAGGGTGATCAGCAGGAGGACATGCAGGTTGACAAGTAGGAGGACCTGCAGGGTGACCAGCAGGAGGGCCTGCAGGGTGATCAGCAGGAGGACCTGCAGGGTGACCAGCAGGAGGACCTGCAGGGTGATCAGAAGGAGGACATGCAGGGTGACAAGTAGGAGGACCTGCAGGGTGACCAGCAGGGTGATCAGCAGGAGGACCTGCAGGGTGATCAGCAGGAAGACCTGCAGGGTGATGAGCAGGAGGACCTGCAGGGTGATCAACAGGAGGACCAGCAGGAGGACCAGCAGGGTGATCAGCAGGAGGACATGCAGGGTGACAAGTAGGAGGACCTGCAGGGTGACCAGCAGGAGGGCCTGCA
>NC_136711.1:270051-277551 GCF_947650265.1 Symphodus melops | reverse complement strand
GTGTGTGTGCGTGCGTGTGTGTGCGTGTGTGTGTGTGCGTGTGTGTGCGTGTGTGTGTGTGCGTGTTTCAGACTAAATGTTTCATCTGTGGGATCGGGAACGATTACTTTGACACAGTTCCACACGGCTTTGAGACGCACACACTGCAGGAGCACAACTTAGCCAACTACCTGTGAGTACACCTGGATGTGTAGGTGTGTGTCTGTGGGTGGATGTGTAGGTGTGTGTCTGTGTGTGTGTGTGTGTGTGTGTGTGTCTGTGTGTGTCTGTGTGTGTCTGTGTGTGTCTGTAGGTGTGTGTCTGTGTGTGTCTGTGTGTGTCTGTGTGTGTCTGTGTGTGTCTGTAGGTGTGTGTGTGTGTGTGTCTGTGTGTGTCTGTCTGTGTGTGTCTGTGTGTGTCTGTGTGTGTCTGTGTGTGTCTGTAGGTGTGTGTGTCTGTGTGTGTCTGTGTGTGTCTGTAGGTGTGTGTCTGTGTGTGTCTGTGTGTGTCTGTGTGTGTCTGTAGGTGTGTGTCTGTGTGTGTCTGTGTGTGTCTGTGTGTGTCTGTGTGTGTCTGTAGGTGTGTGTGTCTGTGTGTGTCTGTGTGTGTCTGTAGGTGTGTGTCTGTGTGTGTCTGTAGGTGTGTGTCTGTGTGTCTGTAGGTGTGTGTCTGTGTGTGTCTGTAGGTGTGTGTCTGTGTGTCTGTAGGTGTGTGTCTGTGTGTGTCTGTGTGTGTCTGTGTGTGTCTGTGTGTGTCTGTAGGTGTGTGTCTGTGGGTGTGTGTCTGTGTGTGTGTGTCTGTGTGTGTCTGTAGGTGTGTGTAGGTGTGTGTCTGTGTGTGTCTGTGGGTGTCTGTGTGTGTCTGTGTGTGTGTCTGTGTGTGTAGGTGTGTGTCTGTGTGTGTCTGTGTGTGTGTGTGTCTGTGTGTGTCTGTGTGTGTCTGTAGGTGTCTGTGTGTGTCTGTGTGTGTGTGTCTGTGTGTGTCTGTGTGTGTCTGTGTGTGTCTGTGTGTGTCTGTGTGTGTCTGTGTGTGTGTGTCTGTGTGTGTCTGTGTGTGTCTGTGTGTGTGTGTGTGTGTCTGTGTGTGTCTGTGTGTGTCTGTGTGTGTGTGTGTGTCTGTGTGTGTCTGTGTGTGTCTGTGTGTGTGTGCATGTTTTGGAGAAGAGCAGGGATGTGATGTAACGTTATATTGTTATTGTTCTTCCAGCTGAAGATTAGCTGCATGTCAGTGTTTTAATGTTCCCTCATTAGGATCCTTTTCCTGTGTGTCTGTGACGGCAGGCTTACTCATCAACACACACTGTTTCCTAATAACTGTGTGTGTGTGTGTGTGTGTGTGTGTGTGTGTGTGTGTGTGTGTTTCAGATTCTTTGTGATGTATCTGATCAACAAAGATGAAACAGAGCACACAGGACAGGTAAATCATTCCCTTTCTCCCCGTTGTAAATGTATGTATTTTAATACTGTTTGTATTGAAATGATGAATATATATATATATATATATATATATATATATATATATATATATATATATATATATATATATATATATATATATATATATATATATATATATCATGCTATATCTGTTTCTCATCCTCTCAGTACAGTATGTTTCTGATCATTATAACCCAAACCCTATCCACCTAGCATCTAGTAACATTATTCGGAGTTTGTCCTTTGACGACAACTTATAACAAACTTCAAGAACAGCCTATTTTTGCCTTCCTAATAAATCCTACAAACGACCCTGTTAAAACGGGTTGTTTGAAGCACACTGAGGCTTGTCACTGTTTACACCTGTTCATGACCCGTGCAAATTAACAGCTCATCTGGACACTTCCCCCTCCCACTGTCTTACAGGAGTCATATGTTTGGAAGATGTACCAGGAGCGCTGCTGGGAGTTCTTTCCTGCTGGTGACTGTTTTCGGAAACAGTACGAGGATCAGCTCAACTGACCCCTTCCTGCCCCCGCTCCTGCTGTGAGGAAGAGTCAGGTTAATCTGCTCTCCTGCAGGTGTGAGTCTTCATCCTCGTCCTCATCACACCCTGTTTGGAATGCTTCGCAGACTCTGTACATAGATCAGAATATATGCTGTACAGGATAATCTGGGGGCGTACTCTATGTTCACAGAAACAAGCAAGAAAGTGATAAGTGAGAGAAGAGATCTTCATGAAGACTGGAGGATGTGATGGATTCATCACATAACATTTTATGATGATGTTTACAATTTTTCATGTTTTCATTGCAAGCTGCATGTTGCTGTAGGACGTGGACAACACTTGAACAACACCCAAACAATTCCTGAACAACACCTGAACAACACCCGAACAATAGTTGAACAACAGTCGAACAACAGCTGAGCAAAACCTGAGCAACAGTCGAACAACAATTGAACAACAATTGAACAGTCGAACAACAGCTGAAGAACACCTGAACAACAATCAAACAACACCTGAACAACAATCAAACAACACCTGAACAACAGTCGAACAACAGTTGAACATCAGCTGAGCAAAACCTGAACGACAGTCGAACAACAATTGAACAGTCGAACAACAGTCGAACAACACCTGGACAACAGTCGAGCAACAACTGGAGAACAGTCGAACAACGGTCGAACAACACCTGAAGAACACCTGAACAGCAGTCGAACAACAGCTGAACAACAGTCGAACAACAGCTGAACAACAGTCGAACAACAGCTGAAGAACAGCTGAACAACAGTCGAACAACAGCTGAACAACAGTCGAACAACGGCTGAACAACAGTCGAACAACAGCTGAAGAACAGCTGAACAACAGTCGAACAACAGCTGAAGAACAGCTGAACAACAGTCGAACAACAGCTGAAGAACAGCTGAACAACAGTCGAACAACAGCTGAACAACAGTCGAACAACAGCTGAACAACACCTGAAGAACAGCTGAACAACAGTCGAACAACACCTGAAGAACAGCTGAACAACAGCTGAACAACACCTGAAGAACAGCTGAACAACACCTGAAGAACAGCTGAACAACACCTGAAGAACAGCTGAACAACACCTGAAGAACAGCTGAACAACAGTCGAACAACAGCTGAAGAACAGCTGAACAACAGTCGAACAACAGCTGAAGAACAGCTGAACAACAGTCGAACAACACCTGAAAAACAGCTGAACAACAGTCGAACAACAGCTGAAGAACAGCTGAACAACAGTCGAACAACAGCTGAACAACAGCTGAAGAACAGCTGAACAACAGT
Source organism: Symphodus melops (assembly GCF_947650265.1). Taxonomy (NCBI): domain Eukaryota; kingdom Metazoa; phylum Chordata; class Actinopteri; order Labriformes; family Labridae; genus Symphodus; species Symphodus melops. Next base: position 274,326 of record NC_136711.1, on the reverse strand, counting down.
CGAACAACACCTGAAGAACAGCTGAAGAACAGCTGAAGAACAGCTGAAGAACCACCAGGTGAAAGTGAACAGGAGAATCCTCCAGCCATGCAGCACATACGATCTCAGAGCTCAGTCAGAACTCAAAGAGTTCACAGATGTTCATGTTGTGTCCACACTCTGCACACACACACACACACACACACACACACACAAACACACACACACACACACACACACACACACTGTGTGTCAAGGGCTCCTGAACTCATAAAGCTATCTACACAATGGACTGTCTATTCACTTTCAGTGGAGCTGAGGCAACGAGCAACAAGTCACCGAGTCCTTATTCTCCTCACTCTACCGCATCTTTTTTTATGGGAAAAATCAGCAGAAGTTCAAAAAGTTCCTCAAAGTAGAATCTGTATGTGATCTCACTGATGGTTCCTGACGGCTGGGTCTGAACACATCAGTGATCCTCCGAGAGCCTCTTTCAGGACTTCCTGTTTATCAGTGATAAAGAACAACGCTGGAGATGAGACCCAACATCTCAGAGCAGTTTGGTAGCTGTATTTACCTCCAGATATCTGTTAAATAAGAGATACATCATCAACAGGTGAACAGTGTTTTGTTCTGATCCATCTTTGAATCTGCTCAATGAGGGTCTGATTCACTGACAATGATTTCAGTCTTTTATATCTCACTAAGTCCTTCATCATGTTCTTCCTCTCTCTCCTGGAAGCTGACTGGTAGATGATTCCAGAGGAGAGGCTCCACCTCCCATATTAGCACCATTAAAGCTGCCCTCTCACACGGATGGCGCTCAGTTCTGTCCACATAAAGTTAAAAGAGAAATACACTCTAAACATGTGAATTGAGTTGAAATGTTTCAAACTCCCTGAATCGAGCCAGAAAGGACGACTAAAAGACAACAACAACAACAACTCTCACATCGTTACGGTGACGCAGTTACCACCAACTCTCAGCAGTCAACCATTTTTTCACTGCGCGTGTCTGTTAGCACCTCCTGTTGGTCACTTAGACTCTTTGTGCCATGATTTACAGAGAAAGAGAATCTCATAATGCACCATAGAAAACAAACTCAGACTCACAGAGACGCTGAACTGCAGCACAGTTAGAGGAACATTTGTTTTGTTTTGTTTTGTGTAAATCTCTTGTGAATCAGACCCTCAGTTTTAAAACCATCGCCATGCTGGAGGACGCTTCTACGAACAGAAACCAGAACAGGTCACACATGGACTCTGCTGTGTCGGATTCTTCAGTTCAATCTGTAAATAGTTTTAAACTTTGAGATCAGGACTGAACTTGACAAACGTTATTAACCATTACATACCTATTTCTTTGAGTTCTAATGATTGCTCCTTATCCAGCATGTTTGTTATGGCCTGCAGTTCACATCACAGCCTCTAGGTGTCACTCGTGATAATCTTGTCATTTATTGCAGCTCCAGGTACATTTGTTTTTCAATGGTTTTGTTAAATGAAAAGCAAAAAGCAATACCAAAGCAGTAAAAAGACTGACCTCTCACAGTTAGCATTAGCCTAAACAGTGTTATTTTATTCTTTGTTCTGTTTCCTTGGCGACAGGCGCTGTGTGCTGATTGGAGGAGAGCTCAGATTGTCAACTGTCCTCCCTAAGAGGTCCACTTTGTGTACATGGTTCTGAATAACGTCCTCGCATGTTTAGAAACTCCCTTTGATGAAACATCAGCAGCAGATAGAAACACGTCAAGCTTTCTTTGTCTCACATTGATTTATGAATATGCTGTAAATATAATTAAACATGTACAAGTAAATATTATTGAACGAAACGACACAAACATCGTTTGCCTGAATGTCGGGTCACAGCTCATTTAAATATTTCAATCATAACAACTCCACCTGCCGTCCTGATTGGCTGTCCAATTATGCAATCATAACTTAAGCCAATCACAGAACAGGCCCACATCGTCTGTGGAGAGGACATTTTGAGATGCAATCAATATTTAAAGATTGTTAATGAATTAAATGTCTAATTATTAAAACAATTTAGTTAGCATCTATGCTAGCTAAACTAGTTACAGTAGAAGCTAATAAAATGTGAAAGCTTTAATCTCAGCTGTTTGTCCAAATCTCATTTAAGCAGCTGTTGAATCAGACATGCGATGATGTTGTAGTTTTGTTTGTGTCCTCAAGGGGCTGCTAAAGAGCACCTTTAATGTTGAGTGAGGCTGCATGAGCGGTTAGCGTTAGCACTGAGTGTACAGGTGAGTGTGTATTATAAAGCCCATTAAGCCATGATGACATCACACCATCAGACGAATAAGATCAGTGTGTGACGGATGTGCACGTGTGAACGCAGAGACGACGTCGGCTGTTTCTCAGCTTCTCTCAAAAACTTTAAAAGTCATGAATGGATCTGCATGATTTTCAAAATAAAACTTTATTTATAAACTTGTGACAGGACTCTTCTTTCATCATCTAACGTGATGCTTTGTTTGCAGTGAAAGAAAGACGTCAGCAGCAGTTTTTTATAATCAGAAAACTGAATATTAATATGAAGGAAAGACATTAAAACAGTCATCATTTATTCTGCAGCTCAAACATCAGCCTGTGCTTACACAAAGTCACTTCATTAGGTAGACCTAGATCGTACCGGGTTGGACCCCCTTTAGTTTCCATAACTGCCCACATTCATCGTGCCAAAGATTCAACAAGGTGCTGGAAACATTCAGAATCAGAAATTCAGATGTTACCATCGCTCAAAAACTCAGAAGTAAAGAAATAATTCAGACTATAAAATAAAGTAGGTTAGACATCCGAAGCAATCAGTAGCAGGTCGAATAAGAAGCTATGACTTCAAGACAGAACAAAAAACATTTACAGTGACAAAGCTAATAATGAAAATACATTTTATTTGATACTTGATTACTTTCATACCACCCGAGGTCACCTTACAGGGGATAAAAGGATCAGACTGATAAAAGCATAAACTGTTTATCAAGGTCAGGTCATCAATGTGGATCTCACATGCTGTATTTAAAGGTCCAACATGAAGGTGTGTGACCGGGTTCCTCAGAGGGTTGGGCTGGTTTAAATGCCAGGTACTAACCTCTCCTGAGCTCTCAGGTTCTTCGGGACTGTTGGTGAGGATGGCCCCCCCCCACGAGGAGGGCCTGTCCAAACACCCCCCCCCCCCCCCCCACGAGGATGGCCTGCCCCCCCCAAACCTATCCTCTCCTATCCTTCTGTCTGCATCTTGTCCCATTTCAAGCCCAGCTCAGTTTATCAGATGTTCATCATGATCCGGGTCTGCTGAAGATTTCTGCCTGTTAAAGGGAAGTTTGTTCGTCTATGATGGATTCAGCTGAGCTCTTTAATATATCCATCAGTAAGGTCCTTTACCTGCTTTATGTAAACAATGAACATGTTTACCTGCTTTATGTAAACAATGAACATGTTTACCTGCTTTATGTAAACAATGAGCATGTTTACCTGCTTTATGTAAACAATGAGCATGTTTACCTGCTTTATGTAAACAATGAGCATGTTTACCTGCTTTATGTAAACAATGAGCATGTTTACCTGCTTTATGTAAACAATGAGCATGTTTACCTGCTTTATGTAAACAATGAACATGTTTACCTGCTTTATGTAAACAATGAGCATGTTTACCTGCTTTATGTAAACAATGAGCATGTTTACCTGCTTTATGTAAACAATGAGCATGTTTACCTGCTTTATGTAAACAATGAGCATGTTTACCTGCTTTATGTAAACAATGAGCATGTTTACCTGCTTTATGTAAACAATGAGCATGTTTACCTGCTTTATGTAAACAATGAACATGTTTACCTGCTTTATGTAAACAATGAGCATGTTTACCTGCTTTATGTAAACAATGAACATGTTTACCTGCTTTATGTAAACAATGAGCATGTTTACCTGCTTTATGTAAACATAACAATGAGCATGTTTACCTGCTTTATGTAAACAATGAACATGTTTACCTGCTTTATGTAAACAATGAACATGTTTACCTGCTTTATGTAAACAATGAGCATGTTTACCTGCTTTATGTAAACATAACAATGAGCATGTTTACCTGCTTTATGTAAACATAACAATGAGCATGTTTACCTGCTTTATGTAAACAATGAGCATGTTTACCTGCTTTATGTAAACAATGAACATGTTTACCTGCTTTATGTAAACAATGAACATGTTTACCTGCTTTATGTAAACAATGAACATGTTTACCTGCTTTATGTAAACAATGAGCATGTTTACCTGCTTT
>NC_136711.1:242551-262551 GCF_947650265.1 Symphodus melops | reverse complement strand
TCTCATCTATTCATATTAGTTTGAAATACATTTCATTGCATAACCAAAACCAATGATGTGGGTCAGTAGTAGAATCAGTCGTGATCCCCAGCTCCTGCAGCCTCTACCATCAGTGTGTGAATGGATGAGTTAATACTGATGGACTCTGCAGCAGCCTCTACCATCAGTGTGTGAATGGATGAGTTAATACTGATGGACTCTGCAGCAGCCTCTACCATCAGTGTGTGAATGGATGAGTTCATACTGATGGACTCTGCAGCAGCCTCTACCATCAGTGTGTGAATGGATGAGTTAATACTGATGGACTCTTTACTCTGCAGCAGCCTCTACCATCAGTGTGTGAATGGATGAGTTAATACTGATGGACTCTGCAGCAGCCTCTACCATCAGTGTGTGAATGTGTGTGAATGGATGAGTTAATACTGATGGACTCTGCAGCAGCCTCTACCATCAGTGTGTGAATGTGTATGAATGGATGAGTTAATACTGATGGACTCTTTACTCTGCAGCAGCCTCTACCATCAGTGTGTGAATGTGTGTGAATGGATGAGTTAATACTGATGGACTCTGCAGCAGCCTCTACCATCAGTGTGTGAATGGATGAGTTTATACTGATGGACTCTGCAGCAGCCTCTACCATCATAGTGTGAATGGATGAGTTAATACTGATGGGCTCTTTACTCTGCAGCAGCCTCTACCATCAGTGTGTGAACGTGTGTGAATGGATGAGTTAATACTGATGGACTCTTTACTCTGCAGCAGCCTCTACCATCAGTGTGTGAATGGATGAGTTAATACTGATGGACTCTGCAGCAGCCTCTACCATCATAGTGTGAATGGATGAGTTAATACTGATGGGCTCTTTACTCTGCAGCAGCCTCTACCATCAGTGTGTGAACGTGTGTGAATGGATGAGTTAATACTGATGGACTCTTTACTCTGCAGCAGCCTCTACCATCAGTGTGTGAATGTGTGTGAATGGATGAGTTAATACTGATGGACTCTGCAGCAGCCTCTACCATCAGTGTGTGAATGGATGAGTTAATACTGATGGACTCTGCAGCAGCCTCTACCATCAGTGTGTGAATGGATGAGTTAATACTGATGGACTCTTTACTCTGCAGCAGCCTCTACCATCAGTGTGTGAATGTGCGGATGTGACCTGTGGTGTAAAGAGCTTTGAGTGGTCAGAAGACTTCAAGTCCATTTACTATTAAAAGCTTTTTTACAGAACCATCAACTTTGTCACGTTGTTAAAAAAAGAACATTAAGCATAAAATAATTCAAATAATAATTCAAAGAAAAATAACTATACAAAAAGAGTGCGGGGTTGATCCTGTTGTGTTTTGTTTACCTGTATCTCTCAGGTGTGTCCTATCAGGGCTGGCCCAGTGATGGAGGCTGGAAGCTTCATAATGTGAGCGATGTCTCTTTGCAAACAGGAAATGTTTCTGCAGCTAACAGCACGCTAACGCCACCAGAGGTCAAGTTCGACCCGTTAGGAGGACACACGGTGCTCCAGGTAACAAATATTTAGTTTTTAACATTGTGTTAGTTTAATAATGTAATTGACTGCATGAGAAATAAACAGACATTTAAGAAACACAGTTTAAGACCTGTTTAACTGTCAGTAATTCACGTATGATAGAGATCAACACACTGCAGGTTGAATGAGTCCAGAGCAGAGCATGCTGGGTAATTCTGACCCAGTAAATTCCTGGTCTTCAGAAGTGAAGTATCATAACCATCAGACAAACACTAAGCTCCTCTCCTCTCATGGAGGCTCCAAAGCTGCAGGGATTTTACGGCTCATTTGAAACAGGAGCTCAGAGTTCGGGTTCCAAGATAAACTGTGAGTGTGAGGAACGCTGTGAGAGCCGTTTAGATCCATTAATCACCAGATTCATTTTAAAACAACACAGGAAGTAATATCTGCTGCACCATCTAACTCTCTAAAGCTCCTGTTGTTATTAATAATGGAAACATCTTCAAACAAACACTCAGGTGTAATGATTAATAATTCTCTTTCTTGCAAAGACTACAATGAAATAATCTGTAAAAACACTCAAGTAAGAGTTTATTTCCCTTTTCCAGTGTTTGTACTTCTGTATAAGAACACGTGACAGTCCTTGTTAAGAGACTGTGTGTGTTCAACAGCAGAAAATATCAGAGTATTTTAAAACCTGCTATTATTTATCAAGCTTTTATGTTGTCTATCATGTTTTTATATTATATATTATGTTTTTATATTATATATTATGTTTTTATATTATTTATTATGTTTTTATATTATATATTATGTTTTTATATTATATATCATGTTTTTATATTATATATTATGTTTTTATATTATATATTATGTTTTTATATTATATATTATGTTTTTATATTATATATTATGTTTTTATATTATTTATTATGTTTTTATATTATATATTATGTTTTTATATTATATATCATGTTTTTATATTATATATTATGTTTTTATATTATATATTATGTTTTTATATTATATATCATGTTTTTATATTATATATTATGTTTTTATATTATATATCATGTTTTTATATTATTTATTATGTTTTTATATTATTTATCAAGCTTTTATGTTGTCTATCATGTTTTTATATTATATATTATGTTTTTATATTATTTACTATGTTTTTATATTATATATTATGTTTTTATATTATATATCATGTTTTTATATTATATATCATGTTTTTATATTATATATTATGTTTTTATATTATATATTATGTTTTTATATTATTTATTATGTTTTTATATTATATATTATGTTTTTATATTATATATCATGTTTTTATATTATATATCATGTTTTTATATTATATATTATGTTTTTATATTATATATTATGTTTTTATATTATATATTATGTTTTTATATTATATATTATGTTTTTATATTATTTATCATGTTTTTATATTATTTATTATGTTTTTATATTATATATCATGTTTTTATATTATTTATTATGTTTTTATATTATTTATCAAGCTTTTATGTTGTCTATCATGTTTTTATATTATATTATGTTTTTATATTATTTACTATGTTTTTATATTATTTATTATGTTTTTATATCATATATTATGTTTTTATATTATATATTATGTTTTTATATTATTTATCATGTTTTTATATTATTTATCATGTTTTTATATTATATATCATGTTTTTATATTATTTATCATGTTTTTATATTATTTATCATGTTTTTATATCATATATTATGTTTTTATATTATTTATCATGTTTTTATATCATATATTATGTTTTTATATTATTTATCATGTTTTTATATCATATATTATGTTTTTATATTATTTATCATGTTTTTATATTATTTATCATGTTTTTATATCATATATTATGTTTTTATATTATATATCATGTTTTTATATTATATATTATGTTTTTATATTATATATCATGTTTTTATATTATTTATCATGTTTTTATATTATTTATCATGTTTTTATATTATATATTATGTTATCATAAAACATGTTCATGCCGAGGACTCCAACAAAGGTTGGACCAGTTACCACAGCTTCCATCAAACCAGAGAAATCTAAAGTGATCGGACCTGGATCAGAACCAGACTCATGTAGAACAGACAGAAACCTGGATCAAAACCAGACTCATGTAGAACAGACAGAAACCTGGATCAGAACAAGACTCATGTAGAACAGACAGAAACCTGGATCAGAACCAGACTCATGTAGAACAGGCAGAAACCTGGATCAGAACCAGACTCATGTAGAACAGACAGAAACCTGGATCAGAACCAGACTCCTGTAGAACAGACAGAAACCTGGATCAGAACCAGACTCATGTAGAACAGGCAGAAACCTGGATCAGAACCAGACTCCTGGATCAGAACCTCTTTGTTGTTTCTACCAGGAAGGAGCAGATTTATTCATGTTCAAACACTGAAATGATAAAAATAGACAAAAAGGAACGCTGTGCTGTTAAAGAGAAGTTGGAGTGAAGAAGTTAACTCTCCGTTTCCTCCTCCTCTTCAGGTCATCATCATCGTCTTCCTCACTGGATCGCTCTCTCTGATGACTGTGGTCGGAAACATCCTGGTGTTGGTGTCCTTTAAGATAAATAAAGCTCTGAAGACGGTGAATAATTACTACCTGCTGAGCCTGGCATTTGCAGACCTGACCATCGGGACTCTATCCATGAACCTGTACACAACCTACATCATCATGGACCAGTGGGCTCTGGGCCCCGTGGTCTGTGACCTCTGGCTCGCCATCGACTATGTGGCCAGCAACGCCTCAGTCATGAACCTGCTCGTCATCAGCTTTGATAGGTAGTAAAAGTTTATTGGTGGGGGGGGGGGGGTGTCTGATTGGAGTGTCAGCCTGAACACTTTTAATATGCAGTGGTAAATCCACCGAGAGGCAACAGGAAAGTCATGTTTTTACTCTAAGCTAAGGACTCTATGACCTCGCTCTGCTTTGTTTGAAATGTGTAAGACAATGTCAGAGGGTGTGTCAACGTTTTATAATTAAGCTGTTTTCTCTCAGGTACTTCTCTGTGACTCGACCATTGACCTACCGAGCCAAACGTACCACAAAGCGGGCCATGACGATGATCTGCTTGGCCTGGTCCACCTCTTTCATCCTCTGGGCTCCAGCCATCTTGTTCTGGCAGTACATTGTGGGAGAGCGGACAGTCCAACCCAATGAGTGCTACATCCAGTTCCTGTCCGAGCCCGTCATTACCTTCTGCACTGCCATCGCTGCCTTCTACCTGCCTGTCACCATTATGGCCACCCTGTTCTGGAAAATTTTTCAGGAGACAGAGAAACGGGCCAAAGAATTCCAAGGACTAAAGGGATCCGGGGCAGGAAACAAATCTAGCCAGGCTCAGAATCAGGGGAGTGGGAGTGGACGAGCAGGGGACACAACGACCAACAGTCAGAAGGATTCTTCAGCCATGCAGCGACAGATGAGCTCTCAGAGCAGCAGCAGCTACGACCTGAACCAGACTGCCTCCGAAAAGAACAACAGCAACCCTGCAGGAGTAGCAGGAGGAGGAGAGGAGGAGGAGGAGGAGGAGGAGGAGGAGGAGGAGGAAGGTGTGCAGTCTTTTGCTTTAAGTGTTCATCAATGCTGCCAGGTCGACACACCTCCAGGAGGTCCATCAACACGACCACAGAGATGGAGCACAACAGCTGTGACAGCCTGAACAACAATGAAGAGGAAGAGGAAGAGGAGGAGGAGGAGGGCGAGGGGGAGGACCCAACAAGAGCGCCATCAGGTCTGACAAAACACTGGTAAATGGTTTCATTATAATATAAATATCATATATCATATTTATTGGACTGTTTGTCTGTCTACAGATAAGAAATCAAAGAAGAAAAAAAACAAGGATAAACAATCCCTCCTCCATCAAAGATGGAAAATCAAACTCTTTAACATCATCACCAGCAGACCAATCGGCTGCCACCCCCATGAAGGATGCAGCAATGGCCAAACGTTTTGCCTCCAAGGCAAAGACAGAGATCAACAAGAGAAAAACTGACAAGAAGGCTAATGAGAAGAAGGCAAATGATAAGAAGGCAGCGAGGACCCTGAGCGCAATCCTGTTCGCTTTCATCACGACGTGGTTACCCTACAACATCATGGTGCTCGTCAACACCTTCTGTCAGGACTGCATCCCCACCACGCTGTGGGCGTTGGGATACTGGTTGTGCTACGTGAACAGCACAGTGAACCCCATGTGCTACGCTCTGTGCAACAAGACGTTCAGGACGACCTTCAGGGACATCCTGATGTGTCAGTGGAACCAGAAGAAGAATAAGCCTCAGTTCCAGCAGAGGAAGGCGGTTGCTTTCAAGAAATAAGAACACATGAGAACAGAGGGTTCATTCTATCTGACAGTGAAGAAACATTCCTGATTAACAATCAGACAGTGAATGCACCATGAAACATCCTGAACTAAAGCATTCAACAACATCTGATTGTAGCCAGACAGGACTTTCCTCCATTGTATCCGAGGAGCCTGATGCTGCTCATAAACACACCGTTCAAGGTCCCAGAAGATGAATCCTCTTCATGAGCTATTCTGCTCAAGGATCCCACAACTGAAGAAATACTTCCTGTGCATGTTCATGGAACCCAGAGAATGATTTTAATAAACATAGCTAGGGATGCTTCTGGGCGACTCATGACTCAGTTAAAGGAAGATTTAGGCTCAGGTTAACTGCTTATTCTGCAGGTAAGAAAATAATGATAAAGATTTGAAATTTGATACAGGTTAATGATGTTACTTGGTTTGCAGAGATAGCACCTCCTGCCTTCAGTCCTCCCTGCGGCTCCAAGTCTTTTTTGAATGCTACACATCGCTGCGGTCAATATCCCAGTTTAACATGACACAGTTGTCTCCAGTTTAAAAAAGTGACGAGCCACCCTGCTCCTCTGAGATCTGTTCACTGTGCTTGTTTATTTCCAGAGTGAAGAGAGCAGGACCATGAACCAGAGCTACAGCCCCACCTCATGGCAGGTGGCTGCGTTGCAATTAAAGCAAATACATTAATGCTTGTCTAACTGAGCAGTGATTCTGGTGCTTATGTTTAATTGTTTCGTCGCCTCAATCTGCACATCTTAAAACACAACATACCCTCGTCCCCGGGATGATCAGTCACATGACACAACTCATGGTGCACTCAGTGTTTCAAGTTCTGGGGTAACGTTAGCACATTGTAAGTAGCCTCACAGGCCCCTTCCTTTTTCTCAAGACTTTCCCACAATCCCATGAAGTGTTCAAATATTTCTCCTAACATTTTACAGAAGAGATCTGCCAACAGTTCGTATTGAGGCTGTTTTGGATAAACAGTCCTGCAGATCAAATCCGAACTCAGATCCACTGAAACATCTTCTGCTTTAGCTATCGATTATTTCATCAAAGGGTCGGAAAGTTCAGGATATAACAGACCTCACCCCTTTGACCCATTTTTTTCCTTTTTAGATTTTTAACATTTTCTGTCTGTCAAACTTGCGTCATCTGTCACTTATTTGTTTCTAATCATGAAAAAAGAAGATAGTAGACATGCAATAAATAATCAGACACATCAGTAAGGTCCTTTACCTGCTTTTGTAAAGTGTCTCGAGATAACGCCTGTTATGAATTGACGCTATATAAATAAAGATTGATTGATTGATTGATTGACATAGTAAAAGAATAGAAATAAAAATAAGGGGACAGTAGTAGTATCTCTAATAATAGTTTGAATGTATTACTATGATGGATTCAGATTCAACCTGATTAAAAAGCTTCTGTGACCTCTGAAAGAGTTTTATGATCACTTTGTAGCCTTGAAGTTTTAAACTGTCACTGAACACTTTTCATGCTGCTGGATGTTGTTCACAGTTTTCCTGTTGAGTGCACTTCTCAGACGTGTTTTTAATTTGAAGAGGATTCAGTATTTATTCTCAATTGCTTTAGTTTCAATGTAAACCACATGGTTTGAACACAGATGAGTTCACTGAGTGTGTTTATGTTTGTTAGAAACAGAGAAATCAAAAACGCATCATGGAGTCCTTCTGATACCTCCGCTGATCATCCAGGAAGAAGTATTGTCAAGTTTCTCTGTTTGAATAAAGTTTTACAGAATCAAATAAATAATCTGTCTGATCTGAAACATTGTGAAGGTCATTGAGAAAGCTGGGTTAGATAGATAGATAGATAGGGGGTAGTTCACAGGGGGGGTAGTTCACAGGGGGGGTAGTTCACAGTGGGGGTAGTTCACAGTGGGGGTAGTTCACAGTGGGGGTAGTTCACAGGGGGGGTAGTTCACAGTGGGGGTAGTTCACAGTGGGGGTAGTTCACAGGGGGGGTAGTTCACAGTGGGGGTAGTTCACAGGGGGGGGTAGTTCACAGGGGGGGTAGTTCACAGTGGGGGTAGTTCACAGGGGGGGTAGTTCACAGTGGGGTTTGGGGGGGTAGTTTACAGGGGGGGTAGTTCACAGGGGGGTAGTTCACAGGGGGGGTAGTTCACAGTGGTGTTTGGGGGGGTAGTTTACAGGGGGGGTAGTTCACAGGGGGGGTAGTTCACAGGGGGGGTAGTTCACAGTGGTGTTTGGGGGGGTAGTTCACAGGGGGGGTAGTTCACAGGGGGGTTTGGGGGGGTAGTTTACAGGGGGGTTTGGGGGGGTAGTTCACAGTGGTGTTTGGGGGGGTAGTTCACAGGGGGGGGGTAGTTCACAGGGGGGGTAGTTCACAGTGGGGGTAGTTCACAGTGGGGTTTGGGGGGGGTAGTTCACAGTGGTGTTTGGGGGGGGTAGTTTACAGGGGGGGTAGTTCACAGGGGGGGTAGTTCACAGGGGGGGTAGTTCACAGTGGTGTTTGGGGGGGTAGTTCACAGGGGGGGTAGTTCACAGGGGGGGTAGTTCACAGTGGTGTTTGGGGGGGTAGTTCACAGGGGGGTAGTTCACAGTGGGGTTTGGGGGGGGTAGTTCACAGTGGTGTTTGGGGGGTAGTTTACAGGGGGGTTTGGGGGGGGTAGTTCACAGTGGTGTTTGGGGGGTAGTTTACAGGGGGGTTGGGGGGGGTAGTTCACAGTGGTGTTTGGGGGGGGTAGTTCACAGTGGTGTTTGGGGGGGTAGTTCGCAGGGGGGTTGGGGGGGTAGTTTACAGGGGGGTTTGGGGGGGTAGTTCACAGTGGTGTTTGGGGGGGGTAGTTCACAGTGGTGTTTGGGGGGTAGTTTACAGTGGTGTTTGGGGGGGTAGTTCACAGGGGGGGGTAGTTCACAGGGGGGGTAGTTCACAGGGGGGGTAGTTCACAGGGGGGGTAGTTCACAGTGGGGTTTGGGGGGGTAGTTTACAGGGGGGTTTGGGGGGGTAGTTCACAGTGGTGTTTGGGGGGTAGTTTACAGGGGGGTTGGGGGGGTAGTTCACAGTGGTGTTTGGGGGGGGTAGTTCACAGGGGGGTTGGGGGGGTAGTTCACAGTGGTGTTTGGGGGGGTAGTTCACAGGGGGGGTAGTTCACAGGGGGGGTAGTTCACAGGGGGGGTAGTTCACAGTGGGGTTTGGGGGGGGTAGTTCACAGTGGTGTTTGGGGGGGTAGTTTACAGGGGGGTTTGGGGGGGTAGTTCACAGTGGTGTTTGGGGGGGTAGTTCACAGGGGGGGGTAGTTCACAGGGGGGGTAGTTCACAGTGGGGTTTGGGGGGGTAGTTCACAGTGGGGTTTGGGGGGGGTAGTTCACAGTGGTGTTTGGGGGGGTAGTTCACAGGGGGTTTTAGGGGGGTAGTTCACAGTGGTGTTTGGGGGGGTAGTTCACAGGGGGGTTTGGGGGGGTAGTTTACAGGGGGGTTGGGGGGGTAGTTCACAGTGGTGTTTGGGGGGGTAGTTCACAGGGGGGGTAGTTCACAGGGGGGGTAGTTCACAGGGGGGTAGTTCACAGTGGGGTTTGGGGGGGGTAGTTCACAGTGGGGTTTGGGGGGGGTAGTTCACAGTGGTGTTTGGGGGGTAGTTTACAGGGGGGTTTGGGGGGGTAGTTCACAGTGGTGTTTGGGGGGGTAGTTCACAGGGGGGGGTAGTTCACAGGGGGGGTAGTTCACAGGGGGGGTAGTTCACAGTGGGGTTTGGGGGGGTAGTTCACAGTGGTGTTTGGGGGGTAGTTCACAGTGGTGTTTGGGGGGGTAGTTCACAGGGGGGGTAGTTACAGTGGGGTTTGGGGGGGTAGTTCACAGTGGTGTTTGGGGGGGGTAGTTCACAGTGGGGTTTGGGGGGGTAGTTCACAGTGGTGTTTGGGGGGGTAGTTTACAGGGGGGTTTGGGGGGGTAGTTCACAGTGGTGTTTGGGGGGGTAGTTCACAGGGGGGGTAGTTCACAGGGGGGGTAGTTCACAGTGGGGTTTTGGGGGGGGTAGTTCACAGTGGTGTTTGGGGGGGTAGTTTACAGGGGGGTTTGGGGGGGTAGTTCACAGTGGTGTTTGGGGGGGGTAGTTCACAGGGGGGGGTAGTTCACAGGGGGGGTAGTTCACAGTGGGGTTTGGGGGGTAGTTCACAGTGGTGTTTGGGGGGGTAGTTCACAGGGGGGTTTGGGGGGGTAGTTCACAGGGGGGTTTGGGGGGGTAGTTCACAGTGGTGTTTGGGGGGGTAGTTTACAGGGGGGTTTGGGGGGGTAGTTCACAGTGGTGTTTGGGGGGGTAGTTCACAGGGGGGGTAGTTCACAGGGGGGGTAGTTCACAGTGGTGTTTGGGGGGGTAGTTTACAGGGGGTTGATGGGGGTAGTTTACAGGGGGGGTAGTTTACAGGGGGGGTAGTTTACAGGGGGGGTAGTTTACAATGGGGTTTGGGGGGGTAGTTTACAGTGGTGTTTGGGGGGGTAGTTTACAGGGGGGGTAGTTAGTGTAAAGACTGTGAGAACAGACATTAAGGATGAATGTTTAAGTGATGGTCAGACTCTGAATCATCACAGGTCCTGATTCACCAAATATCAAAAGAGACAAATATGATAAAACCTTCATAATTCATCCACCATCTTTGTTTTTCTAACTCCTCCCTCAGCTCAGGCATGTCAACATGATTCTGATGAGGAAACCGTTGCTGTTTAATAATCACATGTTCAGTCTCATTGAATGAAATAAGATCCAAACACATCTTCACCTGTGTAACAGAAACCTTTAGTATGCACACAGACAGCAACGGTCCCTTTAACTAAATCTTTCCCACGGTGAGCACTCTGGGAAATGTAGTCTGTTCAGGAGCAGCATCTTTATTATTCAAAGGTCCTTTCACCCTTTTTTCCCAGAATGCTCAGCTTTCTCTCTCTCTCAGCCTGCAGCATCTGCGTCAGAATTAGCAGATGGGGGGGGGCAGTTAAGACAGAGAGAGGGGAGGAGGAGGAGAACAATCTCTCTCTCTCTCTCTCTCTCTCTCTCTCTCTCTCTCTCTCTCTCTCTCTCTCTCTCTCTCTCCTCTGCATCAGCATCACGGCCACGGCAGCCTCCGTCACCGGATACCAACGAGGAAGAAGGAACTAAAAAACACACACCAGCAGCTCCTCCTTCTGATTGCGCTCTTCACATTAGACTAACTCCTTTAAACCTTCAAGACCACGACTTGTGCTCCCCCAGGCAGGAGAAGCCCCGCCCAGCATGACCTGAGATCAACTACATCGTCATGGGCAACCAGGAGGCAAAACAGAAGAGAGCAGCAGCGGCTGCAGGGAACGGCAGCTACCCATCTCTTGATGAAGGGTGGAGGGAGGGAGGGGGTGAGGTGACGAAAAAAGGAGGAAAGAAACACCACAGTAAGCATGGGGAGGAGCGGGTGGACATGGCTCAGCACCAACGAAGAAGAAAACAAATCAGAGTCCAAGTCATCCGTTTTCTCCATCAGGAAGAAGAAGAGCAACCTGAGAGGACGAGGCGACGCATCGTCATCAGTCACCGGGTCGAGAGAGGATGTGTTAGAGTCCAACCACGAGGATGGGAGTAAGACTCCCCCCCTATCCAATGACGAGCTCGACTCCGAGCCCCCCCTACCCGACAGGAGACCAGGCAGAGGAAGCAAGGAGGAATGCGAGGAAGCAGAGAAGGATGGAGGAGAGAAGGAGGTGCAGAGGACAACCACAACAGCCTCTACGTCCCCCTTTGAGGAGGTGGGGGTGCCACGGGGGGGCAGCTCAGGTTCAGACACGGACATCTACAGCTTCCACTCGGCCGCTGACCATGATGACCTGCTCGCAGACATCCAGCTCGCCATCCGGCTGCAGCACCAGGGAGGAGGGGGCTGGGGAGGAGGAAATGGGGGGAGGAAACAGAGTAATGGTGGAGTTAAATGTATTCCCCCCAAGCCAGTTGATCTCACCCCCGAGTTAGAGCTGGGATCTGACGCCCTGTCCTTCCTGGAGACCATAGCCCCCCTCACTGACCCCGCCTCAGACCCAGGACCCCCCCTAACTCAACCCCTCTCTGACACAGGACCCTCACAACCTCACCCCCCCTCTGCCTCTCTCACGGGGGTGCAGGAGAGGAGTGAGGAGGAGTATCAGGAGGAGGGAGGGAGAGAAGCCCCTCTTTGTACTGTCACAAAGGACCAGCATGCTTTGCTACAACAGCTCCCTTGCACAGGGGTTGTCATGGAAACAACAAGGGGGGCAGCAGCCAGCATGGTCTCCATGACGACCAGCGGCAACAGCCTCCATGACCTCCTGTTTGACGGTACTGAGAGACCCTCATGGAAGGAGGAGAAGGCAGAACTACAAACCCTGCAGAATGCTCAGGGACAATCGGATGTGGATCTGAGCCTCCCCCCAAAAAGTCAGAGCTCGGGGTGGAGCTTCCAGTGTGGTGGAGGTGATGGGGGTGATGGGGCTGAGGTCGGTGAGGAACGGGGGGATCTGCTAGACTCAGGTACCAGTGCAGAGTCTCTGGAGGACTACCTAAGTCCTTTATCTGACCCCGCCCCCCTTTGTCAGAGTAAGAGAGGCTTCCTCCTCCTCCAGGAAAGCCCGCCCTCTGCCAAACACCTCCTCAGGTCCTCCCAAGCCCCCCCCTCCTCCTCCTCTGGCCTGGGGGTCAAACCTTACCCCCCCATTTTCCCCTCCTACATTAAGACAACCACCCGCCAGCTCAGCTCCCCTGGAGTGTCCCCCGCCCTCTCGCCCTCCCACAGCCCGCTCTCTCCCCGCAGGGTTCACCATCACCTGAGCAGGTACATTAGGGTTAGCATGCTAACTGTAAACATGATGACGCAGTTTTAATTTTGTTATTGTGTTTTTAAATGTTCAGTTTGGACCAATCAGGTTTGAGAGATTTTCATCATTTGTAGGAAAGAAACCAATCAGTGATCATCTTTTAATGAAACACCTGAGTGTGCGAGCAGGTAACGCTCTGAATCACAAGCAAGTGATCAGTGAGGATATCTGACTCAGCGCCCCCCAGAGGACAGAAAACAATCAACAAGTAAAGATTAAGCTAAGCAACATTAGCTCTCCTAACCCTCACCTTTCAGGCAGTGTGATCCTCAGGTAAACCTCAGGTTTCTCTCTCCTCAGGTTGGTGAGCTCGACTCAGACAACCAGCAGGAGGCGCTCTCGCAGCCTGGCCAGCTCTCTTAGTCGATCAGCTGATTGGACGGAGGAGCTAGAGAGGAGGATGAGGAGCAGAGAGGAGGAAGGTGGAGGATCAGGAGATCTGCTGACGTTCAGAGGTGGAGGAGGGAGCCAACCACTGTGCTCCACCAGGAGGTCTTCCTGTGGACAGGTCAGCTCCTTACAGGACGTCTTTACAGGTGAGACAGCCACTCTCAGGTTGACTCTGTATGGTTCTCATGTTAGGGAACACCCTGCTGGGGAGGTTGACTCTGTATGGTTCTCATGTTAGGGCGCACCCTGCTGGAGAAGTTGTTCCTGCAGCAGCAGCAGGAGGCGGAGCCTGAGGAGGCGGAGCGACTGTGTTCAAGAATTTTGGCGATGGGTCTATTGTTGCCGTTCACTGATTGCTTCAGAGAGCAGCTGGGAGGAAGCCCCGCCCACATCAGCTCCACGGAACCAACCAGGTTTGATGTGAGTGATCACATTTGTTTTTACATATCAGAGTTTTTATTTATGAAATCCTCATAACGATCCGTTACATTCTTCTAATCTGTTAACAAGCATCTCTTTGATCTGTATTTGTCTTCCAGCAAGAACAACTGTACACTTGGGCCGCAGTAAACCAGCCTACCCAGAGTTTGGATCACCTGATTACAGTGAGACCAGGACCTCGAGAGACCAGGTCCAGACTGAGGTCTACAGAGACAGGTGACACACAAACACACAAAGTGAGTTAATCCAGGGGCCTGTACTACGAAGAGAGGTCAACAAGAGAGGTCAACAAACCTGGGTCTCTTTGGGGGATCTGGCTTCCCTAACCCTGACAGATAGAGATAGTAACAGTCACATGAAGCTGGTAGTCAACCTGATCGGTCAACCCTGAGTTTGTTAAAGCTCATTCACATTAATAAGGCGGAGTTACCTTCATTAACCCATCACAACCTCACCTGTGTAACCTCAGGCTTTGAGCCTGTTTCTCTTACACTTATTTATATCAGTAATATAGTTTGTAGTTTGTGTAAATATGTTTGTATATATGATGATCTGCTGACGGCAGGCGCGGGGATGATTGTGATAGTTTAAATGACGCTAACTCCGCCCCTTTTACGTGAAGGCGCTCTCTGTAACCCGGGTTGATGGATCAGGTTGATAACCGGCATCGTAGGACTGATAATCACCATCTCTGATGTCAGAGTTTGTTAAACCAGATCCCCCACAGAGACCCTGATATGTTGGACTCTCTTCTTAGTATAGACCCCAGAGGCCTATACTACGAAGCAGGAACAAATGCAGGAAGAACAAAACAAAGTAAACAGAGGTCAAAGGTCAGCTTGTATTTGTCCCGTGGTTAGTTCACCTTAGAACTGACTCTAAGAACTGGTCTCTGAACTCAATGTGCTGCTCTGACTCTTTAAAGTGGTTAAACTGCAGCTCATCACAAACAGAGCAGGACACATTCAACATGAAGAAGAAAACATTCATTATTTTACATCTTTCACTGAAATGTTCCGGAGCTTTCTTCAGTCTCTGTTGAAGGATATCAGTGAAACATCAACAACTAAACACACTATAATGTCAAATCATGATGGACACATCAAGTGTCCTCCCCCCTCTCCATCAGCTCCAGGAAGAGACACATGAAGTGTCCTCCCCCCTCTCCATCAGCTCCAGGAAGAGACACATCAAGTGTCCTCCCCCCTCTCCATCAGCTCCAGGAGCTCCACCATCTAAACATCTGATTGGTCAGTGGGCGGAGCTTTAACCTGCTCTGGAGCAGGTCAGGTGTTCAGCATCAGTTACCGTGGTGACGTACCCAGGTAAAAAGTCATCAACCCTCGTAGGACTGAAAACCCAGAGTGAACCCTGAAGGGACCCCGCTAAGCTCAAATCCTGCTTCAGAGTCCAGACCTCTGATCTGCTCCAGAATCCAGACCTCTGATCTGCTCCAGAGTCCAGACCTCTGATCTGCTCCAGAGTCCAGACCTCTGATCTGCTTCAGAGTCCAGACCTCTGATCTGCTTCAGAGTCCAGACCTCTGATCTGCTTCAGAGTCCAGACCCCTGATCTGCTCCAGAGTCCAGACCTCTGATCTGCTCCAGAGTCCAGACCTCTGATCTGCACTTTTATCTTACAGTATTAAACTTTTATCATCTGAATTTCCTTCAAGCTGCAACAGAGGACAATCAGGGTGGGTTCTTATTGCTGTGACCTTGTGATTGTTGTTGTGTGATTGTTGTTGTGTGATTGTTGTTGTGGTTGCTGCTGTATTGTTATGATTGTTGTTGTGTGATTGTTGTTGTGGTTGCTGCTGTATTGTTATGATTGCTGTTGTGATTGTTGCTGTGTTGTTCTGACTGTTGTTGTATTGTTCTGATTGTTGTTTTGATTGCTAATCTGTTTTTGTGATTGTTGCTGTGTCAATGTGATTGTTGTTGTGATTGTTGCTGTGATGTGTTTGTTGTGGTTGTTGTTTTGGTTGTTGAGTTGTTGGGATTCTTGCTGTTTTTATTATTGTTGTTGTGATTGTTGTTATTGCTGCTGCTGATGTGTTGTTGTGATTGTTGCTGTGTTGTGATTGTTGTTATTGCTGTGTTGTTGTGATTGTTGTTGTTTTCATTGTTACTGTGTTGATTGTTGTTGTGGTTGTTGCTGCTGTGTTGTTGTGATTGTTGTTTTGATTGCTAATCTGTTTTTGTGATTGTTGTTTTGATTGCTAATCTGTTTTTGTGATTATTGCTGTGTTGTTGTGGTTGTTGTTGTGTTTGTTGCTGTGTTGTTGTGATTGTTGTTGTGATCCTTGCTGTTTTTATGATTGTTGTTGTGATTGTTCTTGTTGTTGTTGTTGCTGTGTTGTTGTGATTTTTGCTGTGTTGCTGTGGTTGTTGTTGTTGCTGTGTTGTTTTCATTGTTGCTGTGTTGTTGTGATTGCTGCTGTGTCATTTTTGTGTTGTGTTGCTGCTGCTGTATTGTTGTTGCTTTTGTGTTGTTGTTGTTGTGATTGTTGCTTTGTTGTTATTGTGATTGTTGTTGCTGTGTTATGATTATTGCTGTGTTGTGATTATTGCTTTTGTGTTGTTATGATTATTGCTGTGTTGTGATTATTGCTGTGTTGTGATTATTGCTGTGTTGTTGTTGTTGTTGTGATTATTGCTGTGTTGTGATTGTTGCGGTTGTTGTGATTGTTGCTGTGTTGTGATTATTGCTGTGTTGTGGTTGTTGCTGTGTTGTTGTTGTGGTTGTTGCTGTGTTGTTGCTGTGTTGTTGTTGTGGTTGTTGTGGCTGTTGCTGTGTTGTTGCTGTGTTGTTGTTGTGGTTGTTGTGGCTGTTGCTGTGTTGTTGTTGTGATTGTTGTTGTGGTTGTTGCTGTGTTGTTGTTGTTGTGGTTGTTGTGATTATTGCTGTGTTATTGTGATTTTTGTTTTTATTGCTTATGTGTTGTTATAATTGTTCCTGTGTTGCTGTGATTGCTGCTGTGTCGTGTTGTTGTCTTGATGTTTTTCCAGATACACT
The DNA here is from genome assembly GCF_947650265.1 of Symphodus melops. Classification (NCBI taxonomy): domain Eukaryota; kingdom Metazoa; phylum Chordata; class Actinopteri; order Labriformes; family Labridae; genus Symphodus; species Symphodus melops. The sequence goes on along the minus strand of NC_136711.1, from coordinate 245,955 downwards.
TTGTGTAGCTTTGTTTTGTTGGTTACAGTACACCTGTAAAGTCCCTCAGAGGTCTGGACTCTGAAGCAGGATTTGAGCTTAGCGGGGTCACTTCAGGGTTAACTCTGGGTTTTCAGTCCCATGAGGGTTGGTTCTCTTTTTACCTGGATTTATCGCCATGGTAACTGATGCTGAACACCTGAGGCCTATACTACGTAGAGAGTTGAACATATCAGGGTCTCTGTGGGGGATCTGGTTTAACAAACTCTGACATGAGAGATGGTGATTATCAGTCCTACGATGCCGGTTATCAACCTGATCCATCAACCCGGGTTACAGAGAGCGCCTTCACGTAAAAGGGGCGGAGTTAGCGTCATTTAACCTATCACAGTCATCACCGCAAGACACAGCTGCAGGAACAAATGCAGGAAGAACAAAACAAAGTAAACAGAGGTCAAAGGTCAGCTTGTATTTGTCCCGTGGTTAGTTCACCTTAGAACTGACTCTAAGAACTGGTCTCTGAACTCAATGTGCTGCTGTGACTCTTTAAAGTGGTTAAACTGCAGCTCATCACAAACAGAGCAGGACACATTCAACATGAAGAAGAAAACATTCATTATTTTACATCTTTCACTGAAATGTTCCGGAGCTTTCTTCAGTCTCTGTTGAAGGATATCAGTGAAACATCATCAATAACTAAACACACTATAATGTCAAATCATGATGGACACATGAAGTGTCCTCCCCCCTCTCCATCAGCTCCAGGAAGAGACACATGAAGTGTCCTCCCCCCCTCTCCATCAGCTCCAGGAAGAGACACATCAAGTGTCCTCCCCCCTCTCCATCAGCTCCAGGAAGAGACACATGAAGTGTCCTCCCCCCTCTCCATCAGCTCCAGGAAGAGACACATCAAGTGTCCTCCCCCCTCTCCATCAGCTCCAGGAAGAGACACATGAAGTGTCCTCCCCCCTCTCCATCAGCTCCAGGAGCTCCACCATCTAAACATCTGATTGGTCAGTGGGCGGAGCTTTAACCTGCTCCGGAGCAGGTCAGGTGTTCAGCATCAGTTACCGTGGTGACGTACCCAGGTAAAAAGTCATCGACCCTCGTAGGACTGAAAACCCAGAGTGAACCCTGAAGGGACCCCGCTAAGCTCAAATCCTGTTTCAGAGTCCAGACCTCTGATCTGCTCCAGAGTCCAGACCTCTGATCTGCTCCAGAGTCCAGACCTCTGATCTGCTTCAGAGTCCAGACCTCTGATCTGCTCCAGAGTCCAGACCTCTGATCTGCTCCAGAGTCCAGACCTCTGATCTGCTCCAGAGTCCAGACCTCTGATCTGCTTCAGAGTCCAGACCTCTGATCTGCTCCAGAGTCCAGACCTCTGATCTACTTCAGAGTCCAGACCTCTGATCTGCTCCAGAGTCCAGACCTCTGATCTGCTCCAGAGTCCAGACCTCTGATCTGCTCCAGAGTCCAGACCTCTGATCTGCTCCAGGATTTGTTCCAGCATGTTCCACATGTTCCACGTGTTCCAGTATATTCCACATGTTGAAGCATGTTCCACATGGTCCAGCATGTTCCACATGTTCCAGCATGTTTCAGGTTTTCCAGCATGTTCCAGGTTTTCAGAGATGTAGGTTGTCAAACACCCATCGGTTGCTCAGGTTCTGATACCTGTGGAGTCCCATCAGTATGTTATAACTTAACAGTGTTTTAAGTTTCCTCCAGGAGACATGAGTTCTATGCTTTCTCTTCTGACCTGCTCATGTTTCTTTCTGCTCAGAACACACAGCTGCCATGTTGGATTTGAAGCAGCAGCAGCAGCAGAGTCAGGAGGTTGGTCACTTTAACTTTATCTGTGTACATTTTGCCTCAAGTGGATACTTGAGGAACTGTAGTTTTTGGCACTTGCATTTTTCCTTTATTTTATCAACACTGAAGATATCCACTCAGTTTTTACATGAAGTTTAAGATGCAAAATAAAGAAACATGCAGAGGCTTTTTAGCTCGGGTACAATCACTTCTATCTGAAGCAGTTCCACTGCCCGCTTCCATCGCTGCAACACCTGTTCACCTGATAACTGCTCTCATATCTGGCAAACCCAGGGGCGTCCAAAACGGCCCTCAAAGTCGGTCATGCCACCGAACAATCTCCAGGCACAGAAATAAATGTATTATGCTGTATTATGTTTTTTGTCCTCCAGTCTTTTGAGGATATTGTAAATGTATCAAACAACACTTAGCGAGGATATCAAGTCAAAAACTGTCATCATTGCATCAGAACCTTTTTGCTCCGTCTGCAAGTCTGCCTCATTCATTCTTCGTCTCTTACAAATGTTGTTGTTTGAATTGCAACTGTGAAGATGGCTGTTATCTCCTGTTTCCAGAAGGAGAGTTTGGTGTCTTCATCCAAACTGAAGGAGAAGCATGTGAACGTCATCCAGCAGCTCGAACAAACCATCGAAGATCTCAGGAGTAAAATCGCCGAGCTCGAGCGACAGCCTCCTTTGCTGGACAGAGACACAATGACAGTCCCAGCCTCCACCACTGACAGGGAGGTTGGGGGGGAGGAGGGACTAATGAGGCCACTGTGTGATGCTCACTTGCAGACCTCCACCCAAGACCTCCTGGAAGCCAAATCAGTGCAGACCTCCCCTCTGGATGAATGCTTCAAAGTGCCTTTCACTGAGGGGGGCGGAGTCAGCTGCTGTACGCCACCTACACCTCGGCCTCCACCAGAAGGCTTCAGGTGTTCATGTCAGCTGCAGCCTACTGCTCCGACTGTGGTCCCTCCCCCTCCTCCTTTACCCGGGGACTCAATCCCACCTCCTCCTCTTCCAGTACCTCTAGATTCAGCTGGTCCTCCACCCCCACCTCCTCCTCCCCCACTCCTTCCTGGAGGACTTGTTCCACCCCCACCTCCTCCTCCCCCACTCCTTCCTGGAGGACTTGTTCCACCCCCACCTCCTCCTCCCCCACCCCTTCCAGGAGGACTTGTTCCACCCCCACCTCCTCCTCCCCCACCCCTTCCAAGAGGACTTGTTCCACCCCCACCTCCTCCTCCCCCACCCCTTCCAGGAGGACTTGCTCCACCCCCACCACCTCCTCCTCCCCTCCCTGGTGGCCTAGCCCCACCCCCACCCCCACTTCCTCCTCCATTACCAACAATGGGAGGCGCTCCTCCTCCTCCTCCCCCACCTCCTCCAGGATGTGGGCCTCCTCCTCCACCTCCTCCACCAGGAGCGGTCTTTGCTCCTTCTGGCTCTTTGGGCTTCCTGCCTCCTCCTCTCCCGATGGGGCTGTATGCTCTGGGTGTGACACAAGAGAAACCCCCCAGAAAGGCTGTGATGGAGCCCCCCAGACCAATGAAGCCACTGTACTGGACCCGGATCCAGCTCAACACTAAAAAGTAAAGCTAGAGGACA